>NC_058086.1:165710320-166037482 GCF_014858855.1 Bufo gargarizans
GATTTTGGACCCTCTGCTGCCTTACCTGACCACTGTCTATTTATCACATTGACCCTTTGCTGCCTGCCATGATCTTTGCACTCTTTTTCAGATTCATACAAACTCTCTCTGCCCTGACCTTGGCCTGTTACTGACTACAAGTTTTGCCTGATCCCTCGGTCCTTTTCACCAGTGTCTCTGACCCCCATGGGTCAGCTGTCAACCACACTGGGACTACTCCAACAGGTAGAGGTCTGCATATTAAAGTGTGAATACTAGGGCACTGCCAGGATAATGACCTTAGATTTATGCCAAAGTCAAACAGGTTGGTTAACACAGTGGTTCCCCACCCAATGTCTATAACAATGAGCCTTGGGTCCATTCTCCACCCCTAGTTTCACAGTCTGCTTTTTGTAGAAATGGTGCCATCTAGAGGCTGTGTCTAGTATTTCAGCATTCAAGTGAGCTGCAGTACCAGACTCAGCCAATGGACACATGTGGCACTGTTTCTAAGGGGTGGGGGGGAATGTGGTGGTCCCACTTTCCTATAGGAGTCCTGTGAACAGGTTGCACATAGGATATGTCTGCCCCTTAGCAAATCTATGTTCATGAATCCTAGGATATCAACTCCTGGCAGATCAATTCTCAAGAAAGAATCCGTCCCAGTGAATCAGTAGGAAAAATCACTGATTCCTCTGTGGATCCCTTTTTCCATAACAGAAGTCCCTCAGGCTCCACCTCAATCATTCTGCGAGGAATTCACTAAGATCTCAGTGAAACTGAAGCCGACATACAGGAGACGGATACCCCACCGAGACCTGGGGATAATAGCACGGCAACAGAGGAGTTACATTGGAAGTTTGGACATGTTCAGTCTCCTGAGATTTCTCATCAGCACAACTTTATTTTCTGCCTGTTGTTCTGTGCGGTTAATGATGTCAGGGTAATTAGTCTACAAAGATAACGACAATTACCAGAGAAAAAATAGAAACTGAACTTTAAAGCAATTTCCCCAGAGAAACTTTCTGCAAAAGTAAAAGTTTGGTGGTGAAGACTGATAAGGAGGTAGGGATTGGCAGAGCCTTCAATTCTATCTGAAAACAGCAGCCACCAGGGGGAGCCAAGGAGCAGACTGTGTTACTGAGTTCAATGGCACTGGTGGTGGCTGGAGACAGAATTCTATCATATAGAGAGAGCTCCCTCTAGTGGTGGCTGCAGGCAGTAAGAATTTTATCAAATTACTATGTATAAATTTATACACAGTGAGCTCCCTCTAGTGGTGGCAGCGGGCAGACCACTATATAAAACAAAATATGGTGTTCAAGTTAGGATATTTGCTTTGCAGTTGGAGAACCAAAAGCCGCGATCGGATTGGCTACTTCCGGCTGATTTTTATTGCACTGGTTCTTCTACCTATACCCATAAACCATTACTGGACAGACTAGTTGGTAACAGGCGACTGCATGACATTAAAGATCACAAATGTCCCGCCATCCGTCCTATTTAAGCTGGGGCTACATGGCGACTTTGCCTGCGCAAGCACGTGACCAAAGATGGCTGTGTAGCAGTGCGGCCTCACAAGTAAATGGGAATGCAGCAGTGTTTTTGCCCTTCTGCGGCCGTGACGATTGTCATGGACCATGTAGCCCCAGCCTAACGACAGAGAATGTGGTCGCAGAGAAGTCCTGGTTCAGATTTCTGTTGACTGCCGTGTCGCGATAACTTGCGGGTCATTCGCGGTCCTTAGGTGAGATATAGTGGCGCAAGTTCACGACCTTATGTTGCGCGGCTCCAATGCGCCGTGTAGTCCTGATGTTAAGAGGAGCAGGTTTCATGCCAAGGACAAAACATTAGCTTCCTCCTCGGCATGAGGACATCATGGCGACCGAGAGGAGCAGTGACTGGAAGACATTCGCAGGTCTGTGTCCTTGTCTTGCACATCAGAAGCATGCAGGCAGAGGGCTCATAAAGAACTGCGGTGACAGCTCCGCGTACTGCAGCTCCCCTGCCAGGGCCACAGTCACGGCCGTCTGTGCCGCACGCTACTCCCTTCACTAATGGTAATAGAATTTAATGGTTTGGCAAAACAGATGAGTGACGGAAGAGCGGGAAGGGCTGACAGGCGGCACAAATGAAAAGGCAACAGCTAAAGTCAACCTCAAGGGACAGTAACGGACAGAAGTTCATCAACATAAGGGACTGTCGCCCACAACATGTGTTTTGCGAGTGCGTGATCCTTCCTAGACCCTCTGCAATGTCACTCCACATGCCCCTCGTGCCACAAATATGCCCCCGCACTCCCCAGTGGGCAATATCAGAACCCTAGGCAGTAGCCCCATGTCCTGGCACCCAGTTCACCAAGTGTCCAAGGGCAACATATATAAATGACGGAAAAAAAGATGGAGCCGATTGTAGCTGAAGGGTAGAGGCTGAACAAAGCTGCATGCGGGAACATCAGCCTGGCCCAGAAGGCCCAGATTCTGGCTACTTCATGCTCCTCTTTTTTTTTTTGTAATGATCTTGCAACCCCTGGTTTTGAACATGAGGTGCATGCCCGGCAAAATCATTAAGGCTGGAATAAATTAGTTTTTTGGTAAAAGTCGTCGGACGGCGCAGACATCCTTGCAGGCCTCTTAGTAGTTAGCAGGGGTGGATTTGGCAATTCTGGGGCCACAAGCAAAGTAATGTCTGGGGGCCCCCTATATCAGAACAAAGCTCCCCCCCCCCGTCCCGCTGCTCAGCCCCATCCTGTTGCATCATTAATCTCTGCCCAGTCAGGCCGCTATAGCCTCACTCTTAGCAGTGCAGCCTGTGCACTCAGGGGTGCACCTAGCCTTTCTGCTGCCTGAGGTGAAAACTGAAACGGCGCCAATTTCCAATTTCTTAACCTAACCCCTTCTCCACAATAAAAGCGCTTATTGCCCATGGCCCTTCCGCTGCCCCCCTCTTGCCCCTACCTGGTGCTGCCTCACCTGGCCTCATTGGTGGTGCACCCCTGTGTGCACTTCTGCAACTGCTCTGTCCCTGACCAGCAGGGGGCCCCCTGGCCTCTGAGGCCCCAAGCTTTTGCTTGGTTGGCAGGTTCCCCTGTCCTCAGTTACCACTCCAGACGCCCTCCACAGGGAGTAAAGTACAATCCTTTACATCTTTACTGCCGGAACTTAATGAGTCCAGGACTACAACTCCCAGGATACACTCAGGCAATAAATGTAGATGAGAAATTCAGTAAAAGAAAAGAGAAAAATACCAGTCCTGCCCACAGCTTCTGGCAGGCTGGGCACAGCGCCAAGGCGAGGCTGCCAGCACACATAGACATAATGTACATGCTTTCATCTCTGGGGTGCCGTCAGTGGGGTGCAGCTGCAGTCTGAGCCTGAGATATTGTCACATCCCGCGAGGTACTAAAACCTCTTCTCTTCTGCACTTGCCTTTGATTTCCAGCGCTCGCACAATGCAGCAGATGGAGCAGAGTCAGACGCCATTTGGTCGATTCATTAATATCCGCACTCCTATTAGTGATTCCCAAATTATCCTCCGCTCTACCTGCTCTAACCAGCTCCTCCATGACCTTTCTGCGGAGAAGACTGCAATGCAATTCCCCCATGTACGTGCCCCTGAATGCATACGTGCCCGCCTTCTAATCCTGACTGACAACCGCCGGGGGGGCACTTACCTCCCACAAAAACATGGCGTCAGTATGGTATATGCATCCTAAACTGCAATGTGTAAATAATAGTCCGGTGACGCCCGACTACGGGTACAGTCGGGTCCATAGATACTGGCATCCCCTCTTTCTCAATTTTTAGGCTACCGTCCATCAGGGGCCACGGTGCCACAGAACCATACGGTCAAGTATCCATATCTTACATACATGACTCCTTTTTGGGTTGCCCCTAACTAGAATATCCTGCCCTCTGTAAACACCTGCACCAGTCTCTGACCCCTTAGGCCTTATGCACACGAATGTATTTTGTTTCCATGTCCGTTCCGTTTTGTTTTTTTTGCGGATAGGATGCGGACCCATTCATTTCAATGGGTCCGCAAAAAATGCGGACAGCACACCATGTGCTATCCGCATTCGTATGTCCGTTTCGTAGCCCCACAAAAAAAAAAATAATAGAACATGTCCTATTCTTGTCCGTTTTAGGCATTGTTACAATAGATACGCCAAAAAACGGATGGCATCTGTTTTTTTGTGGATCCACAATTTGCAGACCGCAGAACACATATGGTCGTGTGCATGTAGCCTTACTGACATTTAGGTCTCATGCACACGACCATTCCGATTTTTTGCAGTCCGCAAACCGCGGATCCGCAAAAAAGAGAAGCCGCCCGTGTGCCTTCCGCAATTTGCGGAAAGGAACGGGCGGCCCATTGTAGAAATGCCTATTCTTGTCCGTATTTTTTTTGCGGGGCCGCGGATCAGAGCAACTCATTTTTTGCGGCCCCATTGAAGTGAATGGGTCCACACCCGAGCCGCCAAAACGGCAGCTCGGATGCGGACCCAAGCAAAAGCCGTGTGCATGAGGCCTTTCACAGAGGCTACCGGACACCCAGAGGCCAGGGCCACTTTCTTGCTCCCAGTCCCTATGGGGCTTTGACCAGCATCACCACAGGGCCGCATTGATCCTGCCTCCATTATAAGCCACACAAAACTAATAAGTAATGGGGCTTCCGGATTTACAGTCCCTGGGGTGACATTACCACCCGTTACCTGAGCAGTCCCTACCAAAAGAGTCCGCTCCCTACCAAAAGAGTCCGCTCCCTACCAAAAGAGTCCGCTCCCTACCAAAAGAGTCCGCTCATGAGATATAGCCCTGTAGCGTCTAAAGCTGGCCGCACGCATTAGAAGAATATTGGCAAAACCCGCTAATGGTTTATCAGCACATCTGTATGGGGGAAGGATGGATCGTGCATGTAGGATTTCAACATGCCCAATCCTTTGGGAACACATGCACACTCAGCCAACAGCTCAAAGATATAAGACCACCTTAAGACCAGGGATGACGCCCCCTAAAGGCACAGTTATCACTTAAAGGGGTTCACTAGTGTTATGTGAATAAAGCTTAATGCTTCATTCACAATTTTTTAAGATCTCTGCTTGCTGTGGGTGAATGTGAACATTTTTAGGGTTAGGATTAGGGTTTGCTACAATTGTATCCACGCTGTTCAGCTCACAGACTGATACATTGTAGCAAGCGCAACTAGAGAAATAGTCTAGACTGGAAGCAATAGTAGCAAAGCCTCAGCTGTGAGTAGTATCCGCCTCTGGATGTAAACAAGAATGTTCTCATTCACTGACATCTTGAAGAATCGAAAAACAATAAATGTTACTGTAGGAATAGAAACTTGTAGAGCTTTATGTTACACTTTGAGGTTTACCGTCCTAAAAGTGGAAAATCCCTTTAATGGGAGATGTTAAACTGGTTGACCATATACTATACGACTGCTGCCTGTTGCGGCGGTTGGGAGTAGTAGTGAGCCGGTTAGTGAGGGTTAAGCGGCTCGGCCTGTGCGCGTCTCCCCGGATTTTGATCCATATTCCCGGCACATCTCTGTTTCCTTTGTAGCATCTTCAGCTTTTCCTTCCTTGTTCTGAAGCAGAGACGTCGCCTGTCAAGGTCTGTGCATCCGAGAGCCGAGATTTCAGCGTTTTGGACAAGAAAAATGACATTTTGATAGAATTCTGACTTCAAGGATTGAGGCTCCAGTGACAGATACCAGCGGCTTATCTTCCAGGGGGTGCAGGCTGTGTGCAGCCGGGGAGCGAGACTCCTAATCCTGACCGAGAGACTGCTGCATGCAGAATGAGACTGTCATTGCAGATCTGAGACTGATGACCGCTCCCAGCTAGAAAAACTGGCTGACTACCAATATGGTAGCCATTACAGCTCCCACAGGGGTTGTCAGGCGGACTGACTGTCTGTTCAACATAAGCTGTGGGAATCATTATTTAGATTTGCCATTCAGAAGTCTGGGAGGATTGTGTGAAAACAGAGCCACCCGACCAATGACCAGCAGGACCACCCGACCAATGACCAGCAGGACCACCCGACCAATAACCAGCAGGTCCACGTGACCAATGACCAGCAGGACTACATGACCAATGACCAGCAGGGCCCCTCAACCAATGACCAGCAGGGCCACCCGACCAATGACCAGCAGGGCTACGTGACCCATGACCAGCAGGGCCAACAGACCAATGACCAGCAGGGCTACGTGACCAATGACCAGCAGAACCACCCGACCAATGACCAGCAGGACCACCAGACCAATGACCAGCAGGACCACCCAACCAATGACCAGCAGGACCACCTGACCAATGACCAGCAGGGCCCCTCAACCAATGGCCAGCAGGACCACCCGACCAATGACCAGCAGGGCCATCCGACCAATGACCAGCAGGACCACCCGACCAATGACAAGCATGGCCACCCGACCAATGACCAGCAGGGCCACCCGACAAATGACTAGCAGGGCTACGTGACCAATGACCAGCAGGGCCAACAGACCAATGACCAGCAGGGCTACGTGACCAATGACGAGCAGAACCACCCGACCAGTGACCAGCAGGACCACCAGACTAATGACTAGCAGGGCCACCCGACCAATGACCAGCAGGGCCACCCGACAAATGACTAGCAGGGCTACGTGACCAATGACCAGCAGGGCCAACAGACCAATGACCAGCAGGACCACCAGACCAATGACCAGCAGGGCCACGTGACCAATGACCAGCAGGGCCAACAGACCAATGACCAGCAGGGCCACGTGACCGATGACCAGCAGGGCTACGTGACCGATGACCAGCAGGGCCAACAGACCAATGACCAGTCAGGCCCCTCAACCAATGACCAGCAGGGCCACCTGACCAATGACCAGCAGGGCCACCCGACCAATGACCAGCAGGGCCACCCGACCAATGACCAGCAGGGCCACCCGACCAATGACCAGCAGGGCTACGTGACCAATGACCAGCAGGGCCACGCAACCAAATGACCAGCAGGGCCACCCGACCAAATGACCAGCAGGGCTACGTGACCAAATGACCAGCAGGGCTACGTGACCAATGACCAGCAGGGCTACGTGACCAATGACCAGCAGGGCCACGCAACCAAATGACCAGCAGGACCACCCGACCAAATGACCAGCAGGGCCACACGTCAAATGACTAGCAGGGCCACACGTCAAATGACTAGCAGGCCACCCGACCAATGACTAGCAGGGCCACCTGACCAATGACCAGCAGGGCTACGTGACCAATGACCAGCAGGGCCACCCGACCAATGACCAGCAGGGCCACACGTCAAATGACTAGCAGGCCACCCAACCAATGACCAGCAGGGCCACCCGACCAATGACCAGCAGGGCCACGCGACCAAATGACCAGTAGGACCACCCGACCGCTGACCAGCAGGGCCACCCGACCAATGACCAGCCAGGCTTTACCAAATGTTACCATTTATTAGAACGCTGTTCATCTCGGGATTAGACATGTCATATAGCTTGATATAGTTTGCAGGACGTCACTTCAGAGACCTCCTGGACCCCCAGCAGAGCAAACAAGTCTCCCGCTCAGCAGATGGGAGTGATCTTTTATGGACGACCAGATGAATAAATCATTCAATGCTGATTTCAAACCCACAGGCTGGAGAGGAGGCGACATAGAGCAAAAGCTGCTGGCACAGAGAAGAATGGCTAATAGGGTGGCACAGAGGCTGCTCTGGGGGCAGTGGGGCTATTATGGAGACTCACAAGAGGACATTATAGGGATGTCACCAGTGCATAGGCTGTTACAGGGGCAAAGTAGAGAGGCAATGGGACAGTAGTGGGGGCGCAGGGGCGGTTAATGTGGGACAGGCTGTTATAGGATTGGGTGCCTCATGGGGACACAGGTATTTTTAGGGTCAAAGTCTGGGATGGATGGTATAAAATTACTGGGCCCCTTCTTGGAGGTTCTCCAGTAAAATGCCCATGGATTGGTTTATGCGCCAGTGTCATCTTGAGCTGGAGTCGTCCACCGCTGGCTGAAAGAAGCTGATGTTGACTGTAATAACTTAGACTTATTTCATAAATTCCTGCAGCGATTTGTATCCTGGCACCAAAAATATTCAAATTGCCGTCAAATGTGGCGTCCGCTGGCAGCTGCTCCTGCGGATAATTGAGCGCCGCCGCCGTCGCCACCAGCCTGCCTTTATCTGTTTTAGAGCCACAGAATAAAAAAATAAAAAAAACTGGAATTTAATCAGTGGGAAAATGTCCATCATTTGCATAACAAGAAGACGGTAAAGCAGGTTGACAGCGTCCTGCGCCGGCGGGCACCGTGGAGCGAGGCTGTCCAGGGAGGAAAGGGTTAACGCCGAGCTATTCATTCCTATGCAGGGCTACAGGGAATATAATTTTTTTTTAAATGTGTCTTCTCGGGTCTCCTGCGCTAAAAGTGGTTTTTGAAAAATCAGTTTCCATAGAAACCAGATCAAACATCCAATCTGACGGGTGACAGGCGGCGCTGTCGGCTGTGGACACTAGATGGCGCTGACAAACTGAAGGCGAGCACTCTCTGTACTTTGCAGCAGTGGAAGCTTTTACAATTCATATAAATAAGGAGGGGGGGGGGGGATCACAAAAAAAAAAAAAATAGCTGCGGTTTGAGATGTAGGATACTGGGTGACGCCTCCTTTATGCCATGACGCCGGTTTGCAATGCGCGGTGTGGTGGAAATGCTCATTCTCACTTAATGAAAACCATATTTCAGGGAAATGCCAACGCACGATGCTCAGCAGATAGAGGAGCACAATGACTTGGGAATTGCAAAAAAAAAAAAAAAGCCTTAATTTCGCCTCTGTGGTGGAGTCAGGGTATTGCAACCCAGCAGACGAGTCCCCCCACTTTGGTGAGTCCAGTAAAGCTACACTTGTAGAAGGGGAAATGCTTATAAAGCAATTGCCTCACATGTTGCAGAACAGCAGCTGTTTATGGCAGCCTGTATCCCGCCCATCAATCCCAGGCTGCCCTAGGACAGCAGCAGCAATTACAATACCACATTAGGGAATTACTATATATGCAATTCTCTTACTATGCAAGCCATATGCAGGAGCTGTAGAATATTCCACAAGTGTTCTCCAGGCGATCCCACGTGTTACATACGAGGTACGCGCTGAGCCCCGAAGCCGTGATTTGGAATTTCCATTTAACTGGAATTGGTTCATAAGGGAATTCTGTTTCCGCAAATAATTTCCTCCGTCCGGACCCCAAATGTACAACAGCCATTGTGATCTCCGATTACTCCACATCCATATAGAAGGACCTGTCATCAGATCCTCAACTACACGTATACGGCCGGACTCCAAAATACCGTATTATACAAATATTATATAGAAAACAGATGAATAAACAGGAAGGGGAACATACCCAGCACTGCTTCCCGGTATAACCTGGGCATGATCTGTATAGAATTACCAGTATATATGTACAGCTGGTACAAGTTATACATCTTCTGTATATAGTGATATGGACCATGCTGGTATAACCTGGGTATCACCGGTATATAATTATATATGTACAGCTGGTACAAGTTATACATCTTCTTGTATATAGTGATATGGAGCATGCTGGTATAACCTGGGCATCTCCTGTATATAATCATATATGTACAGCTGGTATAACCTGGGCATCTCCTGTATATAATTATATATGTACAGCTGGTATAACCTGGGCATCTCCTGTATATAATTATATATGTACAGCTGGTATAACCTGGGCATCTCCTGTATATAATTATATATGTACAGCCGGTATAAGTTATACATCTTCCTGTATATAGTGGTATGGACCATGCTGGTATAACCTGGGTATCTCCTGTATATAGTTATATATGTACAGCTGGTATAATCTGGGTATCTCCTGTATATAGTTATATATGTACAGCTGGTATAAGTTATACATCTTCCTGTATATAGTGATATGGAGCATGCTGGTATAACCTGGGCATCTCTTGTATATATTATATATGTACAGCTGGTATAACCTGGGCATCTCCTGTATATAATTATATATGTTCAGCTGGTATAACCTGGGCATCTCCTGTATATAATTATATATGTTCAGCTGGTATAAGTTATACATCTTCCTGTATACAGTGATATGGAGCATGCTGGTATAACCTGGGCATCTCTTGTATATATTATATATGTACAGCTGGTATAAGTTATACATCTTCCTGTATACAGTGATATGGAGCATGCTGGTATAACCTGGGTATCTCCTGTATATAATTATATATGTACAGCTGGTATAACCTGGGTATCTCCTGTATATAATTATATATGTACAGCTGGTATAACCTGGGCATCTCCTGTATATAATTATATATGTACAGCTGGTATAAGTTATACATCTTCTTGTATACAGTGATATAGACCATGCTGGTATAACCTGGGCATCTCCTATATATAATTATATATGTACAGCTGGTATAAGTTATACATCTTCTTGTATATAGTGATATGGAGCATGCTGGTATAACCTGGGCATCTCCTGTATAGAATTATATATGTACAGCTGGTACAAGTTATACATCTCCTTGTATATAGTGATATGGACCATGCTGGTATAACCTGGGCATCTCCTGTATAGAATTATATATGTACAGCTGGTACAAGTTATACATCTCCTTGTATATAGTGATATGGACCATGCTGGTATAACCTGGGCATCTCCTGTATAGAATTAAATATGTACAGCTGGTATAAGTTATACATCTCCTTGTATATAGTGATATGGAGCATGCTGGTATAACCTGGGTATCTCCTGTATATAATTATATATGTACAGCTGGTATAACCTGGGTATCTCCTGTATATAATTATATATGTACAGCTGGTATAACCTGGGCATCTCCTGTATATAATTATATATGTACAGCTGGTATAACCTGGGCATCTCCTGTATATATTATATATGTACAGCTGGTATAACCTGGGCATCTCCTGTATATAATTATATATGTACAGCTGGTATAAGTTATACATCTTCTTATAGTGATATGGACCATGCTGGTATAACCTGGGCATCTCCTGTATATAGTAATATGGACCATGCTGGTATAACCTGGGTATCTCCTGTATATAATTATATATGTACAGCTGGTATAACCTGGGCATCTCCTGTATATAATTATATATGTACAGCTGGTATAAGTTATACATCTTCCTGTATATAGTGATATGGAGCATGCTGGTATAACCTGGGCATCTCCTGTATATAATTATATATGTACAGCTGGTATAAGTTATACATCTTCTTGTATATAGTGATATGGAGCATGCTGGTATAACCTGGGCATCTCCTGTATATAGTGATATGGAGCATGCTGGTATAACCTGGGCATCTCCTGTATATATTATATATGTACAGCTGGTATAAGTTATACATCTCCTTGTATATAGTGATATGGAGCATGCTGGTATAACCTGGGCATCTCCTGTATAGAATTATATATGTACAGCTGGTATAAGTTATACATCTCCTTGTATATAGTGATATGGACCATGCTGGTATAACCTGGGCATCTCCTGTATAGAATTATATATGTACAGCTGGTATAAGTTATACATCTCCTTGTATATAGTGATATGGACCATTCTGGTATAACCTGGGCATCTCCTGTATATAATTATATATGTACAGCTGGTATAACCTGGGCACCTCCTGTATATAATTATATATGTACAGCTGGTATAACCTGGGCATCTCCTGTATATATTATATATGTACAGCTGGTATAACCTGGGCATCTCCTGTATATAATTATATATGTACAGCTGGTATAAGTTATACATCTTCTTATAGTGATATGGACCATGCTGGTATAACCTGGGCATCTCCTGTATATAGTGATATGGACCATGCTGGTATAACCTGGGCATCTCCTGTATATAATTATATATGTACAGCCGGTATGAGTTATACATCTTCTTGTATATAGTGATATGGACCATGCTGGTATAACCTGGGTATCTCCTGTATATAATTATATATGTACAGCTGGTATAACCTGGGTATCTCCTGTATATAATTATATATGTACAGCTGGTATAAGTTATACATCTTCTTGTATATAGTGATATGGAGCATGCTGGTATAACCTGGGTATCTCCTGTATATAATTATATATGTACAGCTGGTATAACCTGGGCATCTCCTGTATATAATTATATATTTACAGCTGGTATAACCTGGGTATCTCCTGTATATAATTATATATGTACAGCTGGTATAAGTTATACATCTTCCTGTATATAGTGATATGGAGCATGCTGGTATAACCTGGGCATCTCCTGTATATAATTATATATGTACAGCTGGTATAAGTTATACATCTTCCTGTATATAGTGATATGGAGCATGCTGGTATAACCTGGGCATCTCCTGTATATATGTACAGCTGGTATAAGTTATACATCTTCCTGTATATAGTGATATGGAGCATGCTGGTATAACCTGGGTATCTCCTGTATATAATTATATATGTACAGCTGGTATAACCTGGGCATCTCCTGTATATAATTATATATGTACAGCTGGTATAACCTGGGTATCTCCTGTATATAATTATATATGTACAGCTGGTATAAGTTATACATCTTCCTGTATATAGTGATATGGAGCATGCTGGTATAACCTGGGCATCTCCTGTATATAATTATATATGTACAGCTGGTATAAGTTATACATCTTCCTGTATATAGTGATATGAAGCATGCTGGTATAACCTGGGCATCTCCTGTATATAGTTATATATGTACAGCTGGTATAAGTTATACATCTTCCTGTATACAGTGATATGGAGCATGCTGGTATAACCTGGGCATCTCCTGTATATAATTATATATGTACAGCTGGTATAAGTTATACATCTTCTTGTATATAGTGATATGGAGCATGCTGGTATAACCTGGGCATCTCCTGTATATAATTATATATGTACAGCTGGTATAACCTGGGCATCTCCTGTATATAGTTATATATGTACAGCTGGTATAAGTTATACATCTTCCTGTATATAGTGATATGGAGCATGCTGCTATAACCTGGGCATCTCCTGTATATAATTATATATGTACAGCTGATATAAGTTATACATCTTCCTGTATATAGTGATATGGAGCATGCTGGTATAACCTGGGCATCTCCTGTATATAATTATATATGTACAGCCGGTATAACCTGGGCATCTCCTGTATATAGTTATATATGTACAGCTGGTATAAGTTATACATCTTCCTGTATATAGTGATATGGAGCATGCTGCTATAACCTGGGCATGGAGCTGTGCACGCAGTCAGAGTTCCTTCTAAACAGCAGCCTATTCCACATTCTTTTTATAGGGATAATACTGTAATAGGATGAGCTACTGGGGCAATAATGGGATTTAGCTGCTGATGAGGTTGAAATCTTCATTAACCAGTAAATCCCATTATTACCAAGTGAAATCTGTGCGTTTAAGTACAGGCTGGCTTCTCAAAAATGAGATCATGTAATCAGCTTCTCCTCCTCCATGTGCCCACCCAGACAGGCCCCCTGCGGTGGAATCCATGGCTGAGGATAGACTCCGCTTGTTTAACAGCATTACTAATCTTACCGCTGTCGTCAGTGATTTCTTGTACGCAGAAATCCCTACTTGATCGAACCAAGAAGACAGGATCCTCGCTACCATCCCCCACAAGGTAAAGAGGGTAGAATCTGACCACGTTTTAGGGTCCATATTAGTGCTGCAACACCTGAACCCTGCTGTTCCTACTGAACCGTACGTAGATCCCCTTAGAAATCTGTGGTGGCTCAAGTTCAGCATATCAGCAGTACATCTGAGTGTTGCAGCCATAAAACTGAATTATGCTCCAGAGCTGCATTCACAGTTCTCCAAGCCAAGACACCCCCTTAAAGCTCAGTTAGTGGAGCTATTATAATGCAGGGGGACAGATAGTCTTTGCTACATCAGATGACAACACTTCAAATAATGCAAATCAGCAGAGCAAGCAGGAACGCTGAGAGGTTTCAGTCCTAAAGCCTGCCTGGAGTGCAGCTCCAAACCCAACTTTGCCCCACTCTTCTGGATTATCTTGGGGTGAAATTGACATGTCTTACGTACAGTACAGACCAAAAGTTTGGACACACCTTCTCATTCAAAGAGTTTTCTTTATTTTCATGACTATAAAAATTGTAGATTCACACTGAAGGCATCAAAACTATGAATTAACACATAACAAAAAAGTGTGAAACAACTGAGAATATGTCATATTCTAGGTTCTTCAAAGTAGCCACCTTTTGCTTTGATTACTGCTTTGCACACTCTTGGCATTCTCTTGATGAGCTTCAAGAGGTAGTCACCTGAAATGGTCTTCCAACAGTCTTGAAGGAGTTCCCAGAGAAGCTTAGCACTTGTTGGCCCTTTTGCCTTCACTCTGCGGTCCAGCTCACCCCAAACCATCTCGATTGGGTTCAGGTCCGGTGACTGTGGAGGCCAGGTCATCTGGCGCAGCCGCCCATCACTCTCCTTCATGGTCAAATAGCCCTTACACAGCCCGGAGGTGTGTTTGGGGTCATTGTCCTGTTGAAAAATAAATGATGGTCCAACTAAACGCAAACCGGATGGAATAGCATGCCGCTGCAAGATGCTGTGGTAGCCATGCTGGTTCAGTATGCCTTCAATTTTGAATAAAACCCACAACAGTGTCACCAGCAAAGCCCCCCCACACCATCACACCTCCTCCTCCATGCTTCACGGTGGGAACCAAAGATCTCAAATTTGGACTCATCAGACCAAAGCACAGATTTCCACTGGTCTGATGTCCATTCCTAGCTAAGGGATTAGCTACACTAGGGCACAATAGGGCCAAGTAGCAATAAGGGCAAGGTTCCGGACGGGGTCGTTCTTATTAGAACGGGTGCTCCGTGGTTAGGACGTCAGGGCCGTGATAGTACCCATATATCAGGGCTGTCTAGGTACCTCTTATGCACTAATACCCCCGCCCAGCCCTAATTGCGTTATTTTGTAGCTTATCAATTGCTATCTGAACATCAACAGTGACCAGAGGACCCTGGCCTACAAACGGTGGGACCACTGGTTATCTAAGGTGCTGCCGGACACCAACCACTCCAAAGGTAAGGTGCGGCTGTGCACCATATTTTTATTCGTGTATCCCGAGTGCTATCATCACTTTTTCTATATTCAAATTAAACACATAGGGACCGTATTCTATATATAACCAATAAAAGTTAAATTTTAACCATAAATCACCATTTCCATTTCATATACCTAAGTTAAAAACTCTGGTAATATAAATCATCAATTAAACATATAGCTCCTCCCAGCTTCATGCACTTGGGGGCACTTTCGAAGTTTTCCCAATTTTTCGGACTGACTGACCTTCATTTCTTAAGGTAATGATGGCCACTCGTTTTTCTTTACTTAGCTGCTTTTTTCTTGCCATAATACAAATTCTAACAGTCTTTTCAGTAGGACTATCAGCTGTGTATCCACCTGACTTCTCCACAACGCAACTGATGGTCCCAACCCCATTTATAAGGCAAAAAATCCCACTTATTAAACCTTACAGGGCACACCTGTGAAGTGAAAACCATTTCAGGTGACTACCTCTTGAAGCTCATCAAGAGAATGCCAAGAGTGTGCAAAGCAGTAATCAAAGCAAAAGGTGGCTACTTTGAAGAACCTAGAATATGACAGATTTTCAGTTGTTTCACACTTTTTTGTTATGTATATAATTCCACATGTGTTAATTCATAGTTTTGATGCCTTCAGTGTGAATCTACAATTTTCATAGTCATAAAAATAAAGAAAACTCTTTGAATGAGAAGGTGTGTCCAAACTTTTGGTCTGTACTGTATATAAGACATAGTAGGACATTTGGACTTCACAGAAGAAGGGTTCCATGGCCACAGCATTCTAACCTGTATACAGTACATTGAGAAAGTCTTCAGACCCTTTTACCTTCTTCACATTTTGTTTTGTTGCTCCTTGTGCCAAAATAAAAAAAAAATCAAGTTTTCTCCTCTATCAATCTGCACCCCATAACAGAAAAATAGAATTTTAGAAAATTAGGCAATTTTTTTTTTACAAAAGTAAAATCTACAATTTGGCATGGACATAATTATTCAGACCCTTTTCTATGACACTTGACATTTAGTTCTGGGACCTCCTATTTCTCTGGATCATCTCTGAGATGTTCTACACCCTGATTGGAGTCACCTGCCTGTAGCAAATTCTGTTGATTGGACGTGATTTGGAAAGACACAGCCCTGTTAATATAAGATCTCACAGCTGATAATGCATATCCGAGCTAAACCCAAGTCATGAGGAGGAAAGAACTGCCTGTAGAGCTCAGAGACAGGATTGTGCGGAGGCAAAGATCTGGAGAAGGAGAAAAAAATATTTCTGCTGCACAGAAAGTTCCCAAGAGCGCAGTGGTCTCCATAACTCTTAAATGGAAGAAGTTTTTTTTAACAACCAGGACACTTCCTATAGCTGGCCAACCCACCAACCTAATCAATCAGAGGAGAAGGGTCATGGTAAGATAGGTGACCAACAACCCAATGGTCACTCTGGCGGAGCTCCAAAGATCCTGTGTGCAGATAGGAGAAACTTCAAGAAGGTCGACCATCACTGCAGCCTCCACCAATCTAGACTATATGGGAGAGTTTCTAGAAAAGAAGCCTGTCCTCCATAAAAGACACATGAAAGTCACCGGGGGGGGTTGTGAAAAAACACCTAAAGGACTTGACTTTCAGACTGTGAGAAAGAAGATTCCAAGATTGAGCTTTTTGGCCTTAATTCTAAGGCCTCTTTCACACGGGCATCGCGTGTGAGGGCTGGATAGGATGCGTGTGCGTCGCGGGAAAATGCAAAATTTTTCAGCACAAGTGCAAAACGTTTTAATGCGTTTTGCACGTGCGTGAGAAAAATCGGCATGTTTGGTAACCAGACCCGAACCCGGACTTCTTCACAGAAGTTCGGGCTTGGGATCGGTGTTCTGTAGATTTTATTATTTTCCCTTATAACATGGTTATAAAGGGAAAATAATAGCATTCTTAAAGGGCTTCTGTCACCCCCCAAAACTAATTTTTGGGCATATTAAAATCCTTATTGGACGACTATTCCCTATATAGGGCTCTTACCTTGTTCTGTGGCTTGGTTTCACTAAAAATCAAGCTTTTAAAATATGCAAATGACTTCACTACCAGCAAGTAGGGTGTTTACTTGCTGGTAGCCACCGCATCCTCCTTTAAAAAAAAAGGCCCCCTCCTTCTGTTGATTGACAGGGCCAGCGAGCGCTCTCCTCCTCCGGCTGGCCCTGTCTGCAATTCAAATCTCGCGCCTGCGCCTTACGTGTCTTCATTCGGCGCAAGCGCTCTGAGAGCAGGACGCTCGCTTCCTCAGCACTTCCTCAGTGTGCCTGCGCCGATGATGTCTACTCTTTCGGGTTTAGAGGTGACGTCATCGGCGCAGGCGCACTGAGAGAGTGCTGAGGAAGCGAGCATCCTTCTCTAAGAGCGCCTGCGCAGAGTGAAGACACGTAAGGCGCAGGCGCGGAATTTGAATTGCAGACAGGGCCAGCCGGAGGAGGAGAGTGCTCGCTGGCCCTGTCAATCAACAGGAGGAGGGGGCCTTTTTTTTTAAAGGAGGATGCGGTGGCTACCAGCAAGTAAACGCCCTACTTGTTGGTAGTGAAGTCATTTGCATATTTTAAAAGCTAGATTTTTAGTGAAACCAAGCCACAGAACAAGGTAAGAGCCCTATATAGGGATGGATCATGTGATGGACCATGTGATGAGCGCAGTGACGTCACCAAAGGTCCTTTTCCCTCAGGTCATCAAAGAAGAAAACAGAAGAGAAGCTGGGCAGCGCGAACAAGTGGATGAGGTGAGTTTAATTATTTTTCATGGTTTGTTTTTTTACCCCTACATCCCTAATTTTCTTAGCATTCTGTATTAAGAATGCTATTATTTTCCCTTATAACCAAATAATAATGATCGGGTCCCCATCCCGATCGTCTCCTAGCAACCATGCGTGAAAATCGCACCGCATCCGCACTTGCTTGCGGATGCTTGCGATTTTAACGCAGCCCCGTTCACTTATATGGGGCCTGTGTTGTGTAAAAAACATATAGATGTAGTGTACGGGAGGGTAATACCCCGTCACTACTGAAGGGTCACTTGGGTATTGTCGTTCCCCCTGTATTTATGGGGAGGTTGGTATAGAACATCTTGTCAATGTACTGCTATATATTTTCCTGTTACTGTGAAACGTGCATGTGCAGGCCGGCTAGGGTGTTATTCCAGCTCTGAGTCACTAGAGGGAGCTAGGGAGCCCTAGTCTATATAAGGCCCAGTCAGGAAGTAGTAAGCAGTCAGACAGTGGGAAGAGGAGTCAGAGATGATCCTGTGTCTGAGAAGAGTCAAGGCTATGGGCCTGTGAGAGGAGCGCAGGCCTGAAGCCTGCCGACTAGGAGAGGGTGGTAAAGGCCCTGTAACCGGGATCCGGATCCAAGGAAAAGGTTCCCCTCCTGAGTCATCATCCATTGTAGCGGAAACAGCATAAGCACCAGCCAGGACACAGAATACCACAGAGGCCGATCAGATAAAGCAAGAGGTACTCAAGATAACAGAGGAGGTACTATATAAGGACAGCTTCAAGGGTACGCCAGCTATAGGGCATTAGACCTTGGAGAATAAGTCACATGTGTCAGGACCAGTCAGGAATAGTGTGCAAGCCGCCTGTACTGCATCTCCTGCAATTAACACTCTGTAAAAACATTGCTAAGACCGGCCATTCTGTACTTCTAAGAACCACCTGTATTCATCTGTAAAACCAACTGTCTTCTAAGGAACGACGCTTCCAACTGCGTCCATGTATGATTATAACTGATATTCAGTAAAGTTCCAGTTTTTGTTGGCTATCCTGTGCTTGCTTCATTCTTCTACAATACCATACACGGCGTGTCACCGTTTAATTGACACTGGCGTCACAAACTTTTAATCACCTGCCTGTTCCAGCATTTGCCCTGCTTGAAGACGACAGTGGATCCCAGGTTAGTGGGTCGATCTGCACTACAAAGCCCAGCATACACTACTGACCCCCTGGGACACTGCATCGCTCTTTTTGGCGTCACGAACAGGATACGCATACTTCTGAAGTGCAGAGAAGTGTGAACTGTGTGCTTTAACTATTCCACCACCGTATTACAAAGACTGTAACCTTTATTTCTGAAATCTGTGGATTACAATTGCGCCTGGGAGGAATCAGAGACGCTGTACTGTGTTGCGCTACCCCCAGAGAGAAAATCGCATTTGTGGACTGTGTTTTATTGGACTTTTCATCATCCTGCTTGCTGTCAGTGAATTGCAGCATCAGGACATCTAAAATGGCCGCCGACGCCATGAGGCTTTTTACTGCGCCATCAAGAGGTACAGAGGCGCGAATATTTGGCACCGAAATCCCCCAAGAAGAAGGAGGAGATTGCCCTGGAGCGCCACCCACCTTGAGGAGTGATGACGTGGCTGAGTTCCTTGGTGAGTTACGCCTGGGAGGCGGGCCTCAGATGGAGGTAGACCGGCCCAGTGTGTGGGAGGAGCCAGTGTCGTCCTTGCGCCCAGTGAGAGAAGAGATGGCGTGTGCTGAGGAGCTGAAAGTGGAGACCACGTGTGAGTGGGGCGCCACTCCACCGGACTTTCCGGAGTTGGGGCCATGGGACCCTCTAGCCTGGACGGCCACCCCCTGGGCCCAGGCCATGGACTTGAGTATCACCCGTCCTGAGTCCCCACCGATCCGTCGCCGGCACGCGGAATGGCTGACTATCATGGCCGAATTGAGAGCCGCGGTGGCTAAGAAGAACACCAGCCGGAAAAAGCGGTTCGAGGAGATGGCCAAGTCCATCCAAGGAGACTCCTTTCCGGGTAAGCCCCAGCTAGAAAGGCGCCGCGGGATCGTGGTGTCCTTTGACAAAGAAAAAGGATACGGATTCATCCAGGAGCTGGGAACTGGCCGGGACTTTTATGTGAACTGGCGATCGGTGAAGCGACACTACCTCCCGGAGCATCTCCATAATTTGACTATGGGAGAGATCGTAGAGTATACCCCCGCCGAAAGTCTACGGGGCCCCTACGCTACCGCAGTCACTCGCCCGAAGGCGCCGGCTGAGACCTGGGACCCAGAGAAAGAGGGGACAGATCCGGGTGAGCCAGAGGGAGTAAAAGTGGAATCGGCCCGAACCACCCACCTGCATAGCCAGTCTTACCTAAGTCCCGATGTCTTCTGGGAGCCCATCGTGCTGCAGGGGCTGGAGGAACGATATCCCCCTCCGGATGCGGTAAGGCGAGAGGAAGAGAGAGAGCGGCAGGACAGCTGCCGGCGGGCAGAAGAATGTGCTGAGGCCCGACGTCAAGCAGCAGCTGCCACCGTGTCCCCAGAGGCCACTGTCCCTGAACCTCCGGTAGCTCCAACCACCTGCACCAAAACTGACCTAGAGGCCCAACGCAAGAGGGTGTATTGGGTGGCGGACCTTGGGTGCGCAGGAGGCGTGCGGTGGTTCCCGTTTCCTAGGACGGAGGCCGAAATGGAGGCAATGAAGGACAAGCCTCCCCCTCTAAAGATTGTCAGAGGAGATGGTTTCCAGATGTGGCCGGCCTTGCCAGAACAGTTACTGCAGGTTCCGTACATCGACTCGTCATCCGAGGAAGAATATGACACTCGCCTGTGAGTACTCCTTTCCTCATGTCCATCTCCCTAATGGCCGTTTTGTCCCTCCAGTTGGCAGAGCTGGTGAAGCTTGCTGCCAGTTACACACGGCCGGTGGCATTCTAACTGAATAATGGTGCCACTGTATACCACTGCTTCCAGCTGCCCTTTTTATGTTTGGGACATCCGGTTTGCTGCTAATATCCCAGTTGTGCCTTTATCTTGCACCATTTTACCCCTTTTTACCCCCATTTCAGGTTGAAAAGACATTTTTATGTCAGCACTATTTTAAAGGGTAAACAGGACTTGCCAGGATAACATGGCCCTGGTATTGTCAGAGTCCTGTATTGTCATTTTATATATGTGCTGCTGACAGTATTTAATAACCAGTTTTTTATTCACGTCTATGTGCCCAGAGATGGACTTCCTATGTGCAAGCCTCTGAGATGTTGGTTTTACTATGGACTTATTTATTGTCATGGACTATCCTGGTTCTTTAAACATCACGCTGTGCCAGGTCAGCGCTCCCGTTCCACTCATTATCCTGAGAAGAAGAGAACGACGCCCCTTGTCACCGCACTTCACCTTTGCCAATTGGGTCTGATAAGAGTGTAAATGACATATATGTATGCATGCATGTGTCTTTCTCTATTTCAGGTCATGATTCCAGTTGGGCAGGCCCTGATGGAGTACGAGGTCGTACTCAGCTTAAAGCAGCGGGGTATGTAGTGTACGGGAGGGTAATACCCCGTCACTACTGAAGGGTCACTTGGGTATTGTCGTTCCCCCTGTATTTATGGGGAGGTTGGTATAGAACATCTTGTCAATGTACTGCTATATATTTTCCTGTTACTGTGAAACGTGCATGTGCAGGCCGGCTAGGGTGTTATTCCAGCTCTGAGTCACTAGAGGGAGCTAGGGAGCCCTAGTCTATATAAGGCCCAGTCAGGAAGTAGTAAGCAGTCAGACAGTGGGAAGAGGAGTCAGAGATGATCCTGTGTCTGAGAAGAGTCAAGGCTATGGGCCTGTGAGAGGAGCGCAGGCCTGAAGCCTGCCGACTAGGAGAGGGTGGTAAAGGCCCTGTAACCGGGATCCGGATCCAAGGAAAAGGTTCCCCTCCTGAGTCATCATCCATTGTAGCGGAAACAGCATAAGCACCAGCCAGGACACAGAATACCACAGAGGCCGATCAGATAAAGCAAGAGGTACTCAAGATAACAGAGGAGGTACTATATAAGGACAGCTTCAAGGGTACGCCAGCTATAGGGCATTAGACCTTGGAGAATAAGTCACATGTGTCAGGACCAGTCAGGAATAGTGTGCAAGCCGCCTGTACTGCATCTTTTGCAATTAACACTCTGTAAAAACATTGCTAAGACCGGCCATTCTGTACTTCTAAGAACCACCTGTATTCATCTGTAAAACCAACTGTCTTCTAAGGAACGACGCTTCCAACTGCGTCCATGTATGATTATAACTGATATTCAGTAAAGTTCCAGTTTTTGTTGGCTATCCTGTGCTTGCTTCATTCTTCTACAATACCATACACGGCGTGTCACCGTTTAATTGACACTGGCGTCACGAACTTTTAATCACCTGCCTGTTCCAGCATTTGCCCTGCTTGAAGACGACAGTGGATCCCAGGTTAGTGGGTCGATCTGCACTACAAAGCCCAGCATACACTACTGACCCCCTGGGACACTGCATAGAGCATGCTGCGATTTTCACGCAACGCATAAGTGATGCGTGAAAATCACCACTCATGTGCACAGCCCCATTGAAGTGAATGGGTCTGGATTCAGTGCGGGTGCAATTCACCTCATGCATTGCACCCGCGAGGAAAACTCGCCCGTGTGAAAGAGGCCTAAGTGTAATTTCTGAAGAAAACCAGGCACCACTCATCACTTGCCCAATACTATCCCTTCAGTGAAGCATGATGGTGGCAGCATCATGCTGGGGGCACAGGGAGACTGGTCCTGAGTAAAGGGGCTGAATACTTATGTCAGACTTTAAGAACGCAAGATTTTAGTTTTCCTTTCTCAATAAATTAAAAAAGATTTCTAACATTCTATTTTCACTTTCTCATTATGGGGGATTGAGAGCAGAATGATGGAGAAAAACAGTATTTTTTATTTTAGCCCAAGGCCTCAACATAAAATGTGAAAAGGTCTGCAGACTTTCCAAATGCACTGTATGTGTCCCACTACTGGGAGGATGCACCAGCGCCTTCTGGCCAGGGGCAGCTTTAGATGTCGGTAGTCTGTTTCCTTTGTGGCTCCCAAGGTGCAGTCGAAAGGCAGAGCATTTAAACCTACATTGCCCTGGACCACCATGGACTTTACTATTACCAATATCACCTTCACTGGCGCAGGCCATCAGGAACTTTTCCTTCAACCCACTAGGAGCATTATCATTATCTCCTTCACTGCTCTAAACAATCATGGACTTTGCCATTAACTCTTTCATTGCCCTTTACCACCGGGAGCTTTACCAGTTTTCTCATTGTTGCTTTAGACATCCAATTACCATCGATTACTTCACTGTCCTAGACCTCGACTATCAGGAAATTTACCATCAATCCCTTCAGTGCCCTAGCCCACCAGAGACTTTGCCATGAACTCCTTCATGGCTCTTGACTTCCAGGAAATCTACCATCGACTTTACCATTACATTATTCACTGCCCTTAACCACTGGTTACTTTACTATGAACCCCTCCTAAGTCCTAGACCACCGGGAACTATGGCCCTGATTTATCAAGCCTGGTGTGTGCTTGGTGCAGACCTCATCATAAATGACCTCCCTCTTCTGGCTCTCCATTAAATTTACAGCAGCTCGGAGCTGCCATAGATATCAGTCAAAATTTACACCAATTTCTGGTATAAATAATGATGGGTTAGCCGGGGCCGATGGCCCCACCCTCGCAATGCCTTCACCAGGTCACCTTTTTGTAGACTTTGCGAGGTCTGCGAAGAATGCAGATTATGACTAGAAAAGTCACAAATGCACTAGAAAGTTCCGGGGGGCAAATCCGGGGGCTTAAAGGGAACCTGTCATCAACTTTATGCTGCCCATACTAATGGTATGAGAAAGTGGTTGCTGAGAACCAACATCACAATCATTGCAGACTGGGCCTGGAAAAGAGTCACGGCCACCTGAGAAGAGTCCTGGTTATTCATGAAGTCCTGCTCTCCTGCTGATGACTGACCGGCTTCTACCGAGTTTTCTCCCTTTTTCTCTAGGAGAGAACTGCCAATCATCAGCAGATGGGGGAGAGCAGGAGATTATAATAACCAGGACTCTTCTCAGGTAGATCTGACTCTTTTCCAGGCCTGGGCTGCAATGATTATGATGCTGGTTCTCGCCAACCACTTACTTTTAGCTCATGAGGGACGCACCGCTGACATCAGCATTTCTGTCACTAATTCATGCTATCCTCAGTGATGTCAGCATAAAGTTGATGACAGGCATCATTCACATCAGGCAATGCTTCTTGTGAAAAGCAAACCCAGAACTGGTGTGTGTTTCTTATAGGGCAGGGCAGCTGTAACCAACACCTCCAATCTCATCTCATTGATTGGGCTCCAGTTGACTGACACCTCACTACAATTAGCTCTTGGAGATGTCATTAGTCTAGGGGTTCACATACTTTTTCCACCTGCACTGTTTACATGGTGTGTTACATGGTAACATTTAATTCTTTGTGTGTTATTAGTTTAAGCAGACTGTGATTGTCTATTGTTGTAACTTAGGCCTCTTTCACACTTGCGTTGTCCGGATCCGGCGTGTACTCCACTTGCCGGAATTACACGCCGGATCCGGAAAAAACGCAAGTGTACTGAAAGCATTTGAAGACGGATCCGTCTTCAAAATGCGTTCAGTGTTACTATGGCACCCAGGACGCTATTAAAGTACTGGTTGTCATAGTAGTAGTGGGGAGCGGGGGAGCAGTATACTTACCGTCCGTGCGGCTCCCGGGGCGCTCCAGAATGACGTCAGAGCGCCCCATGCGCATGGATGACGTGCCATGCGATCACGTGATCCATGCGCTTGGGGCGCCCTGACGTCACTCTGGAGCGCCCCGGGAGCCGCACGGACGGTAATTATGCTGCTCCCCCGCTCCCCGCTACACTTTACCATGGCTGCCAGGACTTTAGCGTCCCGGCAGCCATGGTAACCATTCAGAAAAAGCTAAACGTCGGATCCGGCAATGCGCCGAAACGACGTTTAGCTTAAGGCCGGATCCGGATCAATGCCTTTCGATGGACATTCATTCCGGATCCGGCCTTGCGGCAAGTCCTTAGGATTTTTGGCCGGAGCAAAAAGCGCAGCATGCTGCGGTATTTTCTCCGGCCAAAAAACGTTCCGGTCCTGAACTGAAGACATCCTGATGCATCCTGAACGGATTTCTCTCCATTCAGAATGCATTAGGATAAAACTGATCAGGATTCTTCCGGCATAGAGCCCCGGCGACGGAACTCTATGCCGGAAAAGAACAACGCAAGTGTGAAAGAGCCCTTAGATGAAGATCAGATCACATTTTATGACCAATTTGTGCAGAAATCCATATCATTCCAAAGGGTTCACATACTTTTTCTTGCAACTGTATATAAATATATATACAGTACAGACCAAAAGTTTGGACACACTTTCTCATTCAAAGAGTTTTCTTTATTTTCATGACTATGAAAACTGTAGATTCACACTGAAGGCATCAAAACTATGAATTAACACGTGGAATTATATACATAGCAAAAAAGTGTTAAACAACTGAAAATATGTCCTATTCTAGGTTCTTCAAAGTAGCCACCTTTTGCTTTGATTACTGCTTTGCACACTCTTGGCATTCTCTTGATGAGCTTCAAGAGGTAGTCACCTGAAATGGTCTTCCAACAGTCTTGAAGGAGTTCCCAGAGATACTTAGCACTTGTTGGCACTTTTGCCTTCACTCTGCGGTCCAGCTCACCCCAAACCATCTCGATTGGATTCAGGTCCGGTGACTGTGGAGGCCAGGTCAGCAGGGCGCAGCACCCCATCACTCTCCTTCATGGTCAAATAGCCCTCACACAGCCTGGAGGTGTGTTTGGGGTCATTGTCCTGTTGAAAAATAAATGTTGGTCCAACTAAACCGGATGGAATAGCATGCCGCTGCAAGATGCTGTGGTAGCCATGCTGGTTCAGTATGCCTTCAATTTTGAATAAATCCCCAACAGTGTCACCAGCAAAGCCCCCCCACACCATCACACCTCCTCCTCCATGCTTCACGGTGGGAACCAGGCATGTAGAGTCCATCCGTTCACCTTTTCTGCGTCGCACAAAGACACGGTGGTTGGAACCAAAGATCTCATATTTGGACTCATCAGACCAAAGCACAGATTTCCACTGGTCTAATGTCCATTCCTTGTGTTCTTTAGCCCAAACAAGTCTCTTCTGCTTGTTGCCTGTCCTTAGCAGTGGTTTCCTAGCAGATCTTCTACCATGAAGGCCTGATTCACACAGTCTCCTCTTAGCAGTTGTCCTAGAGATGTATCTGCTGCTAGAACTCTGGGTGGCATTGACCTGGTCTCTAATCTGAGCTGCTGTTAACCTGCGATTTCTGAGGCTGGTGACTCGGATGAACTTCTCCTCCGCAGCAGAGGTGACTCTTGGTCTTCCTTTCCTGGGGCGTCCGCATGTGAGCCAGTTTCTTTGTAGCGCTTGATGGTTTTTGTGACTGCACTTGGGGACACCTTCAAAGTTTTCCCAATTTTTCGGACTGACTGACCTTCATTTCTTAAAGTAATGATGGCCACTCGTTTTTCTTTACTTAGCTGCTTTTTTCTTGCCATAATACAAATTCTAACAGTCTATTCAGTAGGACTATCAGCTGTGTATCCACCTGACTTCTCCACAACGCAACTGATGGTCCCAACCCCATTTATAAGGCAAGAAATCCCACTTATTAGACCTGACAGGGCACACCTGTGAAGTGAAAACCATTTCAGGTGACTACCTCTTCAAGCTCATCAAGAGAATGCCAAGAGTGTGCAAAGCAGTAATCAAAGCAAAAGGTGGCTACTTTGAAGAACCTAGAATATGACATATTTTCAGTTGTTTCACACTTTTTTGTTATGTATATAATTCCACATGTGTTAATTCATAGTTTTGATGCCTTCAGTGTGAATCTACAATTTTCATAGACATGAAAATAAAGAAAACTCTTTGAATGAGAAGGTGTGTCCAAACTTTTGGTCTGTACTGTATATATAATATATATATATATATATACACGCGCGCAGTGTTTGTGCTTTAGGGTGCACACCCTAATGCAATAGGCTGCGCACGCCTATGCCGCCCACAATTTATGACACCACGGCGCAGGTAGGGTTACGTTATGATGAGTGACAGCGCTCCGGTGGTTGCCTCTTTAACCCTAACTTGTGCAGATCAGGCCTCACACCGGGTTCATGTGGAGCAGATGGCCATCCAGGCTACAGCAGAGACCTGTCATTTTGGCTGATGAACCACTAATTGCAGACTCCCCTCCCCCCAAGCTCAAAATTTACAAGACAGGCTGATTGCTGCATACATCTTGTAGCGGCGCAGTTTACACGCCACGTGGCTCCAATCATTTGCATATCGCTGGTAAAAACAAATAGCCATGTTGGGTTGTCACTCAGGGCCCTGATGAAGACATATGTTTGCACAATCTGGACTCTCTTCTAGCTGGCACTGCAATGGTACTTGGCGTCTGACTGTAAGTCCTTGCAGAACTTTAGCCCTAAAAAGGTGTTGTAAAAGACAAAGGTGAGTTCACTAAAATCACTGCAAGGTAAGTGCATGAAAAAGCCAAGGAGAAGCGTATGTGGAGGAAACCATAAGTGGAGAGAGTAATGGTAACCAAACAATAGTACTGTAATGTACATAAACAATACCACCACTCATACAGTCACATAACGGTGCCATACTGGTTCCCCTATAATAATCCTATGTAGCACTCAAATATACCATCATAGTGAGCCTACGTAATACCGCCCTGCAGTGCTTAAAGGGATTCTGTCACCTCGTTTTAGCTTATAGAGCTGCGGACATGCACGGCTAGATCAGCGCTAGCATGTCCGCAATATACTTGTCCCATAGCGCTGTGTCCTTTTATTGTGTTTAAAAAATGATTTTATTGATATGTAAATGAGCCTTGTAAGGTGCCCAAGGGGCTGTACGAACCTTTTTGGAGCCCAGCCACACGCCCGCTGTGAAGGAGGCCAGCACCGCCTGCGTCCTCCGAATCTCCTCCTTGCTCACAGTTAGATCGCCGTAATCTCGCGATGCGTGGGCTGGCGCATGCTGATGCCAGCACAGAGAAGGAACACTATACCGGCACTGCGCATGCGCGAGCTCGCGCATTGCGAGATTACGGCGATCTAACTGTGAGCAAGGAGGAGATTTGGAGGACGCAGGCGGTGCTGGGCTCCAAGAAGGTTTGTGCAGCCCCTTGGGCTCCTTACCAGGCTCATTTACTTATCTCTAAAATTATGTTTTAAACACAATAAAAGCACACAGCCCTATAGGACCGGTATATTGCGGACATGCTAGCGGCGATCTATCCGTGCATGTCCGCATCTCTGTAGCCTAAAACAAGGTGACAGAATCCCTTTAATAACTGTATTTGACGGTTTCTACATAACACATACTGTGATACTATAATTATCCTATACAATACTGAACCATACTACCATACTGCATGGAAAGGAATAACCTCCTACAGTACTCAAAATAGTAATACTCTACTATACCGCACCTAAACCTTTATACCGTCATAGTGATTATAATACTGTCTCTAAATAATCCTATATACAGTACTATACTGGCGTGCTGTACCTAAAAAATATGTTCCTAAAGTAGTTAATATGAATCTCATACTGCCATATGGTGACACAGAATGTGATACAATAATTGTCATACTGTACTGAAATATACCACCACGCGGCACCTAAATAATACCTTCATGCAAGGCTTAGGTATATTACTACCACCTACTATAATTGTAGTATCATTATGCATATTGCACGTAAATAATACTTAGTTATATTTACTTAATTACACTGTACTGCATATGGTGAACACATAATACTGCCATACAATGCTCATTTATCCTATATAGTACAAACTATACTGTACCTAAATAATATGCAGCGATGTCTACATGATACTGCTCTATGGGGAACAGATACTGTGATACAATAATAACTTTATACTGAACTGAAATAAACCACCTAAATAATACCTTCATATAGTGCTCAATAATAGTTCTACTAGTAGGTAATACTATCTACTGTATATTTGTACTGCCATCATAGTACCTTACTGCCCCTAAATAATACCTTTATATAGTGCTTAATACGGTACTGCCATACTGTGAACAAACAGTACTTTGATACAATATTAAACTATTATGCCATACTATAACTAAATCATATGCCATAGAGTGCTTAATTCTGCAGTGTACTGCCCTATGGCGAACACATATCATACAGTGCTCAAGTAATACTCCAATACAGTACACAATTATATGGCCATACAGTGTTCAATATGATTCTACAGTGTCTACATAGAATTGCAATATGGTGAACACATAATGCTGTCATACAGCGCTCAAGTAATATCGCCATATCGTAACTAAATGATACAGCCGTACATTGCTTAATTCCAATACACAGTATCTACATAGTACTGCCATATGTCGAACGCGTAACAGTACCAGGCTATAATTTAACACTGAATGGGGGGAGAAATCATATATTAATTGTACCAATGATGTTTCTATGCAACCTTCCAATACATTTCATGTTTCATTTCCTCACTATTGTCACAACCTCTGCTTGCTGCCAGTGAATGAATAGAATATGCATCTCAACCAGCGGGGCGCCATGTTACTTGCGGTGACAGGTAAGGATTAGCAGTGATGAGCGTTTCCCTGTTTATTTGAATACTGTGTGTGCGCTCTCTGTTAAATGAGGCGTCGCCGTGTGTGCGAGAGCAATGAATCCGACTGTAAGAAATGTGTTTGTTTTGACCATAAAAATCTATATCCTATTAACCGCTTCAGCGTTTCCTGTTTACAGCTGCCTCCTCGCTGCATTGTATGATTATTAAGTGTGATTGACAGCGGCTCTGTACGTGGGGGGCATCGTGGGGGCACCGTGACTAACACCCTACAAAACACATGAGCGCGGAGAAATTACTACGTGATGAGATATTACATGACCCCTGAATTTTCTGACCTTTACAGGTGGAGGAACACAAGGTACAATAGGAGAAGGTGATGGGACGTGAGGAGATAGCTATGGAGTCACTATTAACATCTTTGAGCCAAGGGTTCGGAAGGAAGCATAGCCTCGTCTCGATATTAGTGCCCCCCAACACGACCAACAGAGCCGTGTAGAGGACCCTCCCCGCGTGCCCATAGTTATCAATGTCAGGGACTAATATGAAGAAGACCTGAGAGACCAGTTATCATGGTGAAAAGTTTGCCAAACATTGTCAAAAAGTTACCAACAAGCTCAGCCCTGAATAGTTAGAGCCCTATATAGATGGCAGCACGGGTCACCTAGTTATCACCATGCCGACCTAAATCCAGGGTTATTGAAGGCCTGCTCACTACCGATGCATTAGAAACTGATCCACTGCCCATAGTCTCCATTCTTACCCCAAGACCTAAAGCCTCCATGATGTCCCCAATGCCCATAGGTTCCATGCTTTCTCCAATGCTCAAAGCCTCCGTGCTGTTCCCAATGCCCATTCTCTTCATGCATGCTCCAATGTCCATGGTCTCCATGCTTTCCCCAGTACCCTATACCCCAAACTACTATTCTCAAAGCCTTTATGCTGTCCTAGACAATCTATGTATGAGCCAATGCCCACTGCCTCCATGCCTGCCCCAACGCCCTTATTTTCTATGCTGTTCCCAATGCCTATACCTTCTATGCATGCCCCAATGCCCATCTCCTCCATGACTGCCTCAATGCCCTTATTATTTATGCGGTCCTCAATGCCTATACCTTCTATGCATGCCCCAATGCCCATCTCCTCCATGACTGCCTCAGTGCCCTTATTATTTATGCTGTCCTCAATGCCTATACCTTTTATGGATGCCCCAATGCCCATCTCCTCCATGCCTGCCCAATGCACATAGTCTCCTTTCTTGCTCCCAATGCTCATAGTCTCCAGCTGTCCTCCGTTCCCAAAATCTTCATGCTTTCTTCAATGCCCCTATTCTTCATACCTGCCTCAATGCCAGTCTTCATGTGTTCCCCAGTTCACAAAATTTCCATGCTCTCTGGCAATGCCCATCCCTTCCATGATCTTCTCATTGGCCATACTCTTCATGTATGCCCCAAAACCCTCCACTAGTTGTCATACTTTCCCCACTTTTCTTAGCCTCCATGAGTGCCCCAATGCCAATTCTTCATGCCTTCCCAGTGCCTATAGTCTATGCTGTTCCCAATTCCCAAAGTCTTTGTGTTTTCTTCAATGCCCCAAGTGTTCATACCTGCTCCATTACCAATCTTCATGCTGTCCCCAATGCCCAAAATCTCCCTTCCATGCTCCTTATCACGAGCCAGCGGGTGTGAAGCCACTATGCCACGCGTCCTACCTCCTCTAAGGGCGTTGTCTAAGTGAACCCCTCATTCTTCACAGTACCCCAGATGGTGGGAATAGACTTTCCCGAGGAGAACACCAGGTCGCTACCTCTTGATGAGAATTGGCACACGAGGCAGCTGGTCCAGGAGGTACCTGAGCAAGGTACCAGAGGTACAGACGTAGTCAGCAGGCCGAGTCGTAACCAGGAGCAACAGTGCAGGACTGAAGGATGAGGCAGAGGCGAAGTCAAACAAGCAATAGGTCAGGGCAGGCGGCACAGGTCAGGCAGTCTGGATCGGCAACAGGAGAGTCAAGGCAAGCAGTCAGAGATCAGACAGGTAGCGGAGTCCGGAAACAAACATGATTCAGGTACACAGGAACAGGTACACAGGAACACAAGCAGAGAAATCAGCAACCTTTACAGGACACAAGGACCTTGACACTCAGGCATCTGAAAAGGGGGCTGAGCCACCTATATACGTGCAAGAGGGCTAGGATTGGTCAGCGAGGTCACATGATCTAACCCATAAACCACAGGAAGTGACGCGCATCGGCCCTTAAGGAAGTGCTGCAGGGAAGAAGCAGCAAGCATGCTATGGCCAGGGCTGAAAAGAAATTGTGGAGCGCATCCCAGAACAAACAGTACCTGCAAGGACAGAGCCCAGGACTGCAGCAATGAATGGGGAAGCACAGGCAGCAGATCACCGCTGAACACTGCGCACGGGACCGCGGCGGTAAGCAGGAAAACAGCGGCGCACAGCAGCTGCTGTTACACTCCTCATGCATGCCCCAATGCCCATTGTCTTTATGCTTTCTCCAATAACATTAGTTACATTACTTTCTACACTTTACATAGCCTCCAAGCCTGCCCCAATGCCAAGCCTCCGTGCCTGCCCAAATACCAAACCTCTATGCCTGCCCAAATACCAAACCTATATGCCTGCCCCAATACCAAACCTCTATGCCTGCCCCAATACCAAGCCTCCAAGCCTGCCCCAATGCAAAGCCTCCATGCCTGCCCCAATACCAAGCCTCCATGCCTGCCCAAATACCAAACCTCTATGCCTGCCCAAATACCAAACCTCTATGCCTGCCCCAATACCAAGCCTCTATGCCTGCCCCAATACCAAGCCTCTATGCTTGCCTTAATACCAAGCCTCCATGCCTGCCCAAATACCAAACCTCTATGCCTGCCCCAATGCCAAGCCTCCATGCCTGCCCTAATACCAAACCTCTATGCCTGCCCTAATACCAAACCTCTATGCCTGCCCCAATACCAAGCCTCCGTGCCCATAGTCTAATAGCCCAATGCCGTAGATTAAACTTCTGGTCATGTGACCAGTCTGTTCCTTAATTACATATTAGATCAAGAAAAAACGATTTACTGGAAAGTGAAAATAAAACTTGTAATATCTTCATATCTGGAGAAACGACTTATAAATTAATCACAGTTTTGCCACAGGAGAGCTAATGTGCGGCTGATTATCTTCACATATGTCTGCGAATTCCCCGCGGACTGATGACTTTTTTTTTTATTTGTAGGAATTCCTCAGATTCCCTTCCCAATGGGCAAATTAATCTACATGTAATTACTAATCATTAATGACGATAATTTGTTTATCAGGAAGTCATTGCCTCCTACGCACAGAAAACATCTCGTGTCTTCAAGTTAGAATATGACGGAACCAAACTGTGATGGAACTACAAGTACCAGCAGCTCCTTCACAGAACCTAGCTTTGAAGTCTCATAGTCCTGCACTCTTCACTATCAAATTGTCCAAAGTTGATTTTTTTTTTCTTCTTCCATCAACAGCTTTTGGGAAGCCTGACAACCAATATGGCCGCCATGGCGGCTAGCACAGAAGTGGTCACCAATTAACCCCTTCCCCTGACTCCTGAATGCCTCCTGAGAAAATGTAGCTCCATCAAACAGGATATTATTTGGAGGTCAAGGGCGGGGCATCCCAGAGAACAGGTGCAGCACAAGAGAAGCTGCATATTCTCATAGGAGAGCTACAAGATTTCATAGCTGCCTTGTCTTTCCCGCGGGGGTACTTACTTTAAATGGCCTCTCCTTCCTCCTGCAGATGTTCTTCGTTCACTTTGAGTAAAAGTCATTAAAATAATCCTGAAGGAAATGCTATTCCATGAGTTCACTCTCGCAGATGTAGCACTAAGGATAATCAGATGTAGCATTCACATGCTCTCCTGCTCCCATAATTCAAAGCGTTCATCCTGAGCCTTCCGGTTCATGCATGAAAAAAAACAAAAGTAGGGTGAAAGCCAGTAATCTTACCCATGTAGAAAACCATTCAGTAGGACAAAAAGGTACCGATTCTCCTTATGGAGATCCAGCTACTGCCTTTAGAGCAGTGCTTCCTGGGAAAACAAATATGCCAAATTACTTTCCTACAGAAAGAAGACTACTAAGTATGAGCGTATCGATTCTGAACATACCCAATTCCTACAAAATTTCCCAAAAACTTCAGATTCTAACTGAACCCTCTCTCAGAGCAGATAGAATCAGTTTTTGCAGTTGAGAGGCCTTGGGGAGGGACTTCTGGCTGGGTCCTATTTCTATTATGGAGACCACTTAGTATATAGGGCTCCATGGGTGAATGAAATGCAAGAAGCAGGCTGTTCTGAGGATGTGCAGGGTATTGAGGGGTCCCAGAGTTACTCCAGACATTCGTATAGGAGCTGGCTGGGTACTATTTCTATTATGGAGACCACTTAGTATATAGGGCTCTATGGGTGAATGAAATGCAAGTAGCAGGCTGTTCTGAGGATGTGCAGGGTATTGAGGGGTCCCAGAGTTACTCCAGACATTCGTATAGGAGCTGGCTGGGTACTATTTCTATTATGGAGACCACTTAGTATATTGGGCTCCATGGGTGAATGAAATACAAGAAGCAGGCTGTTCTGAGGATGTGCAGGGTATTGAGGGGTCCCAGAGTTACTCCAGACATTTGTATAGGAGCTGGCTGGGTACTATTTCTATTATGGAGACCACTTAGTATATAGGGCTCCATGGGTGAATGAAATGCAAGAAGCAGGCTGTTCTGAGGATGTGTAGGGTATTGAGGGGTCCCAGAGTTACTCCAGACATTCGTATAGGAGCTGGCTGGGTACTATTTCTATTATGGAGACCACTTAGTATATTGGGCTCCATGGGTGAATGAAATGCAAGGAGCAGGCTGTTCTGAGGATGTGCAGGGTACTGAGGGGTCCCAGAGTTACTCCAGACATTTGTATAGGAGCTGGCTGGGTACTATTTCTATTATGGAGACCACTTAGTATATAGGGCTCTATGGGTGAATGAAATGCAAGTAGCAGGCTGTTCTGAGGATGTGCAGGGTATTGAGGGGTCCCAGAGTTACTCCAGACATTCGTATAGGAGCTGGCTGGGTACTATTTCTATTATGGAGACCACTTAGTATATAGGGCTCTATGGGTGAATGAAATGCAAGTAGCAGGCTATTGTGAGGATGTGCAGGGTATTGAGGGGTCCCAGAGTTACTCCAGACATTCATATAGGAGCTGGCTGGGTACTATTTCTATTATGGAGACCACTTAGTATATAGGGCTCCATGGGTGAATGAAATGCAAGTAGCAGGCTGTTCTGAGGATGTGCAGGGTATTGAGGGGTCCCAGAGTTACTCCAGACATTCGTATAGGAGCTGGCTGGGTACTATTTCTATTATAGAGACCACATTATATGTGTGATGGCTATTTAGGCTAGGCAACGCTCCTCTTGGTTTTTTGGAAAATATAGAAAGAAATCCATCTAACAGCACCTAAAGGTGGCACCTTCTGAAGGAGAGCAATTTTTCAACCTAAGATGATTATTGCATCCTGAAGCTCCTGACCCCTAATGCAAAATCTGTGCTACCTACTGCATGTCATTTATAATTCTGGTGTCTTCTTATGTGGCAGGGGGTCCTCTGCTCCCCCCTTCCTCCCCAGGCACCCGTTAACTCTGCACACCCATAGTTAAACCTCTAGTGACAACTACCTGTGCTACCTATAATGGTTGTCACTCACATATTAAATGAAACCCTTCCTGTTAGGATCGCTTTTGCAGACAGGACACCTGGGATTCTTGCGGCTTCGGTCTTCGTAAGTGATCTGTTCCTTTTTATTCCAAGGAATAAGCTAATGACGATGCTTGGCAGCCGCCGCGCAGAACATATGTTAGGTCCATTACGTTCTGCCATTAGCCACGGAACTTCTCAGACGTCGGGATAAGTTTGGCAAGCGAGGTGAATCGGCTCTTCCACTCCATTCTCTCCAGTAGGGGAAGGGTTAAGGGTTATTGTAAAAATATCTCCTCGTTCTGATATCATCGGGATGACAAGTTCCAGACAATTAGTATAACAAGGGAAGTTTGGCTTTTTCCCCCCTCCGGAGCTAACATTGAGGGGGCCATACGTGCAGCTTGTTTTAACCGGTGGAGTTTCATATGGGTCCCATCCCAAGGGAAGCCCCAGAACAAGCCTGTGGCCATAGGAGAGAGATAAGTGGATCCCGGGAGACTGCCATGAGGATGTCACATCATCTCACCAATGGTGAAGTCAATGGCTTGGAGGAAATGTTCTCAGCTCCTTCCATAATGGGACTCTGAAGACAAATGAAATGCAAGGAGCAGACTTTAATAAGGACGTGTGGGATATCAAGGGGGCCCAGATTTGCTCCATCAAACTCCAGACATTCATATAGGCGCAGAAACAGATTTCTTAAAAAAAATATATATAATATACTTGGCTGTATCTTCGGGGCAGCTGGTGACTAGTTAACCCACTGGTACTGTAAGCTGGATGAGTAGGGGTTAAAATATGGAGCTGATTAGCAACAAACAATTCCAAAGTTAAATTGGAGTTTAGGAAATAAACAATGTTGCAATCTTCAGATGCAAAATAGTTCAGATCCGATTTAAAGGGACAGTATGCCTTAAATCCGTAAATTATAAAAGCGCTATTAGGCCCCTTTCACACGAGCGAGTTTTCCGCGCGGGTGCAATGCGTGACGTGAACGCATAGCACCCACACTGAATCCTGACCCATTCATTTCAATGGGTCTGTGTACATGAGCTTTGTTTTTCACGCATCAGTTCTGCGTTGCGTGAAAATCGCAGCATGTTCTATATTCAGCGTTTTTCACGCAGCCCTGGCTCCATAGAAGTGAATGGGGCTGTGTGAAAAACGCATTGCATCCGCAAGCAAGTGCAGGTGTGATGCGTTTTTCACTGATGGTTGCTAACAGATGTTGTTTGTAAACCTTCAGTTTTTTATCACGCGCATGAAAAACGCATCAAAATGCATTGCATCCGCGCGGAAAAAACTGAACAACTGAACGCAATCGCAGACAAAACTGACTGAACTTGCTTGCAAAATGGTGCGAGTTTCACTGAACGCACCCTGAACGCATCCGGACCTAATCCGTCACTCTCGTATGAAAGAGGCCTTAGGCTAGGTCTACACAACGACATTTGTCGCACGACAGATAGGGCGCAACAGTTGTCGCGCAACATTTTGTTGCACTAATGTCACGCGACAATTTTTATAATGGCAGTCTATGGTGTCGCACTGCAACATGCGACATGCTGCGACTGCGACGCGAAAGTCGCAGAAAAATCCATCTTGAATGGATTTTCTGCGACTGTCGCGTCGCAGTCGCAGCATGTCGCATGTTGCAGTGCGACACCATAGACTGCCATTATAAAATTGTCGCGCGACATTGGTGCAACAAAATGTCGCGCGACAAATGTCATCGTGTAGACCTAGCCTAAGGCCTCTTTCACACGAGCGTCAGTTTTTTTGCCCGGATAAGAGGCGGGTGCGTTGCGGGAAAATGCGCGATTTTTCCGCGCGAGTGCAAAACATTGTCATGCGTTGCACTCGCGTGAGAAAAATCGCGCATGTTTGGTACCCAAACCCGAACTTCTTCACAGAAGTTCGGGCTTGGGATTGATGTTCTGAAGATTGTATTATTTTCCCTTATAACAAGGTTATAAGGGAAAATAATAGCATTCTGAATACAGAATACATAGTAAAACAGCGCTAGAGGGGTTAAATTTTTTTAAAAAATAATTTAACTCACCTTAGTCCACTTGATCGCGAAGCAGGCATCTCCTTGTGTCTCCTCTGCTGAACAGGACCTGGGGTGAGCTGCTGCATTAAATAGAGGTTAAGGACCTTTGATGACGTCACTCCGGTCATCACATGGTACGTCACATGATCTTTTACCATGGTGATTCACCATGGTAAAAGACCATGTGATGACCGGAGTGACGTCATGGAAGGTCCTTAACCTCTATTTAATGCTCACCCCAGGTCCTGTTCAGCAGAGGAGACACAAGGAGATGCCGGGCTTCGCGATCAAGTGGACTAAGGTGAGTTTAATTTTTTTATTTATTTTTTTACCCCTCTAGCGCTGGTTTACTATGCTTTCTGTATTCAGAATGCTATTATTTTCCCTTATAACCATGTTATAAGGGAAAATAATAATGATCGGGTCTCCATCCCGATCGTCTCCTAGCAACCGTGTGTGAAAATCGCACCGCATCCGTACTTGCTTGCGGATGCAATGCGATTTTCACGCTTCCCATTCATTTCTATGGGGCCTGCGTCGCGTGAAAATCGGACAATATAGAGCATGCTGCGATTTTCACTCAACGCACAAGTGATGCGTGAAAATCACCGCTCATGTGCACAGCCCCATAGAAATGAATGGGTCCGGATTCAGTGCGGGTGCAATACGTTCACCGCACGCATCGCACCCGCACGGAAAACTCGCCCGTGTGAAAGGGGCCTAAGAGGAGCGGCTGATATCTATCTCACATATAGAAGTAAATGTCCCTGGAGGTCCTCAGTGCTGGAGATATGACATAAAGTACTGATCATGGGGGCAGGGAGGGTATTTAGGATTACGACCACCTGTCATTCATCCAACAGTACAGTTTGTTAAAAATGGCTGATAACAGGGAACAATAAATTGCAAACAATTGCAGTCAATGAAGATCAGTTTAGATTTAGTGCCAACTTCATGTAAAAAAGCCAAAATAATGAATAAAAAGGAAAATAATTATAGACCCAAGGGTGACGGTACCTGTTCACTAACGCATTCACTATATTTTGCCAAGGCAGAAAAATGAATAGATTTTTATTTTATGATATGAGAGAAAATGTCTGTATGTGGGTAAGTAACTGGCTCAGTGATCGAAAACAGAGGGTAGTTATTAACGGTACACACTCAGACTGTGTCACTGTCACTAGTGGGGTACCTCAGGGGTCAGTACTGGAGGGGTCACTGTCACTAGTGGGGTACCTCAGGGGTCCGTACTGGAGGGGTCACTGTCACTAGTGGGGTACCTCAGGGGTCAGTACTGGAGGGGTCACTGTCACTAGTGGGGTACCTCAGGGGTCCGTACTGGAGGGGTCACTGTCACTAGTGGGGTACCTCAGGGGTCAGTACTGGGCCCTATTCTCTTCAATATATTTATTAATGATCTTGTAGAAGGCTTGCATAGTAAAATATCAATTTTTGTAGATGACACTAAACTGTGTAAATTAATTGACACGGAAGAGGACAGTATACTGTATATATACTACAGAGGACAGTATACTGTATATATACTACAGGACAGTATACTGTATATATGCTACAGAGGACAGTATACTGTATATATACTACAGGACAGTATACTGTATATATGCTACAGAGGACAGTACACTGTATACTACGTGCAGAATTATTAGGCAAATGAGTATTTTGACCACATCATCCTCTTTATGCATGTTGTCTTACTCCAAGCTGTATAGGCTCGAAAGCCTACTACCAATTAAGCATATTAGGTGATGTGCATCTCTGTAATGAGAAGGGGTGAGGTCTAATGACATCAACACCCTATATCAGGTGTGCATAATTATTAGGCAACTTCCTTTCCTTTGGCAAAATGGGTCAAAAGAAGGACTTGACAGGCTCAGAAAAGTCAGAAATAGTGAGATATCTTGCAGAGGGATGCAGCACTCTTAAAATTGCAAAGCTTCTGAAGCGTGATCATCGAACAATCAAGCGTTTCATTCAAAATAGTCAACAGGGTCGCAAGAAGCGTGTGGAAAAACCAAGGCGCAAAATAACTGCCCATGAACTGAGAAAAGTCAAGCGTGCAGCTGCCAAGATGCCACTTGCCACCAGTTTGGCCATATTTCAGAGCTGCAACATCACTGGAGTGCCCAAAAGCACAAGGTGTGCAATACTCAGAGACATGGCCAAGGTAAGAAAGGCTGAAAGACGACCACCACTGAACAAGACACACAAGCTGAAACGTCAAGACTGGGCCAAGAAATATCTCAAGACTGATTTTTCTAAGGTTTTATGGACTGATGAAATGAGAGTGAGTCTTGATGGGCCAGATGGATGGGCCCGTGGCTGGATTGGTAAAGGGCAGAGAGCTCCAGTCCGACTCAGACGCCAGCAAGGTGGAGGTGGAGTACTGGTTTAGGCTGGTATCATCAAAGATGAGCTTGTGGGGCCTTTTTGGGTTGAGGATGGAGTCAAGCTCAACTCCCAGTCCTACTGCCAGTTTCTGGAAGACACCTTCTTCAAGCAGTGGTACAGGAAGAAGTCTGCATCCTTCAAGAAAAACATGATTTTCATGCAGGACAATGCTCCATCACACGCGTCCAAGTACTCCACAGCGTGGCTGGCAAGAAAGGGTATAAAAGAAGAAAATCTAATGACATGGCCTCCTTCACCTGATCTGAACCCCATTGAGAACCTGTGGTCCATCATCAAATGTGAGATTTACAAGGAGGGAAAACAGTACACACCTCTGAACAGTGTCTGGGAGGCTGTGGTTGCTGCTGCACGCAATGTTGATGGTGAACAGATCAAAACACTGACAGAATCCATGGATGGCAGGCTTCTGAGTGTCCTTGCAAAGAAAGGTGGCTATATTGGTCACTGATTTGTTTTTGTTTTGTTTTTGAATGTCAGAAATTTATATTTGTGAATGTTGAGATGTTATATTGGTTTCACTGGTAAAAATAAATAATTGAAATGGGTATATATTTGTTTTTTGTTAAGTTGCCTAATAATTATGCACAGTAATAGTCACCTGCAAACACAGATATCCCCCTAAAATAGCTAAAACTAAAAACAAACTAAAAACTACTTCCAAAAATATTCAGCTTTGATATTAATGAGTTTTTTGGGTTCATTGAGAACATGGTTGTTGTTCAATAATAAAATTAATCCTCAAAAATACAACTTGCCTAATAATTCTGCACTCCCTGTATATATATACTATATAGGACAGTATACTGTATATATACTACAGGACAGTATACTGTATATATGCTACAGAGGACAGTATACTGTATATATACGCTACAGAGGACAGTATACTGTATATATACTACAGAGGACAGTATACTGTATATATGCTACAGAGGACAGTATACTGTATATATATACTACAGAGGACAGTATACTGTATATATATACTACAGGGGACAGTATACTGTATATATATACTACAGAGGAGCAGTGAGACTATGGAGCTCTCTGCCTGAGGAGGTGGTGATGGTGAGTACAATAAAGGAATTCAGGAGGGGCCTGGATGTATTTCTGGAGCGTAATAATATTACAGGCTATAGCTACTAGAGAGGGGTCGTGATCCAGGGAGTTATTCTGATTGGAGTCGGGAAGGAATTCGCTTCTATCTCACAGGTTTTTTTTTCCTTCCTCTGGATCAACTTGCAGGATAACAGGCCGAACTGGATGGACAGAGGGCTTTTTTCGGCCTTATAAACTGTGTTACAATGTTACTATGTTATATTACAGTTTTGTTACTATGTTTCAACTGTGATGTATCCACTTTATGTTGCATTCTTGGGTGGAAGGGGTGGGGCTTATACATATTTGCATATAAAGGGGCATATACCCAGTTAATTTTGCATTCCAGGGTGGAAGGGGAAGCGGCTTAAAGGGATTGTCCAGCCATTTATATTTTCCACATGGTAGACTATAATAAAGATCATACATACCTTACCGATCCCGCGCCGCTCATTGACATGCAGGAGAGGACCGCTCAGCCAATCCCTGGCTGATGTGGTCACTTCTGTGAATGGCTGGACGGTTATTTCTGCCATGTGTCGAGAGGGACCAGGAAGCAGAGACCAGCGGCGGACAGCAGGATCGATAAGGTGTGATTTACTTCATGCCATGCAGACACTATTAATAAAATGGCTGGACAACCCCTTTAAAAAGTCCCAAGATTTGGGATCCAAATTCTTCACTAGGCCTCCGAGCCTATCTATTAGGCTACATGCACGCGACCTTATGTGTTTTGCGGATTCGCAAAAAAAAAAATGGATGATGTCCTTATGTCATCGTTTTTTTTTTGCAGATCCATTGTAACAATGCCTATCCTTGTCCGCAAAACGGACAAGAATATGTTCTATTTTTTTTGCGGGGCAACAGAACGGACATACTGATGCGGACAGCACACGGAGTGCTGTCCGCATTTTTTGCAGAACCATTGAAATGAATGGGTCCGCATCCTATCCGCAAAAAAACAACTGAACGGACACGGAAACAAATTGCGTTCGTGTGCATGAGGCCTTATACGTATTTTTTTTTATATTCTGAAGCAGCACAAGATATGCACGAACATTTGCCTCTTCTAGATTCTTCCACTCGTGACCTCGCTCTGTCGCGTTCCCTTCCCCCCACGATCATCCTGAGCGTCTGCAAATCCCTCGACATATTTTTAAAACGGTGAAACGTCTCTGATTTTGACTTTTCTGACAGCTCTGAATTTGTACTTTGATGAATCGTGAAGGGTTTTGGAGTTGGCTTTGACAGTGAAGGTTAATAGAGATCTTATTCAGTGGTCCGCCGCTCGCCGGCACGATAAACCACATTGACACTTGGCTGTCTCCGTGATCAGACAGCTTCCATCAGAACGATGCACAGGGCATTGTATGGACGCAGCGCCGGAGGTTAGGCCACATGAACTGAGAGGATACCTACGGCCAAACTGTGATGAAGGAGACAGTCCCCATGACGAAACGCGTTAGCAGGCAAAATGGATAAATCCGCAACCAAGCAGGCTTTTTACTCCATGTATACTTCACTTACTTTTCTTTGCCCCAGCACTAGGAGCCCCCAGACTGCCCAGGAGTCTTCCAAAATAGGGAAGTCCTTTGCAGTATGCTGCTGTCAGCTGCCACTAGGGGATGCTAGCTGCATATGTTTTTATATTGTTCCTATTGACTGTATACATATGCAGACAGGGAGCTCCCCCTAGTGGAGACCGCAGGCTGTCAGAATGACATCATCTACTGATGCTGCCCTTAATGGGGGCTACTGAATGAGCAGGGGATGCTAGCTGTAAATACTGAACAACAGTGAGTGCAGCTCTGGAGTATAATACAGGCTAAATAATGTAAAGTATGTACACAGTGACTCCACCAGCAGAATAGTGAGTGCAGCTCTGGAGTATAAAGCAGGATAAATAATGTAATGTACTGTATGTACACAGTGACTCAACCAGCAGAACAATGACTGCAGCTCTGGAGTATAATACAGAATGTAACTCAGGATCAGTACAGGATAATTAATGTATGTACACAGTGACTGCACCAGCAGAATAGTAAGTGCAGCTCTGGAGTATAATACAGGATGTAACTCAGGATCAGTACAGGATAAGTAATGTATGTACACAGTGACTGCACCAGCAGAATAGTGAGTGCAGCTCTGGAGAATAATACAAGATGTAACTCAGGATCAGTACAGGATAAGTAATGTACTGTATGTACACAGTGACTGCACCAGCACAACAGTGAGTGCAGCTCTGGAGTATAATACAGGATGTAACTCAGGATCAGTACAGGATAATTAATGTATGTACACAGTGACTGCACCAGCAGAATAGTGAGTGCAGCTCTGGAGTATAATACAGGATGTAACTCAGGATCAGTACAGGATAAGTAATGTATGCACACAGTGACTGCACCAGCAGAATAGTAAGTGCAGCTCTGGAGTATAATACAGGATGTAACTCAGGATCAGTACAGGATAAGTAATGTAATGTATTAACAGTGACTGCACCAGCAGAATAGTGAGTGCAGCTCTGGAGTATTATACAGGATGTAACTCAGGATCAGTACAGGATAAGTAATGTAATGTATGTACACAGTGACTGCACCAGCAGAATAGTGAGTGCAGCTCTGGAGTATAATACAGGATGTAACTCAGGATCAGTACAGGATAAGTAATGTATGTACACAGTGACTGCACCAGCAGAATAGTAAGTGCAGCTCTGCAGTATAATACAGGATGTAACTCAGGATCAGTACAGGATAAGTAATGTATGTACACAGTGACTGCACCAGCAGAATAGTGAGTGCAGCTCTGGAGTATAATACAGGATGTAACTCAGGATCAGTACAGGATAAGTAATGTAATGTATGTGCACAGTCACTGCACCAGCAGAATAGTGAGTGCAGCTCTGGAGTATAACACAGGATGTAACTCAGGATCAGTACAGGATAAGTAATGTATGTACACAGTGACTGCACCAGCAGAATAGTGAGTGCAGCTCTGGAGTATAATACAGGATGTAACTCAGGATCAGTACAGGATAAGTAATGTATGTACACAGTGACTCCACCAGCAGAATAGTGAGTGCAGCTCTGGAGTATAATACAGGATGTAACTCAGGATCAGTACAGGATAAGTAATGTATGTACACAGTGACTGCACCATCAGAATAGTGAGTGCAGCTCTGGAGTATAACACAGGATGTAACTCAGGATCAGTACAGGATAAGTAATGTATGTACACAGTGACTTCACTAGCAGAATAGCGAGTGCAGCTCTGGAGTATAATACGGAATGCAACTCAGGATCAGTACAGGATAAGTAATGTAATGTATGTACATAGTGACTGCACCAGCAGAATAGTGAGTGCAGCTCTGGAGTATAACACAGGATGTAACTCAGGATCAGTACAAGATAAGTAATGTATGTACACAGTGACTTCACTAGCAGAATAGCGAGTGCAGCTCTGGAGTATAATACGGAATGCAACTCAGGATCAGTACAGGATAAGTAATGTAATGTATGTACATAGTGACTGCACCAGCAGAATAGTGAGTGCAGCTCTGGAGTATAACACAGGATGTAACTCAGGATCAGTACAAGATAAGTAATGTATGTACACAGTGACTTCACTAGCAGAATAGCGAGTGCAGCTCTGGAGTATAATACGGAATGCAACTCAGGATCTGTACAGGATAAGTAATGTAATGCATGTATACAGTGACTGCACCAGCAGAATAGTGAGTGCAGCTCTGGAGTATAACACAGGATGTAACTCAGGATCAGTACAGGATAAGTAATGTATGTACACAGTGACTTCACTAGCAGAATAGCGAGTGCAGCTCTGGAGTATAATACAGGATGTAACTCAGGATCAGTACAGGATAAGTAATGTATGTACACAGTGACTGCAGCAGCAGAATAGTGAGTGCAGCTCTGGAGTATAATACAGGATGTAACTCAGGATCAGTACAGGATAAGTAATGTAATATATGTACACAGTGACTGCACCAGCAGAATAGTGAGTGCAGCTCTGGAGTATAATACAGGATGTAACTCAGGATCAGTACAGGATAAGTAATGTATGTACACAGTGACTTCACTAGCAGAATAGCGAGTGCAGCTCTGGAGTATAATACGGAATGCAACTCAGGATCAGTACAGGATAAGTAATGTAATGTATGTACATAGTGACTGCACCAGCAGAATAGTGAGTGCAGCTCTGGAGTATAACACAGGATGTAACTCAGGATCAGTACAAGATAAGTAATGTATGTACACAGTGACTGCACCAGCAGAATAGTGAGTGCAGCTCTGGAGTATAATACAGGATGTAACTCAGGATCAGTACAGGATAAGTAATGTATGTACACAGTGACTGCACCAGCAGAATAGTGAGTGCAGCTCTGGAGTATAATACAGGATGTAATTCAGGATCAGTACAGGATAAGTAATGTAATGTATGTACATAGTGACTGCACCAGCAGAATAGTGAGTGCAGCTCTGGAGTATAACACAGGATGTAACTCAGGATCAGTACAAGATAAGTAATGTATGTACACAGTGTAATGCGTGAGCTCCTATGACCAGTTTTGAAGACAGGCAGTGACACAACAAAGTCTCTTCAACACTGTTTATTGCTTGTTCCAGCCAACTTACAGTTCAGCCGGATCACAGCCTGGTCAAGTAATCAGTTCATGTCATCCACAATAAAGTCCTGCAGTCTCGGGGCTCCTTTATAAGCGTCCACAGGCCAATGTTAGCTTCGCACGCGCCTGATCTGCAGGCTCACACACAACAGATACACCGTGTCTCATGCTGCTGACTTTTAAATGCAATCGTGGACATGGGTCACATACAAACCCCAGAGGGAATCGTGGGGAGTAAGCACCCACCCAGCTCTTTGCTTACTCCCAGTAAAAGCCAGGCCCAGATTAGCTGTTACCCGCTATACTAGGTCCACTATCTATCTTAGGCCGGGTACCTTGGTGGCACGTCTCATGTAAACCACAGCAAACCACAATATGTATCTCCTTAATAGGTTTCCTGCACCATTCTGGGAGATACATACCTTCCTTCATATATGAGGCCTGTCACTGCCAGCGACTCCACTTTTTTAGTTGATTTCTTCTATGTGTAACCTGTAAAATGGTCCTCATGTGTGGACATAGGTTGTATAGTTGTCCTGTTACCAGGAATAGGCAATGTTTAATCAGTGGCCCAGGCGATATGAAACCCAAGAATTATGTAGCAAAGCCTCATTTGCAAAACTCATTATCTAAACCTATGCCTTAAGATGTAATGAGATTTCTCTTCCTTGATTATTCTTGTGATGTCTAAACCGTAATTATTCAAGAACATCTTCATTTAGAATAAGAAAAAAATTATATAAGAAAATGTAAAAAAGAAAAAGAAAAAAGAAAGAAAGAAAAAAAGAAATTATTCTAAGATAATTTTTTCCAAGAGACACAACCTCCTCCTCCCGTTACAGTATCGTATGACAACGTTCAGCCGCTATGACTGGCATGGTATAGTTGTGGTGCCACTGCGGACGCAACGGCAGACTGTCCTGTGGTCACATATATATATATATATATATATATATATACATATTCGATTTGGCACTTGACATGTTGGACAATTTTTTTTTTTTTTTTTTTTATGGGGGGGGGGGGGAATTTATCAAAGCCTGTGCAAGCGGCATTTTGTGCACAAATGTGCAAATTTTATTTCCGTTTTCTGTCGCTGTTGGCACCTTTAATTCAAGTGGGCATGGCTTGGAAGTCGCCATGTTGTAGCACCCCGCTGCCCAACAGATTCATTATCCTTTACTGGTGGCTTGTACCTCTTGGTGCACTTTACTCCTGGGCGCTATCTTTTTAAGAATGACGTATTTAACGCCACAGAATGACACACGCCTTTAAGAGATCCGCACCCAAAGCTTTCTTGCGCACATTATAAAATTACCGTAGACCATGCACTCATTTTTTTTTTGCTTTAAGTTTCATGGTCGATCTCCAATTTAATTTTTTTTTTTAATAAAAAAATTGTTTTTTAACCGTTACCCCATAAACGCAGCCAAATCGAAATCCGTCATCGCTAACAGGTAGCGTCTTCCGTGTCGCCAGCATATGGCAACCACATGGGCTCAGCCAGTGTTTGCCTAGCAAATAAGTATGATTTACTGCGTTCCCGTGTCACAGCAGCTGCGGCAGAACGAGGGGGGAAAGTCAGCGCCGTAATGGCGGTATAATGAACTGTTAAACGATAATGAAGTTCTTATCGAATTCAAATGTCCCGTCCTCATGAAAACCAAACAAATCCATCATGATTAATACGGCCGGTACCGGCGCAACCTAATTAATTGGTAATGAGAACGCAGTTATTTATAGGAAGAGGGCTTACAAAGGAGATTAACCCCGTCAGTGCCGACAGCCAGGCAACGTGTTGTGCATTGTGCTAGTCGACGACTAAGAGGGGAGTGAATCCTAATGCACACAGGGTACAGATCGTATGGGGCCATGCCAGTCTCACAGTGAAGCCTTGTGATTAGTGGCAGAATTTACCACCATGCAAACACTTGGGGCCCCAGAGATTAGAGGGCCCCCCACTGGCTATAAGGGGCTGGCTGAAAAAATTACTAAATGTGCAGGCATTCAGCTGTAGAGTAGTAGCAGAAGTAGCCAGGCTGCACTGCTGAAAGTAGGGCTTAGCGGGCCAACAGGGGTGGAGCTAGTGGGATGATGGGGTGGAGCTAGCAAGCTGACAGAGGTGGGACTTGGCGGTGCAATGGGACACGGGTGTAATGGGACACGTTTTAGCGCCATTACAGGACATACCTGTCACGCTTCGGTGTGGGAGGGAAACACCACACCGAGCATAGGAGGGAAGGGGGGAACAGGGAATCGGGCCTGAAAACTAGGGAAGGAAGATGGATACTTCCTAGTGAAAACCCTAACAAAAATCCTGACCGACTACCAGTATGAACAGACCCCAAAGGTAGGTGAGTTTCTACGCAGGAATACCTAGACTCCTATCTAGCCCGATAGGACCCTGGTACTAATGGCAGGAACGAGACTACCCTCCAAAAGGAAGGACGAACATGCCTAATACAAACAATAGGGAAATGCAACACACAGAACCCAAACAAAATACAAAAGGGAAAGGAAAGACTTAACTTCAAAGGAGCAATGGAAGCACTTAACCGAGATCCAACCACAATCTATCCAAAAGGTCCAAACAAGCTATAAACCGCACAGCATTGTGGGAGAAGCAACTATAAATAGAGAAGGTTAAATGACCATAATAGCCACACCTGGGGAAAGAAGGTGCGGCGAGTACCAGAAACAACACAGACGTTATTTGATCCAAACGGAAAACCTGTCAGATCAAACCACGTGTTGCCAGTCTCAGCGATCTCCTGCCACCTGTCGCAGGAACGTCCATGACAATACCTTAGCGGTGTGACACGGGCTTCCAGACATAACTATATGGATGGATTTTGCATTTCCGGAGCCCCAAGCAATAATATTATTATTGGGGGACCCAAAAAGCACAAAATGGGGGATCCATTTTTAAACAAAAAAAATCAAGGGTATATTACTACAGGACCGGGTGACTACTTTGGTGGCAGCCATACTGGTCAGCAGCACCCAACTTCTCCAGAAACAGAACGGACTGTTATGCTCGGTTGGCCAAGGACATTGTGGTAGGCGCCCCGCGCCAGGCGCATGTTTCACTGCCCTTGAGGTATAGGAAAATGATCCTTACATCTCGTGGAATCACTAATTATAAAGAATCACAAGCGTTTTAACAACTTCAGCTCGGAACACCGTAATAGAAAATCTATGAGGAGGGCGATACACAGTAACAGAGGAGCAGCTGAGGCCGGAGACGTGTTCTGTGCCAGTGATTGATGATGGAGGGTCAATGCGAAATCTTTACTTTCCAAAAACAACAGCGGCTTCAATACAGAAAGCACAAGCTGAAGTAACACAGGAGACTGTCAGCATGGAGGGGGCAGCTATAAGGAGTGCAGAGAAAGCAGCATCACCGGGTGTCTGAGGGGGACAATGGATTCTCTGCCACATAAGACGACTCCAGTATGGTAGGTGGGCGCCCTGGTACCATTTTTGGATTGGGTTCCAAGAGCTTTAAGTGACTCATCTGAAGCAGCAGCCCCACGACAGAAATGAATAAGGGGGGTCTTCATTCTGGGGTTCTACTTCACTACTATATTAAGAATGGAGGGCATGGGGTGCAATTACCTCCTCTGGATAAAACTGTGCCAAACTCACAGCCGTGAGAATTATTACAGGGTTTCAGGCTCTGCAAGAAAGTTTCCATTCACTGAAGACAAGCAGAGATGTTGAGCACAAATTATGTTAGGAGGTTGCATAATTTTGGATTATACGATAGTCAGATTTGTGGTATAGCCATATCAGAAGAGGGGCCCCCCAACCCAAGGATGCCTGGTTTAGGCCGACACTAAATGGAGCGAGCAGTGTGGCTCTCTATAGGGGTGACAGACAAGCCTGGTGGGGGTCCGATACCTTTTCAATCATATGTAGGTCCCCCACCTATAATTTGATACATGGAGCCCCCATCTGTCATTTTGCTAATTTATTGCCAATGACAACCCCAGTAGGGCAGGTAATAGCAGCCATAGTGGTTGTCACCCAGCTTTTCCAGAAGCAGATACAGTTGGAGGGAGACAAGTCAAGGTCGTACGTTTCCTGGGGATTGCATTCATTTGAGAGGGCAATGATGTTTTCTCGGAGATTAGCGCTCTCGACATCTGACATAATCTGCCAGCTGAGTTTTCTCATCTCATTCTCGTGATCCGGGGGTCAGTTAAGCCTCGGCTCCGGCCACAGTTTGCGTTAGTCTCCTCGTTCCGGATGGAGGGTCGGCGCTCGCCGTGTTTCGTTGCGCAAGGCTCAATCCTTTCTTCCCCAGAACGGTTTTGCGTGGTGATAACAACACAATAGACGCTTCGGGAGGAGAGGGCAGGGGGAACGCTTCATTTACTTGTGCCTTTGTCTGACGCTCCTTACAATGCCAGAGTTTTGTTTACTGCCATACAAGTGCAGGTCGGATAAAAAGCTGAATTATGGCGGATTAAACCTGCCTATTATACTTCTCCGCAGCGCACCGCGAAATCTTGTTTAGTTTTCTAAAGGATTGTTTGCTATTGTGAAGTTAACCCTCTAAGAGCCTGGGGGCTGCAACAGACTAAAGGGCACAAAGCTTCTACGGGCAAAGGCCAAGTCCAGGAACAATCGATATCACCGTCAAGAGATATTGAAAAAGAAATATAATCCCTGGCACTGCTTGTCACCCCCTGCTGAATGAGTGGGGGAAGGGAGGTGACTACTCTGAGCACATGTACAAAAAATAAATCCTGGACTTAATACCGCTACTTCAATGTAAAATCCTCTCTCACTCCGGGTCTACTGGACTTTGCTCACATAATGTTGTGACTACAGTTCAGCAGACCTGCGGCGAGACAGGAATTTACAGAATCATAATGATTCATGAGGAGAAGCGTTCAGTCTGGGAGATGCTGCTCCCACATGGGGTACTTTGCACATTGCACTATGAACGTTTGTTGACATTTGACCCTATTGCTACTACATAAAGTCCTCAATTAACTACATTAGTGCACTTGGAAGGTTAACTTGCACTATAATGTATGCCATTGTTTAATACGTACACTGTTTTATATAGTTGAACTGCATTTTATACATTTATTGTAAAATTTTCTGTTCATTCGCACTCTTATTTCACTATATCTGCACTGCCGAAAAAGTTTAATGCACAGTTAGCTAATGCTGAGAGACTTTGGGACCTTCTGTCTATGCACTGAGAAGTTATAAATCTTTCAAAATTACTACCAGGGACTATGCAAAATTTTTGAAATTGCAGTATAGTTTCTGTTTAGGCTGTGCTTCTCCACTCCACCCCTCCCACTAGAATGTTCTAGTTCAGTTAGAAACTGTATATAAGGAGTGCCAAAGTGCATGAGTGACTAGAAGACGCTGAGACAAGGATACTCTGCTACAATCCCTAGGTCACCAGCCCTTTGACTAGAGGGCCTGCCCTTTAGCACACTGACCACTCATTACCCCTACCCACTCATTAGCAAGTCACACAGCGGAAGAACCTTCTCTGCGTTGGTTGTCCACATTTTGTTTGTGAGCATTAACGGGACATATGTAGCTGGCCAGCTAAGACCTGTCCTAGGTTTCTAACATAGCTTATATGTTTATACAGCTAGACCTGCCAATAACTTTAATACAGTTCCTATGTTTGTGTGTTAAAGACAAAAGCAGAGTTATTTACAGTGACTTCATATTTGGATGTCATATAATTGTTATATATTTTGTGTTCACAGAAGCAGAAAAGATAATATGCCTTTAAGATTCATTATATGGATGTGAGGTAAGCTCAATGACACAGCAGAAACAACAGAAAGCATAAAGTTAAACTGTTGTTGCTGGGCAGGAGTCTAGACCAATCACAGCAAGCCTCACACACAGCAGGAGTTTTGACCAATCACAGCCAGCCTCACACACAGCCTGTGTGGGAAATTCCCTAGCAGGAGCTGCTAGAAATTATTATTCACCAGAGAGAGAAGCTGAACAGACATTCACGCCACTAAGAGCTGTGTTTTATGGAAGCAGAGAGGCCAAAATAGGCATTTAAAACAGTTATATAATGTTCCTACTGTTAATATAGTGATTAGAACTGTATACTGAACCACTTATATGTGTGTTCACTTACAGTTCCACCAATTCTAAACTACAAAGTTCACAATCTAAATTCAAATTTCATATTGCAATATGGAATTGCATACAACCATACCAGATCATACTCAACCAATTTGCAAATAGTTAATGCTAACTGCATATTGCAAATTGCGACCAAATTCAGCAAGTGAACTATTAGTTAGACCTCAGATATACCTCTCAGAGAGATCATAAAGTGCTTAAATAACTTAAAGTGAGAGTACAGATACTCAAGAGAGAAATATATCCACCATTTTATGTTGAATGACAAGATTGAACAGTTGAACCACCATCTTACGCATACCGCCATCTTGTGATATCTTTTCAACACGTGTTATGTACATGGACTATCTGCTGCGGAGGCGGCAGTGTTATATATAAAGAAAAGTTGACGTTAATAAAGAAGTTATTTCAAGCATTTGGTGTGCTCTTTAAACCTACTGTTTCCATAGAACGGCGCTAGAGGAATTACAGAGTAACAGACAGTCTGGTTAGACTAAAAAGTCACAGATATCAAAATTCTTCTAATGCCACAGCGCAAAAGGCACTTCATAGTGCTGCACCTGCCACAACATTTGCCTTATAAACCTGAGTGCTCTCCGATCAGTATAATTTAAAAGAAAAAAGAAAAAAAAAACACATAAAACTTTTCTCCTCTCAGGCTGTAATGCGCACTTGATCTCTTCCGCTAGGCGATGGAGTACAGGCGTTCGTAATGTCGGCCTGCAACGACCAGTTAATGACTCCTTCAGAAATGTTCTCCCCACAAATTCCTGCTTGTGTTGACTTTTACGTCCATGTCCTTAATGCTCTGTTCAGCCACTCCGTCCTGATATTTTTACCATTATCCCCTAACTTCCCCCACGCTCTAATTGATGCGGCGTGGTCTGGGAAAATTGCGGATGCAAATTATCTTCTCGAAAATGTGTTTTTAAAAATCATTTCTACAAAGTCATTACTTGAAGTGGAGGAGCGCATCCTCGTGAAGGAAGTATTTTAAAAAAATGGCGGCTGCCCACTTACACACGCTGTGTTTCCCCCTCCCGCCATACTAATTGTCCAGAGAGCAGGGGACGACGGGGAGCTGAAATTTCTGCAAACGGATAAGACCACTTTTATTAAAGCGAGATGATTAGTTGGGGGCCGTGTGCGCCAGAGGTCAGACACCGCTCTCTGCTACAATAATTTGTCGCCTCCTGACTCATTGGTGGTGGGGGTTATCTGCATAAAAATAAGCTGGAATAATTTTTTTTTTAAATCACTCTAAATGACTATGATTCACACAAAAGACGATGTCAGCCCCTGCAGTCCATATTATGCTGTGTCGATCATTTAACAATAGGGAAGCTAAATAGGAGGGAACGCAAAGTTGAAAAGCAAATGAGTTGGGGGATGGGCAAGGAAAATCCCCCCCATCCAGGGCACTGATTAATATCGTGTTCGCCTCTTCATATTTTGTCGCATTCGTCACTTCTTTGAGCAGTACATGAATCAGAAGACAATGGCCGTACCTGCGTCTCCAGGAGTCTGCCAAGTTCTATGAGCAAACACAATAATCCTCCCATTGTAAATGTGTAAAATAACATCTTTGGTATCGAACAAGTTTTAAAAAAATTATTTTTTTACTTTTTTCAACAGCAGCTCAATTACAGGCAACATGCACAGTCGAGTCCGATTATTCTGACCACTTCCTACTCTTGGCAGCGTGTAGCTCATGAGGGAAGTCATGTGTGCTGAGCTGGCTTGGTGGGTATATAAGATGTGCTGAGCCGGTTCAGTGGGTATATAAGGTGTGGTGAGCTGGCTTGGTGGGTATATAAGGTGTGGTGAGCTGGCTCAATGGGTATATAAGGTGTGGTGAGCTGGCTTGGTGGGTATATAAGGTGTGGTGAGCTGGCTTGGTGAGTATATAAGGTGTGGTGAGCTGGCTTGGTGGGTATATAAGGTGTGGTGAGCTGGCTTGGTGGGTATATAAGGTGTGGTGAGCGGGCTTGGTGGGTATATAAGGTGTGGCGAGCTGGCTTGGTGGGTATATAATATGTGCTGAGCTGGCTTGGTGGGTATATAAGATGTGCTGAGCTGGTTCGGTGAGTATATAAGGTGTGGTGAGCTGGCTTGGTGGGTATATAAGGTGTGGTGAGCTGGCTTGGTGGGTATATAAGGTGTGGTGAGCTGGCTTGGTGAGTATATAAGGTGTGGTGAGCTGGCTTGGTGGGTATATAAGGTGTGTGGTGAGCTGGCTTGGTGGGTATATAAGGTGTGGTGAGCGGGCTTGGTGGGTATATAAAGTGTGATAGGCTATCTGCATACATATCCCTCATGGATATATAAGGTGTGGTGAGCGAGCCGCCTGGTTCGGTGAGTATATAAAGTGTGCGATAGGCTGTCTGCACATATATCCCTCAGTGGGTATATAAGGTGTGGTGAGCTGGCTCGGTGGATATATAGGATGTGGTGAGCTGGCTTGGTAAATATATCAGGTGTAGTGAGCTGGCTCGGTGGGGATATAAGGTGTGTGATGGGCTGTCTGCACAAATATCCCTCAGTGGGTATATAAGATATGGTGAGTTGGCTTGGTGGGTATATAAGGTGTGGTGAGCTGGCTCGTGGGTATATAAGGTGTGTGATAAGCTGTCTGCACACATATCCCTCGGTGGGTATATAAGTTGTGGTGAGCTCGCTTGGTGGGTATATAAAGTGTGATAGGCTGCATACATATCCTTTGTGGATATATAAGGTGTGGTGAGCTGGCTCGGTGGATATATAAGATGTGGTGGGCTGGCTTGGTGGATATATCAGGTGTGGTGAGCTGGCTCGGTGGGGATATAAGGTGTGTGATGGGATGTCTGCACAAATATCCCTCAGTGGGTATATAAGGTATGGTGAGCTGGCTTGGTGGATATACAAGATGTGGTGAGCTGGCTCGATGGATGCATCAGGTGTGATGAGCTGGCTCGGTGGCTATATAAAGGTGTGTGATAGGCTGTCTGCACACATATCCCTCGTTGCTGTCATGGCTAAAAGGGGCGATTTATCAGTTTTGCAGAAAGGGCTAATTATTGGCTTTTCGAGCCAAAGGTTGTTTCTGTCTTTACAAACTTTCGATTTTACGGTGTATCACAGGTTGGGAAAGCTGTGGGGGAATGCTGATGTGTTGTCCAGAGTGCACTGTATGCTGCTGAAAGTGCACAGGCCTCCGGTACAGAGACGTGGAAGGGGAGGGGGGGTATGTATCTTGGTAGCTGGTAAAGTACTGGAGGCAGTGGATCTCTCAGCCAGAATGCCTAGGTAAAAGAATCCAGGAAAGCTGGGTGGTTTCAGCAAAGTGTAGTTTGCTGATGCACTTTTGTTCAAAGTGTTTTATGGGCCTGGATTTTTATGGAATGGTGAGTAGGTTGGTAGAGGGACTTACCATTCCTTCTCCACTCTACAACATTTACCCCAAGCTTGATGTAGTCCTCAGCAGCCACACGGATGGTGCCCGTGCATTGGGAACTGCAAATTGCAGTCTTCAATGCACAGAATGGCCGTGTCCATCAGGCTTAAATGTATAAATTACACATTTTATAGAAACTTTTCCCATAAAATTATATATCAATCTGCTCAGCTCCTCCTGCTCTATAACATTGCATTTTCATGGCGGCAGGTTCCCTTTAATTCAGGAGACAGTATCACCCTATACGCCAAGATACATTGGCTCATCAGAGCATATCAGACATGGTAAGCTTATATGCATGGGCTCAGCAGTCATTATCACACATGAATGGCTAAGGCTACTTTTACACTAACGTTTCTATTTTCCGGTATTGAGATCTGTCATAGGGTCTCAATACCGGAAGAAAACGCTTCCGTCTTGTCCCTTATTCATTGTCAATGGCGACGAAGCGTAACTGAACAGAACGGAGTGCACCAGAATGAATTCCGTTCTGTTTGGTTGCGTTCTCATACCGGAGAGCAAACCGCAGCATCCTGTGATTTCCTTTCCGTCATGGAATAGAAAACGGATCCGTCCCCTATTGACTTTCAATGGTGTTCATGACGGATTAGTCTTGGCTATTTTAAAGATAATACAAACGGATCTGTTCCTAACGGATGCAGATGGTTGTATTATCAGTAACAGAAGCATTTTTGCTGATCCCTGCCAGAGTGTGAAAGTACCCTTAGATACACCAACTCAACATAAAACAGCCTCTGGCATCTACTGTGCGGGGACAGTATGATGCATGGCAACAGTCTTGATTTTGCATAGACAAAACTTGGACTGTAGAAGGGACGACAAAGGCATGCCTGGAGTTTGGGGGAATTCCTGGGGGAACAAAACCTAAATGTCATGATTTTGGCCAGGCAAAAGTTCTAATATATAATATTTGATTCATTCATAGACAGTTGGTATGCTTATCCGCCATCATCTGGCGCTATAAACCGCTCGGCTCATTGCTGATGAATGTCCTGGCCCAGAACCCATAGTAGATCTGTCATGGTCGCTGCACAGCCTTCAGTGTGGTAATCATCTATCCTCCGAGGACCATTTTGGACCTTGCGAAAGTTTCTATAAGTTTGGTGGTTTCAGGTCTAGAATCTACAGTGAAGTACATTATTATTGGTGTATTAGGATTAGGCCTCTGAATTTATTCTCTGTCTCGATATATACAGTACAGACCAAAAGTTTGGACACACCTTCTCATTCAAAGAGTTTTCTTTATTTTCATGACTATAAAAATTGTAGATTCACACTGAAGGCATCAAAACTATGAATTAACACATGTGGAATTATATACATAACAAAAAAGTGTGAAACAACTGAAAATATGTCATATTCTAGGTTCTTCAAAGTAGCCACCTTTTGCTTTGATTACTGCTTTGCACACTCTTGGCATTCTCTTGATGAGCTTCAAGAGGTAGTCACCTGAAATGGTCTTCACTTCACAGGTGTGCCCTGTCAGGTTTAATAAGTGGGATTTCTTGCCTTATAAATGGGGTTGGGACCATCAGTTGCGTTGTGGAGAAGTCAGGTGGATACACAGCTGATAGTCCTACTGAATAGACTGTTAGAATTTGTATTATGGCAAGAAAAAAGCAGCTAAGTAAAGAAAAACGAGTGGCCATCATTACTTTAAGAAATGAAGGTGTCAGTCCGAAAAAATTGGGAAAACTTTTAAAGTGTCCCCAAGTGCAGTCACAAAAACCATCAAGCGCTACAAAGAAACTGGCTCACATGCGGACCGCCTCAGGAAAGGAAGACCAAGAGTCACCTCTGCTGCGGAGGAGAAGTTCATCCGAGTCACCAGCCTCAGAAATCGCAGGTTAACAGCAGCTCAGATTAGAGACCAGGTCAATGCCACCCAGAGTTCTAGCAGCAGACACATCTCTAGAACAACTGTTAAGAGGAGACTGTGTGAATCAGGCCTTCATGGTAGAATATCTGCTAGGAAACCACCGCTAAGGACAGGCAACAAGCAGAAGAGACTTGTTTGGGCTAAAGAACGGACATTAGACCAGTGGAAATCTGTGCTTTGGTCTGATGAGTCCAAATTTGAGATCTTTGGTTCCAACCACCGTGTCTTTGTGCGACGCAGAAAAGGTGAACGGATGGACTCTACATGCCTGGTTCCCACCGTGAAGTATGGAGGAGGAGGTGTGATGGTGTGGGGGTGCTTTGCTGGTGACACTGTTGGGGATTTATTCAAAGTTGAAGGCATACTGAACCAGCATGGCTACCACAGCATCTTGCAGCGGCATGCTATTCCATCCGGTTTGCGTTTATTTGGACCATCATTTATTTTTCAACAGGACAATGACCTCAAACACACCTCCAGGCTGTGTAAGGGCTATTTGACCATGAAGGAGAGTGATGGGGTGCTGCGCCAGATGACCTGGCCTCCACAGTCACCGGACCTGAACCCAATCGAGATGGTTTGGGGTGAGCTGGATCGCAGAGTGAAGGCAAAAGGGCGAACAAGTGCTAAGCATCTCTAGGAACTCCTTCAAGACTGTTGGAAGACCATTTCAGGTGACTACCTCTTGAAGCTCATCAAGAGAATGCCAAGAGTGTGCAAAGCAGTAATCAAAGCAAAAGGTGGCTACTTTGAAGAACCTAGAATATGACATATTTTCAGTTGTTTCACACTTTTTTGTTATGTATATAATTCCACATGTGTTAATTCATAGTTTTGATGCCTTCAGTGTGAATCTACAATTTTCATAGTCATGAAAATAAAGAAAACTCTTTGAATGAGAAGGTGTGTTCAAACTTTTGGTCTGTACTGTATATATCACAAAATAGAGAGATCCCATCAATGAGGCTGCACATTAGACTCCTCTCTGAGTGTCCAGCTCAGCAGGAAGATTTACTAATCCTGTCTGTTAGACTAGGGTAATTTGGTGCATAGACATCTACACCACCTATTGGTTGGGTTTCATTTTTTGCGGCAAAAAAATCTGCAATGCACACCCCGAATAGTTAAGATGTCCTCCATCTTTCAAGCCATGCCCCTTGTTGAGTGAGGCCCAAAGAGTGCCTAAAACACATAATGTGGCTTCAAGCATGTATGTAGTGGCAGCGTTTGGAGTGGGTAAACGCTACACTGGGTCCGCCGGACACCTTTGAGGTGTCACCATGTGTGGCTGTCTCAGTTGGTAAAATCGGGGCATATATGTTTAGAAATAAATACAAAACCATGGATGACCTCTATCAAGAGGGTCAGAGGGAGTAGGAATTTACCAATGGTCAGACGTGGCACATCTCACAATATATTTGAGCAATTTTCTGCAGACTTTTTCTTTCTTTTGCCATCCCAAGCTGGACATTTACACCAACATTTTGTGCTTAAATTTACCAAATTTGTCGCATTTTACCAATCCTAGACACTTTCTAAAACATAATGCTACTTTCCCTGTACTCTGTTTTCTGCAGTGGCTGGGTTTGAGGTGGTCCCAATGCTACGCTGAGTCCCGGACACTGTGGAGCTGTTGCTGCTCTCCCCACAGGGGATGGTAAGGTGTGGTGCACCCCAATGGGAAATAAGTCCAGAAAGTCATGTTCTGCAGTAAACCAGTGTGCTTCTTTACTGGAGGAATTCAGGTGCAAAACAATACAGGGAAGGCAATCTCCATCTCCTACCGGACAGAAAAAGGTTTTGTGATGAGGCAAGGGCTGAGCTCGCTGTCTCTCTCTCTCAGAAGGCTGGTACCCTGGCCAAAGGCTGGAGGCCCAGGGTCTGTGTGTCACGGCCTTTGGAGTGCGCTGTGACACTTTTGCCACGCCTGCTGTTGCCTGTGGCAATGTGTTGCTGTTTCAGCATGCAGTGGCAGTGTCACGGCCTTTGTGGTGTGTGCCGTGACATGGTTGCCTTGCATGTTTTTGCCTGCGGCAACGTGTAGCTTTTTATGCTGGTGTGTGCACTTCACCTTTAAGTTGCATCCTCATCTGTCTGGTGCTGCAGGAGTTAACCACCTTGTTGGGTGTGGTCACTAGGTGCTTCAACTTACCTGTGGCTAGAGGCCAGGAGTCAGTGGTACTTCAGCCATGGTGTGTGCTGGAGTTATGCTCCTGGTCTTCATATTTCATCTCCCAGATTGGGGGCCTCCTAGTGGGACATCAAGGTCTCCAGCAATGTCTTCCCTCCCTTACATGTGTTGTATGTTTGGTGTGGGGTTATGATTTGGTGTGTTGTAATGTCTAGCTTGGTGTTCCATGTCTGGTATGTTTGGTCATATCTTCCAGCATGGTTGCTTGACATTTTCCCTGTTTGTTGTCTTCCTCTGGAAGGGGGCTGGTTTCCTGTATGTGTTTGTACGGTGCCCGGTTTGGTGTGTGGGCTCCTGTACGTATGTACGGGTTCCAGTCATGGTGGCAGCGGCAGGTAAGTGTGTTTTCCGGTGTTCTTACCTGCCTGTGACGATCACGTACACTACACACAGGGGGAAGGATAGTGACCACTGCGCTCCACCCTCACCCCTTGCCCTGCCTACTTGCCTCGCAAGTCCTAATGACAGGGGACAACTAGATGGCAGTCCCTAACTTAGGATACGTGCTGGGAAGACAGACAAGACAAATAACGGAATGTGAACGGACCGGGTCAGAACCAAGAGAGCTACGCAGTACAAAGGGTCAGGAGAAGCCGGGGTCAAATACCAGGAGAGTAGAGAAGTACCAGAGGAGTCCGCAAAGAGTAGTCAGGTGGGAGCCGAGGTCACAATACCAGGAGGGATGCGCAGTACAGGAGGAGCAGGCAAAGGATCGTCAGGGAACAGGATCAGGTGAGTAATCAGTAGTCCAACAATTAGCCAGGAACCTAAAATTAACAGGCAACCTGTGGCCAGCAGGCTGCCTGTATTTATAGTGGGGAGTGAGGGTCATGTGACGTGGCCAGCGTCACATGACCGACAGACAGACAAGTCGAGCACCGAGTGATCAGCTCGGCGCTCAAGGCAGACCTAGGAGCAGGGAGCCTCCCAGCTAGCAAAGCCGCCCTGGGAACGAGGCCAAACACAGATCCTCGCTCCCGAAGCTAAGCAGCAGGTCTGCGGCTGATGGGAGACCGAGTGCGCCTTTGGCGCCCCATGACACCTGCCGATCCAGTTGCTGCATATGGTCTTTTCCTTTCCCTGCTTCTAGGCCTTTTGAGACTCCTGTTCTTCCATGTCCTGGAAGAACAGGGTGCTTCTCCTTAACTCCTTTGTGAGGGATTCTCAGGGCCTCAGGTATCCAGGGTATGAGCCGTCCGACCACTAAGGTCCGCTCATACGGTGAGAAGCTAGGGCGAAGTATAGGGATGCAATAGGAGCTGACCTGCTCCCTTTTCCTTGTGTTCAGGCCTAGTTGCTTTCCTTATCCCCCAGTCATCGTATGGTGGGGGTGATCCCCACTGCCCATCGTGACACTGTGGCTTGGTATCCCCGTCTCAGCATCTTCTTATAGTCACTTGTGCAGTCTCTCCTACTAAACATCTGTTCCTATCTGCAGTCAAATATGCCCTGTGACTGCTCTCCTTTTATACAGTTTGTAACTGAACTAGAACCTTCTAGTTTAGGGGTTGATTGGAGAGGCACAGCCTAAAAAAAACAGTGTTGCAATTTCCGTCTGCCATAGACTTGTATTGAGTCTAGTAAATACAAGTAAATGGGGATGACTAAGCAGTTTTCAGATGTAAACAGTCGAGATAGTGCTTAATCAGATAATGAATAGGTCACTCTGTCCCTCCAAAACTTAGCTCTGCATATTCTTATAGTAACTGTGGAAAATAACTAGCTTCTCAGTGCATAGCTACAAAGTCCCAAAGTCTCTCAGCAGTAGTTGGCCGTGTATACCATTTCCACAGCGCAGTGCAAATACAGTGCAATAGCAGTGCAAATGAGCAGGATATATTGCAATGAACATATATTTTGCAGTTTAACAATACAAAACAGCATAAGTGTAAACAATGGCATAAATTGTAGTGCAAGTTAACCCTTCAAAGAGCATTCAAGTAGGAAGTTGATGGCTTTGCATAGTTGCAGTAGGGGCAAATGTTCACAAACATCCATACTCCAAAGTACCCTTCCTCCAGGGCACTACATGTGTGCCAGTTTTGGAGCACATTAAAGAGATATTCCCCAAAAAAACAATCATCCAACAATCACAATGGTCAGACCCCCAAGAAGACCCCCATAGATACAGAAAATGAAGGGACTGAGAACCATTTGGCATGGAAACACATCGATACCAGTATTTTTAAATGGCACATGGGGGCCCAGAGGCTTTATATTACAGTTCTGACTCTATTCTCTTATTACAGTGCGATGGAATATATTGACCACTAAAAGGCAAGCCCTACGAAGTGTAGAAGTACCCGGCTGATGGAATCTTGCTCAAAGTAATTCCAATTACTCTGAAAGAAGCTTGTGGTTTCAGAAGTATCAGGAACGTCTCCAAACTTGCAATCATCTCATCCCTTTTACCTTCAGCACAATGAACTCCGGCTTTTTCATGCGGTTGTACAACCAATCATATTAATTGGCCTGTCCAATATTCAATAAGGAACCCGGGGCTCCTACCAGTTCTATTATTATAATCAACCAGACTCATATAAGATAGTACCGTATACTGAAGTGTTATGCAGAGGAGGCGGTGTATCACTGAGGCCTGTCATCCCTAGAAAGGGGGGACTCAACGGACAATAATAGTCACTCTTCATGTTAAAATTAGCAATACAGATAATGGTGAAAAGGCTTAATAAAAAAGTTTTACTAAATTTATATATCGTAGATTTTTTCTTAAGAATGACCCTTCCATCATGCCTCAGGATGGACAACAGAGTTACTCATCTAAAATAACTATTATACTGCCCCCTATGTACAAGAATATAACTACTATAATACTGCCTCCTATGTACAGGAATATAACTACTATAATACTGCCTCCTATGTACAAGGGTATAACTACTATAATAGCTCCTCCTATGTACAAGAATATAACTACTATAATACTGCTCCTATGTACAAGAATATAACTACTATAATACTGCCTCCTATGTACAAGAATATAACTACTATAATACTGCCTCCTGTGTACTAGAATATAACTACTATAATACTGCTCCTATGTACAAGAATATAACTACTATAATACTGCTCCTATGTACAAGAATATAACTACTATAATGCTGCCTCCTATGTACAGGAATATAACTACTATAATAGCTCCTCCTATGTACAAGAATATAACTACTATAATACTGCTCCTATGTACAAGAATATAACTACTATAATACTGCTCCTACTGTATGTACAAGAATATAACTACTATAATAGCTCCTCCTATGTACAAGACTATAACTACTATAATACTGCTCCTATGTACAAGAATATAACTACTATAATACTGATCCTATATACAAGAATATAACTACTATAATACTGCCTCCTATGTATAAGAATATAACTACCATAATACTGCTCCTATGTACAAGAATATAACTACTATAATACTGCTCCTACTGTATGTACAAGAATATAACTACTATAATAGCTCCTCCTATGTACAAGAATATAACTACTATAATACTGCTCCTATGTACAAGAATATAACTACTATAATACTGATCCTATATACAAGAATATAACTACTATAATACTGCCTCCTATGTACAAGAATATAACTACTATAATACTGCCTCCTATGTACAAGAATATAACTACTATAATACTGCCTCCTATGTACAACAATATAACTAATATAATACTGCTCCTATATACAAGAATATACCTACTATAATACTGCTCCTATGTACCAGAATATAACTACTATAATACTGCTCCTATGTACAACAATATAACTACTATAATACTGCTACAATAGACAATACATTTTCTCCTATAATTAGAGATGCTTCTTGTGCAGTATTATATTAGTATTATCACCCCTTTGGTGCATTCTCTGTAATAACTGATTTTCCTGGCAGTGCTTCTCCTCTCAGGCCCATGTCTCTTGTGTGCCCCTTTGCCTCCGGCCTTCACCTCTACGTCTTTTATACCGTCTTAGCCTTCGCTTATCGTATTTTCTCGCCTTCCTCTGAGGCTGTGACATTCACATTGCGTAGAGCTTTGGCCGAGTTTCCCTCCACCGCTCCTATATCATCCTGTTATCCTGCTGGGTTGGAAATACAGGAGGTATTTTTTTTTTTAATAATTTTGGGCATTTACAACCCATCATAACTAATTCAAGGGAAAATTACCCTGCGCTGTAAATGTCAGAACGAGAGCCAAATGCTGTAAAACCAGTTAAATGCAGAGGAAATTGAGAGAGGAGCACAATTTCACAGCCGGGCCCTGTGTGCCGCACCTCGTATACAGAGGGCATCGCCGTATCCTGCCACCTCATGATAAATTTATATTCGGGGTAGAATAATGGTGACAATTCATCACTTGTCTCCAGATTGTTATTATAATGGCGTCTCCTCTGTTATTTTTCGCTTTTATGTCTTCAGAGCAGCCGAGACTGAAAACCATGAAGACCTAAATTTATTTTGGCGAGAATTCTTCTCTTTAGTGAGCTTGTCAAAAATAACATTGGCTGCAGCCATTTTGTGAGTCTTACACAGTCAGGCATCAACACAAGCTAGGCCTCATTTATCAAACTGTCTGTTGCCCATAACAACCAATCAGAGCAGGGCTTTTATTTTTCAGGAGCACACACAAAGCTACGCTGTGATTGGTTGCTATGGGCACCAGACAGATTTCATGTTCGTTTCACGGACTGTACCTCATTTATCCAAGGCTGTCAAACCAAGCAGCAGGCCTTGTTGCCCATAGCAACCAATCAGAGCTCAGCTTTCATTTCTTAAACTGCTCTGGAAAACTATAAGCTGCACTCTGATTGGTTGCTAAAGCCTGTCCTTTAGATTTAGATACACGAGGACCATAAAAATGGTAAAATTTAGCATTCGTTAATATTGTCTTACAAAACGTCTGTGTGTGAAGGATCACTGGAAGGTCTTGAACTCCATTTCAAAATCAGAGCCCCCATCTACCTTGTGCCACTTATAATATTGATGTATTCTTATGTGGCACAAGGGCCCCTTCAGGTACCCAGGCATACTTTTACATACAGGACCAGGCCATACAGGCCGTAGCCTCCTATGTCTGGCCTTCCGCATGGCTGTTCTACAAAATGATAGAACATGTCCTATTATTGTATTGCATTACAGACAAGGATAGGACTGTTCTATTAGAGGCCGGCTGTTCCGCATAATGTGGAATGCACACACCTGGTATCCATGTTTTTCAGATCCGCAATTTGCAGGCTGCAAAACATCCAAAGGTCGTGTTCATGAACACTTACAGTGATAACAGAAATATTAAAGATGAAGTATGATGGCAGACAGTCACAGCAACATGCACAAACATACATGTGGCAGAATTTACACATATATGGATATCCTGCACTTAAGTCAGTCAGAAACAAGACACATGCAGCGCACACCAATCACTCATTGGACACATGTGGCACACAAGACACTTATACATGGCTCACATGCCACTGATACATATGTCACATACTGCACATACACCACTGATACATAGAACATATATAGCACACACCAATCACACATACAATACAGACCAAATGTTTGGACACACCTTCTCATTCAAAGAGTTTTCTTTATTTTCATGACTCTGAAAATTGTAGATTCACACTGAAGGCATCAAAACTATGAGCTAACACATGTGGAATTATATACATAACAAACAAGTGTGAAACAACTGAAAATATGTCATATTCTAGGTTCTTCAAAGTAGCCACCTTTTGCTTTGATTACTGCTTTGCACACTCTTGGCATTCTCTTGATGAGCTTCAAGAGGTAGTCACCTGAAATGGTCTTCCAACAGTCTTGAAGGAGTTCCCAGAGATGCTTAGCACTTGTTGGCCCGTTTGCCTTCACTGTGCGGTCCAGCTCACCCCAAACCATCTCGATTGGGTTCAGGTCCGGAGACTGTGGAGGCCAGGTCATCTGGCGCAGCACCCCATCACTCTCCTTCATGGTCAAATAGCCCTTACACAGCCTGGAGGTGTGTTTGGGGTCATTGTCCTGTTGAAAAATAAATGATGGTCCAACTAAAGGCAAACCGGTAGCCATGCTGGTTCAGTGTGCCTTCAATTTTGAATAAATCCCCAACAGTGTCACCAGCAAAGCACCCCCACACCATCACACCTCCTGCCCCATGCTTCACGGTGGGAACCAGGCATGTAGAGTCCATCCGTTCACCTTTTCTGCGTCTTACAAAGACACGGTGGTTGGAACCAAAGATCTAAAATTTGGACTCATCAGACCAAAGCGCAGATTTCCACTGGTCTAATGTCCATTCCTTGTGTTCTTTAGCCCAAACAAGTCTCTTCTGCTTGTTGCCTGTCCTTAGCAGTGGTTTCCTAGCAGATATTCTACCATGAAGGCCTGCTTAAATTGACCAAATTTGTCCCATTTTAGGCCTCTTTCACACTTGCGTTGTCCGGATCCGGCGTGTACTCCACTTGCCGGAATTACACGCCGGATTCGGAAAAACGCAAGTGTACTGAAAGCATTTGAAGACGGATCCGTCTTCAAAATGCTTTCAGTGTTACTATGGCAGCCAGGACGCTATTAAAGTGGGGAGCGGTATACTTACCGTCCATGCGGCTCCCGGGGCGCTCCAGAGTGACGTCAGAGCGCCCCATGCGCATAGATGACGTGTCCATGCGATCACGTCATCCATGCGCGTGGGGCGCCCTGACGTCACTCTGGAGCGCCCCGGGAGCCGCACGGACGGTAAGTATGCTGCTCCCCACTACACTTTACCATGGCTGCCAGGACTTTAGCGTCCCGGCAGCCATGGTAACCATTCAGAAAAAGCTAAACGTCGGATCCGGCAATGCGCCGAAACGACGTTTAGCTTAAGGCCGGATCCGGATCAATGCCTTTCAATGGGCATTAATTCCGGATCCGGCCTTGCGGCAAGTCTTCAGGATTTTTGGCCGGAGCAAAAAGCGCAGCATTTTGCGGTATTTTCTCCGGCCAAAAAACGTTCCGTTCCGGAACTGAAGACATCCTGATGCATCCTGAACGGATTTCACTCCATTCAGAATGCATTAGGATAAAACTGATCAGGATTCTTCCGGCATAGAGCCCCGACGACGGAACTCTATGCCGGAAGAAAAGAACGCAGGTGTGAAAGAGCCCTTACCAATCCTAGACACTTTCTAAAACATAATGCTACTTTCCATGTACTCTGTTTTCTGCAATGGCTGGGTTTGAGGTGGTCCCAATGCTACGTTGAGTCCCCCGGACACTGTGGAGCTGTTGCCACATGTTGCTTCTCTCCTCGCAGGGGATGGTAAGGCATGGTGCACCCCAATTGGAAATAAGTCCAGAAAGTCATGGTTTGCAGTGGTTTGCAGTGAACCAGTGTGCTTCTTTACTGGAGGAACTCAAGTGCAAAACAATGCAGGCAGTGCAGTGATCTGGCTTCTCCAGTCTCCCCTCGGGTAGCAGTAGGATTCTGTGTTGAAGAAAGACCTGAGCTCGCTGTCCTTCTCTTTTTTAGGAGGCTGGTAGGCTGGTACCCTGGCCACTGGGATGGTGGTCCAGGGTCTATGGCTCAGTCGTCTGGCTAGCTCCTTGATCAAAGGGCTGATGACCCAGGGTCTGTGGCAGAGTATCCCTATCTCATAGTCTTATGGTCACTTGTTCAGTTTGGCAGAGTTTCTACTACTAAACACAGGTCCCCATCTGCAGTCAACTAGGGGCATTGACTGCTTTACTCTTATAGGGTTTCTAACTATTCTAGCACCTTCTAGTGGGAAGGTGAAGCTGGAGAAGCACAGCCTAACAGCAACAATGTTGAAGTTCAATGGTGCCATAGAATTGTATTGGGTCTCAATACAAGATAATGGAAATGACTAAGCACCCTTTAGTGGTAAACAGTCTGACCGAGCTAAACCAGATGGTCAAGAGTTCACTGTGTCTTGCTTTTTCGCTCCAAAACTCAGCTCTTCATTGTCCCTTATGACAGCGGTATAAAATTACTAGCTTCTTGGTGCACAGGCTGGAAATTCCCAAAGTCTCTTAGTGTGAACTGTCTGTGCCTTAACTCTTTACACAATTCAGATACTGCAATAACAGTGCAAATGAACAATATATATTATAAAATTCAATTTGACAGTAAACAAAGAACAGTGTAAGTGCAATCAAATCACAGTGCAATTTAACTCTTCGGAGTGCACTAATGTAATGAATTGATGGATTTGCATAGCAGCAATAGGGGCAAACTGTCCACAAACATCTGGGCTCCAAAGTGCCCTTTCTCCAGGGCACTTCACATCCCCTCCCTTGTGTAGATCCTTAGAATCCCCAACCACGTCAATGTCCACATCCACACCGACTGGCTCGGTGACCACGGTGAACCTTGACATTGAGGGGGATTCACAAAAAGGTCCTCATGGCAAGGACTGCCCAGTCTGTGTGGGACGCTTCAACTGCTGAGCATCAAAAGGAAGAGAGTCTGACTCCGTGAAGAGGAAAGACAGGGTTACGTTATGCCAAAACCAGATTCCTCTGCATAATTCTCTGAATAGACTTAGATAAACTCCGGCTTATCTCTAATTCATCACAGGGGTCGCTTCTGTCAGGAGAAGTTAATGCATCTTTTGCAAAGTCCATTACATGTTTGATTAAAAGCCTCTCGAACCCTTCCAATGCATCATTACATCCAAATCCACTCAGAGCATCAGGTGACAGGGAAGACAATGAGTCACCCTGAATGGGCTTATCCCAGATGCATCTGAGCCCTCCGATTTACAAAAATGCTAAATGTTCAGAAGGTAGTAGTCGCCGCATAGTCCTGGTGCTTGGGGAACCCAAAGGTCTCTCTGCCACATTAGGAGACACTGGTATTATAAATGGCACATTAAGTGGTGGCCCTGTAACAGATTTTGAGAGCGGAAGGCACAGCACAGGAGTGAGATGACAGGTGCCAGTGCATGCTAAGTGGGAGTCTGTGCTGCTTGGAGATCAGCAGACGATGCACTGCGCAAGCGCCGGGACTGGGACACGCTGCACAGGCATAAGAAGACTGGGCTAGAGCAAAACTCTATCCCTGTCAATCCAGTGGAAGGCGGAGGGACTAAAGCTCAAGGGATGTAACAAACTGGTGCTCCAAGGGCTCTGGCCGGCCCCTCGCTGTTTCAGTAGGATGTATAAAAATCTAGTAACATACTGTCATAATCAGGGTATCGTTTCTATCAGCATGATGAACCCCGCCAGGCTGATCATGCTGACAGGTGCTCTTTAAAGTGGCGAGTCTAATTAAGCCTTATCCCTATTTTATGCCACTTATGAAAGTGGTGTGAATTATAGGAATCACAGCTTATGGAGATAGCCCTACTATAGATAGGGAAGAGACCGGAGTAAATGAGATGATGAGTACATGATGGGAGTTATAGCTCTAATGGCTGGCAGGCCAGGATGATGCTCACAGAACTTTTACTCCTACCACAGTTTCATCGCCATGTGTTACAAAAAACTATTCTAAATGATAAATACAAAAAAATGACACAAAAGCAGCGAGGCACAGAATGATAAGAAAATGAACTTCCTGCGTCTGCGAGGAGTTCAGCTACAAATAAATAAAGTGGAAGCTCATCCAGAAAGCAATTAATTATACATCATGCTTTCCAGAACGACGTGGAAAATCTCGCCTACCAAACATAATTCAATTATTATGAAATCAAGCGTCACATTGTGATCAGTAAACCTCGAAAACACCCAAAAAATCTCCACATTTATCAAGTGAGCAGAATAGGACCCTCAGTGCCCACAGGTGGCATTACCGAGGGGCAAAACTTCTGGGCATAAGGGTGTGGACCCGGCATCTATTGGATGTAAAAAAAAAAATTAAAATAACTGATATTGCAGAGTTATTTTTGTTGTGGGAGTGAAGATCTTTTTTTAAATGAGAATTAAAATACAGACTTTAGACACTTCAGGATTCCAAACTATCCTAGGCCTTTTATACACTGACTTAAAGGGGTTTTCCGGAACTACAAAATTCCTGTTCTATGAATTAGGTGGGGGTCTGACCCCTGACACTGCGATGCTCCAGTGCTGCTTCATGGTTACTAGGCACAGCTTCATAGCTTTGGTAGTGGATATGCCTAGTATTGCAGCTGTACCTTTATTCAGTAGAGCTGCAGTACCAGGCACAGCCACTACCAGAGGTGTGGAGCTGTGGCCATCACATTACGCAGCAGTGGCAGGATCAGGAGAGCCCTGCTTATTAAATAGATAACAATCTAGGAACAGTCCATAGTCCCAGATAAGCCTTGTTCTACTGCTGGTCTGTGGCTCCTCATCGGTGTGGCCACGTACTGGTCAATCAGGACTTCCTATAATGTAATTGGATGACCGGCCAATTGTCACTTAGCATTAGAATTCAAAAGTCCCCATAGCAAGGTCAAAGGTCAGCCTCCACTACCTCTTCCACGTGAAGGAACCTCTCAAATGTTTGCACTTCCTGAAGAACCGCTACAGTATCCAATTTATTTTTTAAAGTATCTTTTTTATTTTTAACTTGCCTATTGAAATTAAGGTATTTTATCAGTAAAAGTAACCAAATGGAATGGCGCACATCACATCTGCTAAAGGCACTTGTCCAGAAAAATCACTGAATAAAGTGGCCTACATGCACACGAACGTTGTTTATTTCCGTGTCCGTTCCGTTTTTTTGGCGGATAGGATGCGGACCCATTCATTTCAATGGGTCCGCAAAAAATGCGTGTGCTGTCCGCATTAGTATGTCCGTTCCGTAGCCCCGCAAAAAAAAAAAAAACATGTCCTATTCTTGTCCGTTTTGGGCATTGTTACAATGGATCCGCAAAAAAATAAAAATAAAAAAATGGATGGCATATTTTTTTTTGCGGACCCGCAATTTGTGGACCGCAAAACACATACGGTCGTGTGCATGTGGCCTAAGTGGGAGGAAATGCTCAACCCCAAACACTGTGGCGTGTTTATAACCGGGGGAGCAATTCCTCCGCATGTGATCCGTTGCTAACAGCAATCCCCAGCAACAAGGCATCCAATGGAGGATGCCGGCAGCGGACCACATGCACCACAAAAACATCCTACACAAGATGAAATAATGTGTGGATGAAAATATAAGAATACATAAATCACTAAAAAGGTGCACCACAATAATATGCGACTGGCCATACTGGTGGCCAGACCCTCACGCTGTTCAGGAACATATCGGAGCCCGCGCACCCCGTCAAGGTATCTCAGTGTGGCGTGGGTCATACCGCTAAACTACTTATCGTGTGTGAACACGGTCTGATAGGTGCTAAGGACCAACTCCGCTGCCGGCATCCTCCATTGTATGCATTTTTGCTGGGGATTGCCGTTAGCAACGGATCACACGCGGAGGAATTGCTCCCCCTGTTATAAACACGCCACAGTGTTTGGGGTTAAGCATTTCCTCACATTTAGGTCACTTTAGGCCGGATGCACACGCCCGTGAGCGGTCCGTGGTATCTCAGCCTGGCATCATTGGTTGCTATGATGCCGTGCGCTTTATGCCGCCGCTGCACTACAGTAATACACTGGTATGATTTATACGAGTGTACTACTGTAGTGCACCAGCGGCATGAAGCGCACGGCGTCATAGAAACCAATGATGCCAGGCTGAGATACCACGGACCGTTCACATCCGTGTGCATTCGGCCTTATTCAGTGATTTTTCTTTACATGTATTGAATGTGCTAATGCTTGTGATTGGTGACATTCTGTGGACCTGGTAGCCTGTGTCACGTGGCCTGTTATAAGTGGGGCTCGCAGCCTCCTCCTCCCTCCCATTGTATTAGTGATCTTACTATGGAGGTATGTCGGAGCTTGGCTGCGAGTCGGTCCTTAGCAGCTATCAGACTGTGTTCACACATGATAAGTAGGTTAGCGGTAGGACCCACGCCACACTGAGATACCTTGACGGGGTGTGCAGGCCTCCGATATGTTCCTGACTGGAATATATTGGCTAAAGTCTCAGCTGAGGGTCTGGCCGCCAGTACGGTCAGTCGCATATTATATTCGGTGCACCTTTTTTCAGTGATTTATAAAGGAACTTGTCCCTCCAAATTTTTGGTCAATTCCGAATGTCTGAAATCTTTATTTCTTGAGTATACAAAAATATTCCTCCTTGTCTGGAGATTCCTCCTGCCTCATTTCCTTACTTTATAGTTATCGTATAATGTAATAAATAAGTGACAAATTGTCAAGGACAGCAAAATACGTTAAATAACTAAAACCATGAAGACTGAACTAATTTACTGTGATTGATTACAGAACTGGGAGGAATGGATTACTGCGCCGAGGGGAGGGAGATGGTTACATGAGGAGACATCGAGATCTATAGATACTAAAAGAGTCAGAACTCGGGATAAGTAATGTAATGTATGTACACAGTGACTGCACCAGCAGAATAGTGAGTGCAGCTCTGGAGTATAATACAGGATGTAACTCCGGATCAGTACAGGATAAGTAATGTATGTACACAGTGACTGCACCAGCAGAATGGTGAGTGCAGCTCTGGAGTATACTACAGGATGTAACTCAGGATCAGTACAGGATAAGTAATGTATGTACACAGTGACTGCACCAGCAGAATAGTGAGTGCAGCTCTGGAGTATATTACAGGATGTAACTCAGGATCAGTACAGGATAAGTAATGTATGTACACAGTGTCTGCACCAGCAGAATAGTGAGTGCAGCTCTGGAGTATAATACAGGATGTAACTCAGGACCAGTACAGGATAAGTAATGTATGTACACAGTGACTGCACCAGCAGAATAGTGAGTGCAGCTCTGGAGTATAATACAGGATGTAACTCAGGACCAGTACAGGATAAGTAATGTATGTACACAGTGACTCCACCAGCAGAATAGTGAGTGCAGCTCTGGAGTATAATACAGGATGTAACTCAGGATCAGTACAGGATAAGTAATGTATGTACACAGTGACTGCACCAGCAGAATAGTGAGTGCAGCTCTGGAGTATAATACAGGATGTAACTCAGGACCAGTACAGGATAAGTAATGTATGTACACAGTGACTGCACCAGCAGAATAGTGAGTGCAGCTCTGGAGTATAATACAGGATGTAACTCAGGACCAGTACAGGATAAGTAATGTATGTACACAGTGACTCCACCAGCAGAATAGTGAGTGCAGCTCTGGAGTATAATACAGGATGTAACTCAGGATCAGTACAGGATAAGTAATGTATGTACACAGTGACTGCACCAGCAGAATAGTGAGTGCAGCTCTGGAGTATAATACAGGATGTAACTCAGGACCAGTACAGGATAAGTAATGTATGTACACAGTGACTGCACCAGCAGAATAGTGAGTGCAGCTCTGGAGTATAATACAGGATGTAACTCGGGATCAGTACAGGATAAGTAATGTATGTACACAGTGACTGCACCAGCAGAATAGTGAGTGCAGCTCTGGAGTATAATACAGGATGTAACTCAGGATCAGTACAGGATTAGTAATGTATGTACACAGTGACTGCACCAGCAGAATAGTGAGTGCAGCTGTGGAGTATAATACAGGACGTAACTCAGGATCAGTACAGGATAAGTAATGTATGTACACAGTGACTGCACCAGCAGAATAGTGAGTGCAGCTGTGGAGTATAATACAGGACGTAACTCAGGATCAGTACAGGATAAGTAATGTATGTACACAGTGACTGCACCAGCAGAATAGTGAGTGCAGCTCTGGAGTATAATACAGGATGTAACTCAGGATCAGTACAGGATAAGTAATGTATGTACACAGTGACTGCACCAGCAGAATAGTGAGCGCAGCTCTGGAGTATAATACAGGATCTAACTCAGGATCAGTACAGGATAAGTAATGTATGTACACAGTGACTGCACCAGCAGAATAGTGAGTGCAGCTCTGGAGTATAATACAAGATGTAACTCAGGATCAGTACAGGATAAGTAATGTATGTACACAGTGACTGCACCAGCAGAATAGTGAGTGCAGCTCTGGAGTATAATACAGGATGTAACTCAGGATCAGTACAGGATAAGTAATGTATGTGCACAGTGACTGCACCAGCAGAATAGTGACTGCAGCTCTGGAGTATAATACAGGATGTAACTCAGGATCAGTACAGGATAAGTAATGTATGTACACAGTGACTCCACCAGCAGAATAGTGAGTGCAGCTCTGGAGTATAATACAGGATGTAACTCAGGATCAGTACAGGATAAGTAATGTAATGTATGTACACAGTGACTGCACCAGCAGAATAGTGAGTGCAGCTGTGGAGTATAATACAGGATGTAACTCAGGATCAGTACAGGATAAATAATGTAATGTATGTACACAGTGACTGCACCAGCAGAATAGTGAGTGCAGCTCTGGAGTATAATACAGGATGTAACTCAGGATCAGTACAGGATAAGTAATGTATGTACACAGTGACTGCACCAGCAGAATAGTGAGTGCAGCTCTGGAGTATAATACAGGATGTAACTCAGGATCAGTACAGGATAAATAATGTAATGTATGTACACAGTGACTGCACCAGAAGAATAGTGAGTGCAGCTCTGGAGTATAATACAGGATGTAACTCAGGATCAGTACAGGATAAGTAATGTATGTACACAGTGACTGCACCAGCAGAATAGTGAGTGCAGCTCTGGAGTATAATACAGGATGTAACTCAGGATCAGTACAGGATAAGTAATGTAATGTATGTACACAGTGACTGCACCAGCAGAATAGTGAGTGCAGCTCTGGAGTATAATACAGGATGTAACTCAGGATCAGTACAGGATAAGTAATGTATGTACACAGTGACTGCACCAGCAGAATAAAATAAATATATTCAGGAGCAGCAACACAAACGGCTTTTGAAGAGCAGGAAATGGTGTTTACGCAGCAGCTGAGCAGGGGATCGCAGATCCAAAGCGATCCAATGGCATGTAGAAAAATAGGAAAGCCACAGCAGCGTCTCACCAAAGGGTTTCTTTATTCAGGAACAATCCTCATAACAAGTCATAAAAAAGCATTTCGCAGCAACGTTTCGGCTAATGTTAGCCTTTGTCAAGCATAGCAATCACTAAAAATCACAGCCTATAAATAGCTATTCATAAGTCCACCCACACCGCCTAAGTAACCAATAGAATTAAGAATTTATATGCAACACACCTGTATGTGAAACCAGCATGCATCGACACCCTAATCAGCTGGCACAAAACATACCCTATTTGAGGCCATCACCATATGAGTCCCCGCCATCCGTCCCGCGTCCCATAGCTGGCAATGCGCATGTCTGTATGCGTCATCGCACGCGCCACCACAAGGCAGCGTGCGTATGACGCAACCAGATGAGCCCCGACGCATATTCCACGCTGGACCGCATACGTCATCAGGCGGCGGACGGCGAATATCACCAAACCACTCCCACCTGGCACGCCAAATTGGAATATGCATGAGGGTCCAAATGGGGCTGTGTGCAGAGGGCGATCGCACCGCTGTTGTACATAAACAGCGTGCAAGAGGCGCCTATCAGGAGCACAGCAATAAGACATATCAAAGCGCATCACCCATATCACTAACTCCAGGGCAGAATAAGGGGATATAAAAAGGCGTGTGTGCCCCAAACGGGTGCAGAAAACATACTGAAGAAGTGAGAAACACCAGATGTTAATAACAAATAGCGTACTCACTAAACATAGGTGCCAACTAGTGGGTGATATCACATACAACTGTGTATGACAAAGTCCACAACAATCATTATGGTACTATAGAGCGGTGTGGTTAGAACACATAATTAAAAGTACATAGCAAAAAATAGCAAAAATACTGTAACAGAAGAGGGATATGAAATCAAGTGTATTGAAAAAATGTCCGATCTTTAACTGATACCAGCCACATTAAACTCTAAATTTAAACCAAATGGCTGTAAGGATTTCAATGTGTAAATCCATTTGAGTTCCTTCTTCCTTAATATTGCATCTTTGTCACCCCCTCTCCGTAATGGCCCCACACCATCAATAACTCTAAAGCGAAGCTGGTTAACAGAATGCCCCGCTTCCACGAAATGTTTCGCAACGGGCTTATCCATGTTCATCTTGCGTATGGTGCTCTTGTGTTTGTTAATGCGTTCTCTAATCTCCATAGTGGTCTCCCCCACATAGATAAGGCTGCAAGGGCACTGGATAGCATAAATCACATCCCGTGACCTGCAGGTGTAATAGCCCTTGATTTTATATTTCTTCCCACTATACGGGTGGGAGAAAAATTCACCTTTGAGAACGTTACCACAATTACAGCAAGATAAACATGGATAAGTCCCGTTTTTGCGTGGTGCAAGCAGTTTTTGTGAAGGTGACTGCCCACCTACATCGGATTTAACAAGTCTATCACGGAGACTAGGGTTCCGTCTGTATGCCATCATCGGCGGGGATCTAAACTCTTCTATATCTGGCAATCCCCGTTGGAGTATATGCCATTCCTTTCTAAGGATGTTAGCAATGTTGCCACTATCCCGGCCGTAGATGGACACAAACTCCTGCTGTGTACACTTGTATGTGAATATGGATGTACCCCCAGGCCAGGGTAAGAGCATGGACACTCCTAATACCTCGACATATATGTACACAGAGGAGGAGATATTGAAATTGATTGGATCTGAACCTAGTGATGTTTCCTTCTTAAGCACCCCCTCGATCGATCTGCTTAAACGTAAATGTGAACAGGAGTCTAAAAGACTGACTACGATGGAGTTACATCTGAGCACTCTGAGGGAGTACTATAGGAACCGCCGGATCCCTAGAGGTTTACGGTCCCATCTACGACCTAACCTCTTTCCCAACGATACGGATTTCTGTATGAAATTTGAGGCGGTGAGTAATAAGTACTCTTTTGAATTGATTTTGCTCAACATTGACTTTCTGTGTAAGGAAGTGGAGAAAATTAAATGTGTGATTATCGAATTAAATGCGCAAATCCAGGCTTTAACCAGTGTTGAGGAGTATACGCTACACACTGATAAAATAGCACAACAAGCCCTACGCCATAGAAGTGAGACGGAGCGTGTTAAACGCGAAAAATGGCACCGTGATCTGGAAGACTACCAGTCCGGCAAAGTGTACAATTGGCGTAATCAGCAGCCACAAGGGAAGCCTAGGAGGAGGCGTAATAAGCGATTCGACCAGAATCATTTTGGTTTCTCCACCGTCTCTGATTCTACTGATGAACCTTCCACATCAGCCCCTTTTTTAGGTCAACCAGGCGACGGGGATGTCGCCGGGGTGGAAGAAAACACCATCGGACACGTAAAGGGGAAGCCACCACAGAATCAAGTGATGTCTGCGAGATCAACCAGACGCAATCCACGAAGATAACAGAATTAGTCATCAATATCTCCTCAATACCGCTCACCCCCGTACAGACACGGGTATTGAGCAGGGGACTCAGCTTTTTCTCCTACTGTTGATAGAGACCGGTTTTCTTTAGAGTTGGACTTACAACGTTTCTTTAGAAATTTACGTTTGAAATGTTTTTTTGCAACTAAAAATGTGGAAGTAAATAAAACACCTGTGATTAGCAATAACAACATAGTGTCACTCACATGCAAAGAATTCCAACTCAGGAAACCTAGTGTCTTTTCACCACCCCACACTAACCATGTGGTTGAATCTTATATCCACATCGTACACAGACAGATCGAGTCCCTATGCCCCACTGGTGGTAGGAACAATCTTTCTGTGTCTGAACGACAGGCTATCATGTCATTGGAACAAGACACCCGCATAACCATTAAGCCTGCTGATAAGGGTGGGGCGGTGGTCGTTATGGATACTGCGATGTACGTTGGGGAGATAGACAGACAATTGAGTGATCTTGAGGTATATAAAAAATTACCCGGGGATCCCAAATGGGATATTATGCGTAGCATTGGGGTGATATTGGAGGAGGCACTTCAAAATTTCATCATAGATGATGGTTTGTACCAATATCTTACGGTGCCCCACCCTATCACCCCAATGCTATACATACTCCCCAAGATCCATAAGAGATTGATTGATCCACCGGGCCGACCGATTGTTTCTGGCAGGGGCTCGGTTTTCAATCCATTGTCTGTCTTTCTGGACAAGTTATTGCAGGTCCGGGCGACCTCCGCCCCATCCTATATCAAGGATACTGGGCATTTTCTTTCTAAATTACAGGATTTACAACTGCCCGCCCAATTTTTGTTGGTCAGTTTCGATGTAGGTATCTTTATACACATCGATTGACCATACATATGGGCTAGATGTCGTCGATGTGGCCCTGTCCGACATGGGACTCTCCCCGGGTGTGTGCCGATTTGTCCTCCGCCTTCTGGAGGTGGTCCTGAAGAGGAGTTATTTCCTCTTCGGGGACACCTTCTACCAGCAGCAGCGGGGTGTGGCTATGGGGTCCAATGTGGCCCCCACCTACGCTAACATCTTTATGGCTGCGGTGGAGGACAAACTCGTGTATCGCTCCCCTTTTTTTGGGAGAGTCCTGTGTTGGTGGCGCTACATCGACGACATCTTTATGATCTGGACAGGCACAAGAGATGAACTTGACGAGTTTCATCCTTCATTTGAATGCGGGTGTCCCGGACCTGCAATTCACTATTACTGTTTCTTCTAGTGAGTTGCAGTTCCTAGATGTGCGTGTCTATGTTATGGAGGGTCTTTTAGCTACGGACCTCTATCGGAAGCCTACTGACCGCAACACCTTACTCATGCATGATAGCTATCACCCACACAGAATGCTTGACTCGCTCCCATGGAGTCAACTCCTACGAGTGAAGAGAATTGTTTCAGACCAAGACACGTGTGCGCAGAGGATTGATACGATGTGCACACGTTTCTTGGAACGAGGTTACCCGAAACCTCTACTCACCCAAACCAAGCGTAGGGTGAGGCTGGTTGACAGGTGCACCGCACTACGGAAGTCAGAAAGGATGACCCCCGAGACTAGGGTTCCGTTTGTGTCCATCTACGGCCGGGATAGTGGCAACATTGCTAACATCCTTAGAAAGGAATGGCATATACTCCAACGGGGATTGCCAGATATAGAAGAGTTCAGATCCCCGCCGATGATGGCATACAGACGGAACCCTAGTCTCCGTGATAGACTTGTTAAGTCCGATGTAGGTGGGCAGTCACCTTCACAGAAAACTTCTTGCACCACGCAAAAACGGGACTTATCCATGTTTATCCTTGCTGTAATTGTGGTAACGTTCTCAAAGGTGAATCTTTCTCCCACCCGTATAGTGGGAAGAAATATAAAATCAAGGGCTATTATACCTGCAGGTCACGGGATGTGATCTATGCTATCCAGTGCCCTTGCAGCCTTATCTATGTGGGGGAGACCACTATGGAGATTAGAGAACGCATCAATAAACACAAGAGCACCATACGCAAGATGAACATGGATAAGCCCGTTGCGAAACATTTCGTGGAAGCGGGGCATTCTGTTAACCAGCTTCGCTTTAGAGTTATTGATGGTGTAGGGCCATTACGGAGAGGGGGTGACAAAGATGCAATATTAAGGAAGAAGGAACTCAAATGGATTTACACATTGAAATCCTTACAGCCATTTGGTTTAAATTTAGAGTTTAATGTGGCTGGTATCAGTTAAAGATCGGACATTTTTTCAATTTGATTTCATATCCCTCTTCTGTTACAGTATTTTTGCTATTCTTTTGCTGTGTACTTTTAATTATGTGTTCTAACCACACCGCTTATAGTACCATAATGATCATTGTGGTCTTTGCTATACACACCTGCATGTGATATCACCCATTAGTTGGCACCTATGTTTAGTGAGTACGCCATTTGTTATCAACATCTGGTGTTTCTCACTTCTCCAGTATGTTTTTTGTACCCGTTTGGGGCACACACGCCTCTTTATATCCCCTCATTCTGCCCTGGCGTTAATAATATTGGCGATGCGCTTTGACATGGTTTATTGCTGTGCTCTTGATAGGCGCTTCTTGCACGCTGTTTATGTATAACAGCGGTGCGATCGCCCTTTGCACACAGCCCCATTTGGTCCCTCATGCATATTCCAATTTGGCGCGCCAGGTGGGAGTGGTTTAGGCGATATTCGCCGGCCGCCGCCTGATGACGTATGCGGTCCAGCGTGGAATATGCGTCGAGGCTCATCTGGTTGCGTCATACGCACGCTGCCTTGTGGCGGCGCGTGCGATGACGCATGCAGACATGCGCATTGCCAGCTATGGGACGCGGGACGGATGGCGGGGACTCATAGGTGATGGCCTCAAATAGGTATGTTTTGTGCCAGCTGATTAGGGTGTCGATGCATGCTGGTTTCACATACAGGTGTGTTGCATATAAATTCTTAATTCTATTGGTTACTTGGCGGTGTGGGTGGACTTATGAATAGCTATTTATAGGCTGTGATTTTTAGTGATTGCTATGCTTGACAAAGGCTAACATTAGCCGAAACGTTGCTGCGAAATGCTTTTTTATGACTTGTTATGAGGATTGTTCCTGAATAAAGAAACCCTTTGGTGAGACGCTGCTGTGGCTTTCCTATTTTTCTATATGCACCAGCAGAATAGTGAGTGCAGCTCTGGAGTATAATACAGGATGTAACTCAGGATCAGTACAGGATAAATAATGTAATGTATGTACACAGTGACTGCACCAGCAGAATAGTGAGTGCAGCTCTGGAGTATAATACAGGATGTAACTCAGGATCAGTACAGGATAAATAATGTAATGTATGTACACAGTGACTGCACCAGCAGAATAGTGAGTGCAGCTCTGGAGTATAATACAGGATGTAACTCAGGATCAGTACAGGATAAGTAATGTATGTACACAGTGACTGCACCAGCAGAATAGTGAGTGCAGCTCTGGAGTATAATACAGGATGTAACTCAGGATCAGTACAGGATAAGTAATGTATGTACACAGTGACTGCACCAGCAGAATAGTGAGTGCAGCTGTGGAGTATAATACAGGATGTAACTCAGGATCAGTACAGGATAAGTAATGTATGTACACAGTGACTGCACCAGCAGAATAGTGGAGTGCAGCTGAGTAATTCAGTGTCGCGACTTTCAATGCTGCGTCTGTGACCTGCTTGTAGGTACCTACAACCCACCTTCCTGATATCTGCTGCCGGAACTGGGCCTCACCAGACGGATATTGGGGAATATAGAACATCATCATCATCTTTGTGTAGCTGAAATTATTGTCATGAAATTACACGCGAGGCAGAAACAGGAAATGACAAAGTATCAGACAGCTCGTATATTTAGCATCATGATGACAACTCCAGAGATAATATGCTGCTGAGCCAATGTATCTAAGCCTATCATGTATGATACTGTGTGCTGAGCCAATGTATCTAATCCTACTGTGTTTGATACTATTAGAAACCTACCTCAACAGACAGTATTATGTATGACACTGTCTGTCAAACCAGGGTTTTCATGTGCGATACTGTTTACAAAGGTGATGTACCTAAATCTACTATGTATGATACAGTCAACTGAGCCAGTGTTTCTAAGTTAATGCGTGATACTGTCTCCTGAGCAAAAGTATCTAAGCTTAGAGTGTGTGATACCGTCTGCTGTGCTACCGCGTCTAAACCTATAATAGGTGTAGCTAATCTTACATACTATACCTAACCAATATTTACTAGTACTGAACCTATTATGTTATGCATTATGAGCCAGTGTATCTAAGCCTATCATGTGTGATACAGTCTGCTGAGCCATCATATATGCCCCTGTTATGCAGGACACTGTATGATGAGCATTTGTATATACTCTTATTAAGCATGATGCTGTATGACGAGTCAGTGTATCTAAGCCTGTCATGTGTGATACAGTACAATACATTATCTGGACTAAAATAAAATCATTTACTTGCAGTACCCTGCCTGGCCACAGGGTGTGCTGGTAAGGTAAAAAATATCCAAGAGCCGCCATACGGTAGGCGGTACTGTCACTGGAACAACTGCAGCACAATACTCTAAAGCACTACCTAGTGGTGGCAATATTTAGTGCAATGATGTATACTTTGTATTTTAAGACACTAAATTACGGAGTGGATTTGCACAAATCTAGATATAACCTTAAAATGAAATGCTAATTTTCAGCGTGGGCTCCCCTGGTCTGGATCCCCCCTATTAGCCAAAGAGCAGTTGTTGCTTTGACAGACTGAACACGACCATGTATTAAAGGTCATGTATACATGTGAATTGGCGCCACGTAAACCCGCATTATGATTCGCTGCCTGATCCACTGCTGCAGAATTATATACGTTCTATTGAAAGCAGTGGATCAAGGTTAAATAATTTCCATCATTTACGTACTTAGAATTTTATCATCGGCGCCCTTCATTGTCACAATTACTGTAAAATGTGCCCGTAATAGAATATGAAAAATCGGAAAGCTGCAAGTGACAACCTCGCCCCCTCCCGAAGCAGAGAACTTTTCTAGCTGACAGTCTAAAACACACACGCGGGAATCTCTTCATCTGAGCACATCAGAGCCTTGGAAATGACACATATCATCCTTGCAAAAATCACTGACATATTCTGCTGCACAATGCATATTCATTTAGCTGGGGAGGGGGGAGATGTTCAGCCTGGGCATCGCAGTATGTGGTTCCTAGCGCCAGCCTGGCAGCTATTTAAAGGAGAAGCCGTACATTTGTATCAAGGAAATGAACATTAATATGCAGAATAACAACATGGCGCTCGATCGCCAGATGATCGAACATCATTGCAGTCACAGAATGCAAATGATTCATATCTACCTATAGGAAACAATTGCCCCTGCACCACAAATACCCCCCACAAGGGTAGCTCAGTTCTATCCAGGCTGGAAATGCGGTTACATTGCTTTGAATGTGTGACAAACTGAAAATGCAACAATGTAACCTTTAGGGCTCATACACACGAGCATATTTTTTTCCATTTCTGTTCCGCATTTTTTGCAGCTTATATGCATTCACTTCAATAGGGCAGCAAAAAAGCGGAAAGGACTCCGTTTGCATTCCGTGTCCGTATGCCCGCATGGTCGTTCCGTAAAAAAAAAATATATATAGAATATGTCCTATTATTGTCCGCATTACGGACAAGGATGGGACTGTTCTATTAGGGCCCGGACGTTCCATTTTCCAAAATGTACACGGCCAGTATCCATGTTTTGCCGAACCGCATAACATCCAACGGTCCTGTGGATTAGCCCTTAGACTGCAATTACAGATGCTGGGCCGGCCTTCGGGGTGTGCATGCACTTATCACTACTGAGGGGGCGCCAGTGGCTCTAATGCTTGTAAACTGGATTCTGCATTGAAATGCCGGATCCGTCTCTCCGGCGTCATTTTTTTTTTTTCAGACCGCAATGCCGGATCTGTTTTGCCGGAACACTCGGGGTTGGATCCGGCATTAATGCATGTCAATGGGAAAAAATGCCGGATCCAGCATTCCGGTAAGTGTTTTGGAATTTTGGACGGAGATAAAACCGTAGCATGCTGCGGTATTATCTCCGTCCTGAACAGTCAAAAAGACTGAACTGAAGACGTCCTGAACGGATTGCTCTCCATTCAGAATGGATGGGGATAAAACTGATCAGTTCTTTTCCGGTATTGAGCCCCTAGGATGGAACTCAATGCCGGAAAAGAACCCTTACCAAGCACAGCGCCATACTTTAGTGGTTGTGCTTGGTATTGCAGCCTAGTCCCTTTCACTTTAATGGGGCTAGGCCACTTTAGCGATGAATGTGACATCACATGACCTAGGAAGAAGCATAAGCCCTTCATATAGCCGATTGGCAGGGGGTGCCATACGACAACACCCATGTCAATTTCATATTGATTGACCTAGTAGAACCCCTCTGAGGTCTCTGCCCCGCAAAACCACACTACATGCAGCCACAAGACACACTCCAATCCCAATCACATGACCCTCATTTGCATATATCTGGAACGGAGCCCGGTATGTAAATTGAAGGACGATTCCAGTTCACAATGAGAAACCAACTTCTGCGTTACGTAGGCCTTCTGTATGGTGTCTGCTCCATCTATAACATCTTCTCAGGAGCCAGGACAATAAATCAGTTCACAGGTGGTCGTGGTCATGTTACTGCTAGGCTCCGCCCAGAAATGAAAAGATTTACCGACTAGATAGGAACTATTATAAAGTATTCATACAGTACATTATATAGACTAGAGGACATCAGTCTTCATCAACATAAGGGAACCACATGGAGAAGCTGCAAGCCTTGACTATAAGTGGAGCACAAGTAGCGGTTTCAGCAGGGCCCCTGTGCCTCAGGGGTGGGGCAGTATTCACAATGTCATGGGAGATCGGGCCCTGCTATATATATTGCATTGGGGCCCAAGGGCTTCAACGGGGTTGCTTAGAGCCTCAGGGGGCACCGTATACTACCCCTTGTTGCATACTTGCCAACAGTCTGAAAAAGGGGTGGGATTTATGCAAACCCCACCCTAAGCTGGGAATTTAGTTGGCTGGGTCTTAAAGGGAGTCTGTCGGTCTAGCTCAGCTGAATGTAATGACGCTTTCACTTCTTCTGGAGAAAAGACACTTAGTCATAATGCAAATTAGCAGTTAAGTGCACCGAGGGCGTCTCCAAGCCACTCTGTGCACCCCTGCTCCTCCTGCTTTCTCTGCCAGCGCCTCTTTCTTGATTGACAGGGCCAGGGCAGATGACTATGCAGGAACCTGGCTCCTTGAGGGAGGGGCTGGCAGAGGAAGCAGGGGAGCACAGCAGGTCCAGGGCCCGCCCCTTCGTGCACTCAATTGCTCATTTGCATATGGATTCAAAGTACTTTTTCTCCAAAATTAAGCAGTGGATCACTAAGTGGAAGGTATCATTACATTCAGCTAAGCTAGCCCTACAAGGTACTGTGCTGGGTATAACGGTGAATTCCTGGTGATCGACTCCCTTTAAATGCCCAGATCATGGCCATTAAAATGGAACTGGTATGTACCGAAACGGTGGACATGGTACCTGTACGGGGCAATAACAATCTATTGGCACCTGTAAGAGGGACAGGTACACAGGCTTTAATGCTATGCAATGGCTGAAGTTTTCTTTAACGTGCCTAACACTGCGCCTATTACGGCCCAAAACGTAAATCCGGCTCGCAACATCCTGACAAACAGGAAATCCGCGCCAGTATGGGCCCTCGTGAGGACAAGAAGCACCTGAGTGACTACTCCCAGCTGGAATCAGTTTGTATGATGCGGTTAGGCTACACAATTTAACCCTTGCCGCCAGGAGGCCGGGGGATAATGATTTCCAGGGGCCCATCTGCTTCTGTGAAATAAAGTGTCTTTTGTAATAAATTGGAACATTTATCAAATTAGTTCCCATGATCACATTTGGATCTTAATGATTTTTTGTGAAATAAGATGAATTTTTTCGCCTGCCACTGGAAATATCATTTTATTAGCTTTGGCAGCTCGGAGAGGTGCGGAGCTCCCAGCCAAAAACGAAAAAAAAAAAAATTCATGTTTCCAAATTGTATCTGACGAGTAAATAAGTCCGATCCCTGTGCAGATTGTATATTCCAGGCCGTGGGGACGAGCAGGAAGCCGCGCTGTCTTGATTACAGTCTTGGAAGGATCCTTGGGTCTAATTGATCGTCTTCTGAAGCAGAACCTTCAATGACCAAAGGGAATTCTTAATGATTATTGAAAATACATAGAAATGATTTGCCGAGAAGACTTTCATCCTGCAGAACTCCCTTCTCTTTTCATGTGACGCGGCCTTTGTGATGTCCACATGGATTACACTGCGAGTCTCTGCACTTCTGCCCCATGTTATCCAGACCCTGCTTCTTCTGCATCCAAAATCTACAGACACCAGTTACCCAAGGGGGATGTGCAGTTATTGACTGTAGTATAAGTACAGGTGACGGTATGTAGAGGCAATGAGGTCCCTCACAAGCATCACCACCTTCTGGAAGAACTGTATTAGACCTCCCAAGTGTCCCTCTTTTGGAGGGACAGTCCCTCTTTTTGACCCAAGTCCCTCTGTCCCTTTTTGATCCTTAAATATCCCTCTTTTTGACCTGGGAATTAATGCTTAATAAACTGTGTGGTTTCTATCTCTAAATCAGACCATAACCTTAAAATATCTATAACCCGATGACTTATGTGGTAATATAATTGTTCCAGGGGCTCCACACGCTGTACAAAAAATAAAGGAACTCACACTCACCTAACCGATCCCCAGCTGCTGCAGTTCCGATGGGGTCTGTAATTATGCTTTGGGTGGATTTAGGGGCGAGGCCCACTATGAAAAATATTGCTGCGATGAGTGCCAGCATATATTGGCCTCTTTCACACTTTCAGTATTTGGTCAGTATTTTTGCATCAGTATTTGTAAGCCAAAACCAGGAGTGGGTCCAAAACACAGAAGAGGCACAAATGTTTCTATTATAACTTTTTGTCTGTAGGCAGGGGCGTTGCTAGGTTAAAACATTCGAGGCCTGGGCCCCTGATGTTTTGTCCCAGACCCCTAATGTAGTGCCTGCCAGATAGATCCAACTGGATTGCCATCCTCAGGAGGGCAATACAATTGAATCTAATGCTTTGCAAGAGCTGAAGGACCTGTGATGACATCACAGTCCATGTGATCAGTTCTGAATGCAGTAGCTGAAAAGGACCTGCGATGATGTCACCATCATGTGACCAGTGCAGGAGAGGCCGGCTCAGCTGTGAAGAGAAGTCCTGGGAAGAAGCTGTGGTGAGGTCTGCTACATGAGGAGAGGCAGAGCAATGCTGGGAGTTGTAGTTATTTAACTGGGACTGTATGTTAGGGCTGGGGTGGAGTGATGTTATTTACATAGGACTGAATATTGAGAGGTAATGTTATTCACATGGGACTGTATGTTAAATGGTGGCTGGGGAGGGGGTGATGTTATTTACAGGGGACTGTATTTTGAAAGGGGCTGTAGATAGAGAGGGATGTTATTTACATGGGACTCTTTGGCGGAGGAGGGAAATAATATTATTTACATGGGACTGTATGGTGGAGGGGCTGAGGAATTATAATTTCTGAGGACAGTAAACGGAGGAATATAACTACAAGGGGCACTGCAGGGGGCATTATAACAGTAGGGGGTATTATAAATAGTAGAGGCACTTCAAGGCGAGCATTGTAACAGTATGGGGCAATATAAATACTGGGGGCACTGAGTGGGCATTATAACAGTAGGGGGGCGATATAAATACTGGGGCACTTCAGGGCGAGCATTATAACAGTAGGGGGTATTATAAATAGTGGGGGCACTGTGGGGACATTTTAAATCCAGGGGACATTAAGCGTTCTTATTACTACTGCGGGCTCTATAGGAGGGACTTATGGATCCACAATATTTCTATTAAGAGCACTATGGGGGCCTTATTACTACTAAGGGGTCTGTAGAGAGCTTTAGGCTACTTTCACACTAGCGTTCGATCGGATCCGTTCTGAACGGATCCGATCATAATAATGCAGACGGAGGCTCCGTTCAGTACGGATCCGTCTGCATTATTTTAGCATATAACAGCTAAGTGTGAAAATAGCCTTGTACGGATCCGTCCAGACTTTCAATGTAAAGTCAATGGGGGACGGATCCGCCTGAAGATTGAGCCATATTGTGGCATCTTCAAACGGATCCGTCCCCATTGACTTACATTGTAAGTCTGGACGGATCCGCACGGATCCGCACGCCTCCGCACGGCCAGGCGGACACCCGAACGCGGCAAGCAGCGTTCAGCTGTCCGCCTGTCCGTGCGGAGGCGAGCGGAGCGGAGGCTGAACGCCGCCAGACTGATGCAGTCTGAGCGGATCCGCTCCATTCAGACTGCATCAGGGCTGGACGGCTGCGTTCGGGTCCGCTCGTGAGCCCCTTCAAACGGAGCTCACGAGCGGACCGACGAACGCTAGTGTGAAAGTAGCCTTATTAGGCTACTTTCACACTAGCGTTCGATCGGATCCGTTCTGAACGGATCCGCTCATATTAATGCAGACGGTGGCTCCGTTCAGAACGGATCCGTTTGCATTACCATGAAAAAAAAAAAAAAAAAAAAGAAAAATAGACTATACACAATGTTAAACACAACATATAACCCCGCCACCAAAAACCTGATGGAGGAGTAGAGTGACGGTAGTGCTAATGCATTAGCACTACCGTCACTCTACTCCTCCATCAGGTTTTTGGTGGCGGGGTTATACTGTATGTTGTGTTTAACATTGTGTATAGTCTATTTTTCTACGGCTCAGGCTGTCAGCATTCGGACTGCCTGCACTCTCCCTGTGTCTAGGGCCTCATTAGGGTCATTTACACAGGACGAGAGTTCCAGTCGGGGCCACCCCTTGCGGGGCTTTTTTGGACCCCGTCCCGTGGATTACCTAGTAGGGTCGGACCAGGCCAAGTAGGGAGGCAACAGGGCTAGTTTACCTTCCTCAACATAGCCATACCCGACCTACCACCAGTGGTCTTGCCCACCACACACAGTACACCTAGACGGGATTGGCGCCTCTGTGTACCCGCCATCCTATCAGTGTACCTCTGTGTATGGTGTACATGTTGTTTGTCTGTAGGGGCTGGTTTTATCTCCCTATAATCAATAAAGTTTCATGTTTTACTTAGTTAACTGCCCCTCTTAGTTTTTTTCTGATTGTCATTTGAGCAGTATTCAGGGAGGCACCATTGCCTGCCCCTGTCTGACCATCGCCATTTTTGTAAGTTACATGTCACTATACACAGTGATGTCGATGGGGCTAGGCCAGGGGTGGCCAACCTGCGGCTCTGTAAAACTACCATTCCCATCATGCCCTGCTGTAGGCTGATAGCTGTAGGCAGTCTGGGCATGCTGGGAGTTGTAGTTTTGCAACAGCTGGAGAGCCGCAGGCTGGCCATCTCTGGGCTAGGCTGAGGGCTGGATATACTATTTTGCACCAAGCCCAAAACATACACTACAGCACCTCTGCAACCTAAAGCAAAGGCAAAGGACCCGATACAAAATTGCAACAGGGCCCGAGAGCCATCTCTTTAGATAACCTTTCAGGATCCTAGACCACCAGCAAGGCTCTGGATGGAGCAGGGCTGCAATACCACACACCCCCTATAGATAGCTGTGGCGCTGTTTTTGGAAGAAAGCAGCCATGTTCCTCTAATCGCGTACAGTCCCTTAACACGGCTGCTGCTGCCTCCACCACTCCAGACCATCGACTGACTCTTGGAAGGTATTAGATTTTCTTGGCTCCGTCCTGCATAATAACCTTAAAAGCAGCAAAAGCAAATTACAGTCCAGGATCGGCACCAAATCACCGAGCCTACGACCAATTTTCAGAGCCATGCTAATAAATTAAAATGATATTGAACTGGAATTGACCTGTGGATGGGCACATGCCATCTCATGGGGATTTGTTAACCCTCAAGCTGCCTGGCTCCATCCAACAGAAGCCTGTAACGTGTCCTCGACTCATCTGGTTGGAGCATTGATTGTGTTATAGTCTGCGAGGGGAACACGGGGGAGATAGAAATGGTATGTAATTAACAGCAATGCAGACTGCCCGCCAAGGCATCTAATAGGAAAAGTCTCCATCCCAGCGCATGCAGACGCAGCGGGACAATCAGGCGGCGCACCTCCAGCAGAGACGTCGCCTCCGGTGTCACTACAGCGCTCTTTAAGTATACGCTAACATAAAAACATGACATTTTAACACTGGCACAAGAACCATCTGGCTCGTCCGTCGCTCCCAAACTCTATTCTGCTTCATTTCATTATTAAAATTGATTTGCCGAGGTTTTCATTTTAGCAAAAAATTTTTTAAAACACGTTTTCAGACGGGAGGCGCTAAATACGCGACAAAGTGCTTGAGCTGTCCACTCACTGCAGCTACAAAATAAAGTAATATTAATAGGGGACCCTCAGAGGACATATGCCCCCCGAAAATATAAAGAAAACCCTGTAAATGGACATCAGAGAATGCAGCTTTTCCAGATTTCTCAGCGCCATATATGCTGTAGTATGAAAGCGGGGGGGCGGGGGGGGACGTGGCAGCACTATAGATGCGGGACTTTCATGTGATGACACCCGTTAAAAGATGTTCAGCGGTTCATGTGCGAAGATGTCCATGAAGAATCCGAGTTTGGTCCGTATGCGGTGGCCAGGTTTGGGGTGGCCCCCAAAGCTACGTTGGGTTCCCTGGACACTGTCGAGGTGTCACCATATGTTGCTGCTTTCCTGAAGGGATGGTAAGGCACAGTGCACCCCAATGGGAAATAAGTCCGTAGAGTCAGGATCTGCAGTGAACCAGTGTTCTTCTATACTGGAGGAACTCAAGTGCAAAACAACACGGGCAGTGCACTGAGCTGGCTTCTCCAGTCTCCTACCTGGCAGAAGAAGGTTTCGTGCTGAGGAAAGGCCTGAGCGAGCTGTGCCTCTATGTATCAGAAGGCTGGTACCCTGGTCAAAGGCTGGAGGCCCAGGGTCTGGGGCTCAGTCGCCTGGCTGGCCCTCTGGACAAAGCTCTGGTGCAGGGCACCCCCCCCCCCCCCACCAATTTCTCAGTTAAAAAATGAATGATAAGAATTACAACCAATTTTTAATAAATATATCTTTATTAACAAATAAATTTACACAACTACAAGGGATGAGCGAATTTCAGATTTTGAAATTCGTTTTCGGTTCGTGTTGTGGTATAATGTGAATTGCGTTATGGATTCCGTTACCACGGACCATAACGCAATTCCATGACGGACTGCATAACGGATTGGCTTTAGAGGCATATGACAGTTTTTTTTTCACTGTCGTGTGCATGTAGCCTGAAGGGGTTTTCCGGGATTTTGATACTGATGACCTATCCTCCTCGGTGGAGCACCAGTGCCTTCTCAAACAGCTGATCAGCGGGGGTCTCAGTTATCGGACCCCCACCGATCAGATAGGTCATCAGTGTCCTTTGACCACGGAGTCTCTTCTACTAAACGCTGGTCCCTATCTGCAGACCGTTAGGGGCTCCGACTGCTTTCTTTTATCCCCATGGAACAGACGTGCAGATGCGGCCAGCACACGGATTGCTGTCCACATATATTGTGGCCCCAGTGAAGGGAATGGGTCCGCCTCTGACCCCCCAAAAAATGTGGATCGGATGTAGACCAAAGATCTGTCTGTATGCACGAGCCCTTAGCTGGCTGTGCGTTAACCCTTTCCGCAGTTCAGTGCAGATATAGTGCAATAACAGTGCAAATGAACAGGATATATTATAGCAAACATATAAAATGCAGTTTAAACAACATAAAATAGTATAAGTGTAAAAAGCGGCATAAATCATAGTGCAAGTTAAAGGGGTGTCTTATCACAGACAATGGGGGCATATCGCTAGGATATGCCCCCATTGTCTGGTAGGTGCTGGGACCCCCCCTTCTATTGGAAATGGAGACTGCAAGGTGGTGGCTGGAGAACTCTGGTCTGACCACCACCAAGCCGGCTCCCCATAGAAATGAATGGGAGCGCACCGCGCATGACTGGCCATCACTCCTATTCACTTAGCCAGCCCCATGAAAAATGAATGGAGGGTGGCTGCGCATGCGCAGTGTGCCCTCCAACATTTTCGGGGCTCCGTTCTCGATATAGGTGCGGGTCCCTAGCGCTATGCCCCCATTGCCTTTGATGAGACAACCCCTTTAACCCTTCCAGGTGCATTAAAGTAGGGAGTTGATGGCTTTGCATAGTAGCAATAGGGGCAAATGTCCCCAAACTTCCATAGTCTATACCAGGCATGTCCAAACTGCGGCCCTCCAGCTGTTCCAAAACTACAACTCCCAGCATGCCTGAATAGCTTAGAGCTATTAGAGCATGCTGGGAGTTGTAGTTTTGCAACAGCTGGAGGGCCCCAGTTTCGACATGCCTGGTCTATACTATACTATACATCTGTGTTTTTTGCCCTCCATATTCCACAGACATTGCTAGGCTGGAATTTAATTTACAGAGCATCTCCTACCATTGATCCGTGAAAACCACAGACCAAAAACGGAAGCCATTGTCATGCACGGATCCACAGACTATAATGTGTGTGAGGGATCCGTAATCACAAACAAAAATAGGGCATCTACCGCAGTGCCACCACCGACGCACGGTCTAAGGAACACCACTGATGTGTGAATACTACACACATTAAAGTCAATGGATACACGAGTGGTCCATGGAAACCACGGACAGCACATGTCCACGATTAGGTCACACTGCTGTGAATTTACAGTGGATTTCGCCTTATAAATTGCAAAGGATGAAATTTGCACCATAAATTGACGCGCTAGGGATATAACATTTCCTCTGCAGATTTTATTTGATTTTTTTCATGGTGTGTGGAGGGGATTTAGTAAAATCCACAGAACCCAGAAAAATCCCCAGCATTCCCGCAGCGTGCACTAACCCTACAGCCATGTTCACACGGCAAAGTAAACGTCAGATGTGAATTTGCAATGGAATCCACTAAAACCTGAGGCTGCCCCAGATTTGCACCGTGAATTTATCGCTTACGCTGCTGCAGATCAGGTTGCGGACGAGCCCCTTTCAGCGGTGCTAGTCCGTGGCCACGTGGTTTTTGTACGGAAGCAGCGCTAAGAAGGGACATAACCTTTCTTGATGTGGATTTCAAGCCTACAGCTTTGTCCTAGTTTTCATCTGGATTTCTACCATAACATTCTGTGTGTAATGTAAGCCCTAGGAACGGCCCGCAATGGAGACGAGCAGAACACACGGCACACGGGCTTATAGTCAATGGGAAAGAGAAACTTGCAGCAAACACCATCCAGCACACGGACGCCATCTCTGCTTGCGGTCAGTGAATTAGAACATTTTCTTACTGATGTGGCTGCATGATCTGTTGCACCCCGCATCACGGATGCCGACCCTTTCACTTGAATGGGTCCGCAATCTGGAAGGTCAGTGCGGAACGGAAGCACGGAACCACCACAGAGTGCTTCCGTGGGGTTTCTGTCCGTGCCGCCACAAAAAAGTAGTGCATGCGGATTGCAGACCCCATTCAAGTGAATGGGTCCGCGTCCGGCGGCCCTACAGTCGGTGCTTGTGCATTGCGCCCCGCATGAGCCTTAGGCCCCCTGCACACGAATGTGTGCACCCCTTTGCCGTATTGTGGACCGCATTTGCGGATCCGCAATACACGGGTGCCGTTCCGTAGGCATTCCGCATCACAGATGCGGACCCATTTACTTGAATGGGTCCGCAAATCCGGAGATGCGGATGGGTCGGAACGGAACCCTACGGAGTGCTTCCGTGGGGTTTTGTCCCGTACTTCTGTTCTGCAAAAAGATAGAACATGTCCTATCTTTTTGTGGAACGGCCAGATCGCAGACCCATTCAAGTGAATGGGTCTGCGATCCGCTGTGGCTGCCCCACGGACTGTGTTCTTGCATTGCAGGCCGCAGCACGACCACGGGGTGCACACGTTCGTGTGCAGGGGGCCTTATGCGTTTATGCTGTGCTAAAAATGCACGAAGGCTCTATGCGCCGTGCAACCTGGATCACACCGTATGCAACTATTGCAACATTTTTGGGAATCCTGCAATAGTCACAGCTTGTCCCCAAAGCAGATGGCCGAGCAGGGTCAGGACAAATATTTTATGTCCGCCATCCGTCAATTGCGAGTCCAAATGAGCAAAAAGAAAAGAAAGATTTATAAAAACACCCGCAATTTACTCGACAGACAAGCGAGGGGATGTGTGCGCGATCTTCCCCGGCCGGAGTGATGCAGCTTATTCCTCTGAAAAGGTTTCATTCTCCACAATCAATACTGGCAGGCTACCCCGAAGATGATTACTGGGGATTAATGGACAGCGGAGGTGAGATTAATCCGCCATCTGCATGACACTCCGGCCCAGGAGCACCGCAGCGCTCACACAGAAACCGGCTTAGGCCTCATGCACACGACAGTCAGCGATTTGGCTTCAGTGGTCCGTGTCCGATTTTGCTTCAGTTGTGTTTCCTTGTCTGACAGGGGAAAAAAAAAAGGAAGGTTGATGAAAAGTGTAATTTTATTGCACCAAGGTCTTGTAGAAAAAAAACGGACGCGGACACGGATGACATACCAGTTGTGCATCCATTTTTTTTGACGGACCCATTGACTTAAATGGGTCCGTCCGTCGTTTTCCACTGACAAGAATAGGACAGGTCATATTTTTTTGACAGACTGGAATCACGGATCACGGACGCGGAGAAAAAAAACTGAGGACTATCAGTTTTTTTTCACAGCTCCATAGAAATGAATGGGACCTCCGCTAAACTGTGAAAAATTACGGAACGGACGCGGATGCACACAACGGTCGTGTGCATGAGGCCTTAGGCTGAGTTCACACTTCAGTTATTTGATCAGTTATTGTGTCCGGGTCAAAAACCCAGAACAGGTGCAGATCTTTCCGTTACACCTGATCTCTGCGGAGGCTTCACTACTGGTTTTGGCTCACAATAAAGCTCCATTCACACGTCCGTGATGTGTTGCGGACCCGCAAATTGCGGGTCCGCAACACACCAGCCCGGCAAGCTGCGGACAAGAATAGGACATGTTCTATCTTTTCCGGAGCTGCGGACCCGAAGATCGGGGCCGCGCTCCGCAATTGCGGATGCAGACAGCACACTGTGTGCTGTCCGCATCCATTCCGTCCCCATAGAAAATGAATGGGTCCGCACCCGTTCCGCAAAATTGCGGAACGGATGCGGAACCATTTTGCAGACGTGTGAATGGAGCCTAACTAATGGAAATAACTGAAGTGTGAATTCTGCCTTAGGGCTCATGCACACAAACGTATTTTCTTTCCGTGTCTGTTCCATTTTTTCCGTATACTTAAACCATTCATTTTAATGGGTCCGCAAAAAAACTGAAGGTACTCTGTGTGCATTCCGTTTACGTATTTCCATTCCGCAAAAAAGTAGAACATGTCCTATTATTGTCCGCATTACAGACAAGGATAGTTCTGTTCTATTAGGGGCCAGCTGTTCCGTTCCGCAAAATACGGAGTGCACACGGATGTCATCCGTATTTTTTGTGGATCTGTTCTTTGTGGACCGCAACATACATACGGTCGTGTGAACAAGCCCTCAGACAGCAAGTCCTACAAGCAAAGAAACCTATCCATTCTGAAAGCATCGTGCAGCCAGTCCCAGGACCCCCACGTCACACGCACAGGGGTCCAGGAAGCACAAATACAGGGATTGGACGATTCCTACATTTTAGCGATGTTTTACCTCCCCTGACCAACAAAACGGCAGCTGATGTGACATTCGAACTCCACGGCGACTTATGATCAAAATTGCTGAATTGCGCGCATTCTGATTTTATGAAATAGCCCATTGCAGAAAATCTCATGCAATGTTGGGAAGGGGGTAAAGGCTTCTTTTTGAATATCCAAATCATATGGCATGAGATACATTACATGCCGCACCGAGAGCCAATGGGGCTGCATTACTGCGACAATCACACGCTAGAGATAGCTGCTTACCACGCCGCTCTAGTTTGCGGTAAAACCACAAGCCGGCACAGTTAGCGGCTGCCCGACAGCAACTATAAATCCCAACACTGGCCATACATGGTAGATACTTATCGTCCAAACCTCCGATTTCAGTGGGACTGGCCAACCATCTCATGGTGTGGCGACCTCCCGCCTCTCTCCGGTGACAGCAGTTGTTCGCAGAGAGAGGGATCAACATGCCTGATCTATTTGTTCTTGGGAAGATAAGCTCAAGAGTCCGGCGAGATCTTACCCCCCCTCTGTTCGTTGTCCCATGAAAACAACTTATCCCTTAGACCTCTTTCACACGAACGTGTGCGCTCCATGGCCGTATTGCGGATCCGCAATACAGGGGCACCGTTCCGTTGGCATTCCGCATCACAGATGCGGACCCATTCACTTCAATGGGTCTGCAAATCCGGACATGCGAATGGTACGGAACGGAACCACTATGGAGTGCTTCCGTGGAGTTTCATCCCGTACTTCCGTTCCGCAAAAAGATAGAACATGTCCTATCTTTTTGCGAAACGGACGGATCGCGGACCCATTAAAGTAAATGGGTCCGTAATCCGCTGCGGCTGCCCCGCAGTGGGTGTTCGTGCATTGCAGCCCGCAATTTGCGGGCCGCTGCACGGCCACGGGGTGCACACGTTCGTGGGCAGGAGGCCTTATCCACAGTATAGGAGATGAGTGTTTGATTGGGTTCTGACTGCTGGGCCCCCAGTTGATGATAAGAACAGGGGCCCATATCAAAGAATCGGCAGAAACACATTTGTCTCCACGGCGCCAGTCAGCTCTATGGGGCCGCCAGACATAGCAGAGCGGCTGTACTATGGTGTCTCCAGCGTCCCACAGAGTAGAATGGAATGATGATCATCTGGCTGGTAAATGTGTCAGGCCGATGTCCCAGCCCCCGTCACTCCAAAGTGGCGATTATGGGGCAAAAACAGCTGTGCGGTTGGGAGAGAAAAGAAGTCTCGCCGACAGGTATCTGATGTGTGGCTGACCAAAGACTCCATAGATGACCTTTAGGCCTCATGCACACGACAGTATTTTTTTGCGGTCCGCAAAAAGGGGTTCCGTTGTTCCGTGATCCGTGTCCGTTTTTGTTTCCGTGTGTCTTCCTTTATTTTTGGAGGATTACCAGACAGGAAGGAAAGTAAAAAAAAATCTAAGTCAAGTTTGCCATGCAAATGATAGGAAAAAAACGGACGCAGATGACAATCTTGTGTGCCTCCGTGTTTTTTCACAGACCCATTGACTTGAATGGGTCCGCGAACCGTTGTCCGTGAAAAAAATAGGACAGGTCCTATTTTTTTCACGGACTGGAAACACGGATCACGGACGCGGATGATAAACGGTGCATTAGCCGAGTTTTCCACGGACCCATTGAAAGTCAATGGGTCCGCAGAAAATCACAGAAAACGGAACAACGGACACAACAACGGTCGTGTGCATGAGGCCTTACACTGCATTTAGAGTTCAGCGAACTTCTGTTTTCAAGTTCAGCGTACAAGTTCGGGTTATCTAAGAATTCCGTTATGGATTCCGCTACCACGGACCATAATTTATGATCTGTGGTAGCGGAATCCATAATGGAATTCTTAGATAACCCGAACCTTGTACGCCGAACTTGAAAAAAGAGCTGCAGTCTAATTACACCGTTAGGAGCTGGACCGTTATTGTGCAGGAAAAGTTACAGTGTAACATCGCATAACATCCTGACGGCACAATGTAACAAAAACACAGCATTGGATTTTTTTACAATATTACGATTTCATGTGCCCCTGTAGGAATACATCACACGCAGTATTAATGGAGCCCGAGCATTAACGAGCACAGCAAACTGTAAATTACGCAAGTCACCAAACGTAAAGTACAACTGACCTCATCCTCCGGCCATGAGATATTATCAGATCTGTACCATCTCGTCCACATCTGCTGTAGAAGCCCCAGGTTATTGCTGCAGTCCACAAATGTTGCATCACAGGAGACCTGATTATACCAGGTGAAGGGGGGGCCAAGTCCTTTCTGAGGTGTACTCCACAGGGGCAATTTTCATCCATCCGGTTTTACACGGACATAATACATCCACATTTAAGGGTTCACACAGCGATCATTGTCATGCCCTATGATGGCAGTGGAATTGCAATGAATATAATAATATAATCTATTAGTGATATATGGAATTATACTTAAAGCGGTTATCCAACCCCTATAATGCTCTCGCTAATGCCCGGGCCCCTCATATAGGTTATACATACCCCCCTCCCTGGCACCCTTGTCGCTCCTGATGCCCGTATGGCTGCCGCTGCATCACTGGGAGATGCTATGGAAGCTGTGTGGGAATCATAAGCAACGCAGGTGCCTGGGAGCGGGGTAAGTATAACCTGTATGAGGGGCCCGGGCATTAAGGGGATAACCCCTTTAACCGCCTCCGGACCGCCTAACGCAGGATCGCGGTCCGGAGGCGGCAGCTCTGCGCACAGTCACGCATCTACGCGTCATCTCGCGAGATGCGTGACTTCCTGTGAACGCACGCACACAGGCGCGCGCGTTCACAGGATCGCAAGGTAAGAGACAGGATCTACAGCCTGCCAGCGGCGATCGTTCGCTGGCAGGCTGTAGATGCGATTTTTTTAACCCCTAACAGGTATATTAGACGCTGTTTTGATAACAGCGTCTAATATACCTGCTACCTGGTCCTCTGGTGGTCCCTTTTGTTTGGATCGACCACCAGAGGACACAGGTAGCTCAGTAAAGTAGCACCAACCACCACTACACTACACTACACCCCCCCTGTCACTTATGAACCCCTGATCACCCCCCTGTCATTGATCACCCCCCTGTCATTGATCACCCCCCTGTAAGGCTCCATTCAGACGTCCGTATGATTTTTACGGATCCACGGATACATGGATCGGATCTGCAAAACACATACGGACGTCTGAATGGAGCCTTACAGGGGGGTGATCAATGACAGGGGGGTGATCACCCCATATAGACTCCCTGATCACCCCCGGTCATTGATCACCCCCGTGTCATTGATCACCCTCCTGTAAGGCTCCATTCAGACGTCCGTATGTGTTTTGCGGATCCGTGGATCCGCAAAACACAACACCGTGGATCCGCAAAACACATACAGACGTCTGAATGGAGCCTTACAGGGGGGTGATCAATGACAGGGGTGATCACCCCATATAGACTCCCTGATCACCCCCCTGTCATTGATCACCCCCCTGTAAGGCTCCATTCAGACATTTTTTTGGCACAAGTTAGCAGAATTTTTTTTTTGGTTTTTTTTCTTACAAAGTCTCATATTCCACTAACTTGTGTCAAAAAATAAAATCTCACATGAACTCACCATACCCCTCACGGAATCCAAATGCGTAACATTTTTTAGACATTTAGGCCTCTTTCACACGAGCGTTGCGGATTGGGGCCGGATGCGTTCAGGGTGCGATCAGTGAAACTCGCACTATTTTTCAAGCAAGTTCAGTCAGTTTTGTCTGTGATTGCGTTTAGTTGTTCAGTTTTTTCCGCGCGGGAAAATGCGTTTTGATGCGTTTTGATGCGTTTTTCACGCGCGTGATAAAAAACTGAAGGTTTACAAACAACATCTCTTAGCAACCATCAGTGAAAAACGCATCGCACCCGCACTTGCTTGCGGATGCAATGCGTTTTTAACGCTGCCCCATTCACTTCTATGGGGCCAGGGTTGCATGAAAAACGCAGAATATAGAACATGCTGCGATTTTCACGCAACGCAGAACTGATGCGTGAAAAACAACGCTTATGTACACAGACCCATTGAAATGAATGGGTCAGGATTCAATGCGGGTGCTATGCGTTCACGTCACGCATTGCACCCGAGCGGAAAACTCGCTCGTGTGAAAGGGGCCTTATATTCCAGACTTCTTCTTACGCTTTAGGGCCCCTAAAATGCCAGGGCAGTATAAATACCCCACATGTGACCCCATTTCGGAAAGAAGACACCCCAAGGTATTCCGTGAGGGGCATATTGAGTCCATGAAAGATTGACATTTTTGTCCCAAGTTAGCGGAAAGGGAGACTTTGTGAAAAAAAAAAAGAAATTTCCGCTAACTTGTGCCAAACAAAAATAATTTCTATGAACTCGCCATGCCCCTCATTGAATACCTTGGGGTGTCTTCTTTCCAAAATGGGGTCACATGTGGGGTATTTATACTGCCCTGGCATTTTAGGGGCCCGAAAGCGTGAGAAGAAGTCTGGGATCCAAATGTCTAAAAATGCCCTCCTAAAAGGAATTTGGGCACCTTTGCGCATCTAGGCTGCAAAAAGTGTCACACATGTGGTATCGCCGTACTCAGGAGAAGTTGGGCAATGTGTTTTGGGGTGTCATTTTACATATACCCATGCTGGGTGAGATAAATATCTTGGTCAAATGCCAACTTTGTATAAAAAAAATGGGAAAAGTTGTCTTTTGCCGAGATGGTATATGTAAAATGACACCCCAAAACACATTCCCCAACTTCTCCTGAGTACGGCGATACCACATGTGTGACACTTTTTTGCAGCCTAGGTGGGCAAAGGGGCCCACATTCCAAAGAGCACCATTCGGATTTCACAGGGCATTTTTTACAGATTTTCATTTCAAACTACTTCTCACGCATTTGGGCCCCTAAAATGCCAGGGCAGTATAACTATCCCACAAGTGACCCCATTTTGGAAAGAAGACACCCCAAGGTAATCCGAGAGGGGCATGGCGAGTTCCTAGAATTTTTTATTTTTTGTCACAAGTTAGCGGAAAATGATGATTTTTTATTTTATTTTACAAAGTCTCATATTCCACTAACTTTTGACAAAAAATAAAAACTTCCATGAACTCACTATGCTCATCACGAAATACCTTGGGGTGTCTTCTTTCCAAAATGGGGTCACTTGTGGGGTAGTTATACTGCCCTGGCATTTTAGGGGCCCATATGCGTGAGAAGTAGTTTGAAATCAAAATCTGTAAAAAATGGCCGGTTGGAAAATATTCAGTGTAACCTGTATTATATACATTTAAATCCCTGCTCATTCTGATTTTTGAAGTCCAGGAGGCGGAGCTATCAGCTGATTGATAGCTATCTCTGTATACACAGTCATAGAGGGCATGCTGTCAATCACTGATAGCTCCGCCTCCTGGACTTCAAAGATCAGAATGAGCAGGAATTTAAATGTATAAGTTATACTGAATCTTTTCCTATAAAAAACATACATAAATCTGCTCAGCTCCTCCAGCTCTCTAACAAGCTGCCTGCACGGATATTGAAGTTACCTATAGATAGCAATCAAGATATACTATTACTTTGTTTATACATATGAATTGTAAGGGTATATAAGTACTGATTGGTTCTGTCCCCTTTAATTTTGTCTCTTTTATATTACGTTTAGTATTCTGATATTCCTTGTAATGTAGTACCCATCCCTCATTGTATCGATAAGGCTACATTCCTGTGATCTCAAAGAAATGTGTGATGCACACTGGAGGAGGGGCTGATGGGACTGACTGTGGCCTGCACTGACAATTAGGTGGGTCTCCCCTTGGAACTTTATCCTAGGTAGGATGTTGTAAGTATTCATTTGCCCTATCTCTTGTACACTCTGGGCTATTAGTCATGTGTAGACAGCCATGTGATATAGCATGGCCGACCGGATCCCTACCTCATATTGTATATTTAGGTTAGTGATGATTACTTACTTTTTATTATTCTGTATGTGGTTTGTCTGTGTTATCTTATCTTTAATCACACTTCGTAAATATATTTATTTACTTAGCCTGCATAAGCCTATTCATTCTCAAATCTTTTGAATTCACAATACAACATATAATTACTTGTATGTAACATATTGCTGCATCATAGCACTAATCCTATATCCTTTTTGATTAATTGATGATATACTGTTTAGAGGTAGTGCCAAGGCTCTAGCTATAGGGGACGTGGCTGCTTTGGGGCCCATACTCAGAATAGGCCACCCAGGAGGAGGACTAAAAGATTTTATTGTCAGAATCTCATCAACAGTGTTATACAACGACATTATGTATAGTGACAGTATATACAGTGAAATGACAAGCAGTATATACAGCACAGACCAAAAGTTTGGACACACCTTCTTATTCAAAGAGTTTTATTTATTTTCATGACTGTGAAGGCATCAAAACTATGAATTAACACATGTGGAATTATATACATAACAAACAAGTGTGAAACAACTGAAAATATGTCATATTCTAGGTTCTTCAAAGTAGCCACCTTTTGCTTTGATTACTGCTTTGCACACTCTTGGCATTCTCTTGAGGAGCTTCAAGAGGTAGTCACCTGAAATGGTCTTCCTACAGTCTTGAAGGAGTTCCCAGAGATGCTTAGCACTTGTTGGCCCTTTTGCCTTCACTCTGCAGTCCAGCTCACCCCAAACCATCTCGATTGGGTTCAGGTCCGGTGACTGTGGAGGCCAGGTCATCTGGCGCAGCACCCCATCACTCTCCTTCATGGTGAGATAGCCCTTACTTTCAAAGTTTTCCCAATTTTTTCGGACTGACTGACCTTCATTTCTTAAAGTAATGATGGACACTCGTTTTTCTTTACTTAGCTGCTTTTTTCTTGCCATAATACAAATTCTAACAGTCTATTCAGTAGGACTATCAGCTGTGTATCCACCTGACTTCTCCTCAACGCAACTGATGGTCCCAACCCTATTTATAAGGCAAGAAATCCCACTTATTAAACCTGACAGGGCACACCTGTGAAGTGAAGACCATTTCAGGTGACTACCTCTTGAAGCTCATCAAGAGAATGCCAAGAGTGTGCAAAGCAGTAATCAAAGCAAAAGGTGGCTACTTTGAAGAACCTAGAATATGACATATTTTCAGTTGTTTCACACTTTTTTGTTATGTATATAATTCCACATGTGTTAATTCATAGTTTTGATGCCTTCAGTGTGAATCTACAATTTTCATAGTCATGAAAATAAAGAAAACTCTTTGAATGAGAAGGTGTGTCCAAACTTTTGGTCTGTACTGTATGTGTAGGAAACAGATGGAGCGGCTGCTGGGCCTCTTCTGAGAGATCTTCACTAGCCACAGGTTTTGGGGTTGTGTGGGAGGAAGGGGTTGCGAAGAAGTTGCTGAGGGGGACCCCGTTCAAAAATTTGCTGCGGGGCCCAGTCATTTCTAGTTACACCCACTGGGTGGTGCTATTCCCATTTATCCTATATATGAATTATACTATAGTGAACACATGCACAATATGCAGTCCCTTCTGACATTGTTTATAATGTGTTTTAATGGATTCTTGTGTATTGTAACAATAAAGTGTTATATTTTATATAAATGATTTTGAGCATTATTTATATGTTTTTTTTATTTATATATAGGTGTAGAATATAGAGTTGGTATTGAGTTAAAGAAAATGTCTATCCTTGCGCACATGTATCATCCACCCTGAGCCCCTGTACCACAGAAATACCTAAAAACACCACTAATAAAACAAAAGTATAGAAAACCGTCAACAAAAGCCTATGTGTGAGCCCACCCTTACAAACCAGCTATAGCGCCAAGCAGTCCCTGTGCCCTATAACATGGCCAGTCTGCACCAATGGAAGAGGGATGAAGTCTGTGACAGGAGCTACCGGGGAAGTCGCAACCATAGTACCAGGGGCATCGTTAGGTCAAAATATTTGGGGCTTGAGCCAGTGCCCCGAATGTTATGCTGGTAGGCAGCATAATTTTTTTTTGGGCTATTCCAGGGCCCTTTAATATTAATTGGACCTGGGCAACCCCACAGATCATCCCCCCACCCCCCTTATACTTGTTCCGCTGATCCGCAACTTGCGGGCGGCGCGGGCATGAGGTCAGTCACTTCGGTGCGCAATCCCGTCCTGCGGTGCGTGATCCCACGAGACCCGCCGCGGGAGGTCACTGGTTTCGCGGGATCACGCGCCGCAGGATGGTATTGCGCACCGAAGTAACTGAACTCATGCCCGCGTAGCCCGCAAGTAGCGGATCAGCGGAACACGTACAAGGTAGGTGGGGGGATGATCTGTGGGGCTGCCCCAAATTTCAACACAGTGGGCTTGTGCCCCGGATGTTTTCAGACCCTAGCAACGCCCCTGCATAGTACCCTGAAATTAGTAGAGCATACCCCATGGAGATACCTGCAGGCTGTACTCCTGTTCTAGACTTCTTCCTACATTGCCCGATAATGGGGGCACCGTGGCAGGAACTCCACTGGTCTGACTGGTCAGAGATGCTTTACTGGTCCGACATGAGGTTCAACTAATTTACATATATACAGCTATGGCAGCGCTCCTAGTGATACCCTGACAGACTCTCGATAAGGAGTCAAAATCCAGAGACCCTAAGATACCCCCAACCAGTATTAAATAAAAAGTGAAAAACAACCCTAACCCTGTGCGGCAGAGCTCCCCGGCGCCGGAACGCACTTAATAAGAACATTTTTTAACTCCATAACGAAATTTCCCTCAGACAATCTCACTGCTGAAATAGAATAAAATAGTAATTCCGCGCGGAGAACGTCGATGAGATTTTACAGTCTTTTATTGCATTACAAAAATAAGAACCTTATCAAAAGCAACTCAGCTGCAATGGAAGACGGGAGCATTTCGACGACTGCCCTTTAAATTAACCCTTCAAACGCTGGGCTTGTGGAAACATGGTGGAAGGATTCTAGAGCCGCCATATATAAGCCAAACCATCACTCTTATGTTCATCAGCCCCCAAAAATTGCTAAATTTATAAACAAAAATTGTTGAACCCCGGACTGCTGCCAGTAACACATTGATGGTTCAATGACAATAGATGGTGGTGGGGGGGTCTGCGTATACCCCCATTATGGTCCCCATTAAGTCAGGGAGGCACGGCTGGATCAGAGGTAAGTAGAGTGGCTGGCATTGGGGGATGCACAGTCATGGAGGTTGTGTGGTTAGTACTGTTGAGGAGGCCATGGAGCTATTATAGTTGAGGAGGTCCTTGGGCTAGCACTTATGGAGTCCACATGTCTAGAACTGTTATAGAGGCCAAGTGGTTAGAACTGTTATGGAGATCCTATGAATAGCGCTGATATGAAGGCCATGTGGCTTGTATCCTTGTGGAGGTTCTGTGGCTAACACTGTAATGGAGGCCAGTTAGCTAGTATAGTCCTGGAGGTCTTGTGGCTAGGGCAAATATGGAGTCCTTGCACCTAGTAATATTGTGGAGCATTGTGGCTAGTTCTAATGTGGAGGTCCTGTTGCTTGCGCTGTTATGGGGGCCATGTGGCTAGAAATGTTATGGAGGTCCTGTGACCAGCACTGATATGGAGGCCATGAAGCTGGAACTTTTATGGAGGTCCTGTGACTAGCACTGACACCATGTGGCTAGTAATTGTGGAAGTCTTGTTGCTAGGACTGCTATGGAGTCATTGCACCTGGCACTGTTGTGGAGGTCCTGTTATTAGCACTGCTATATATGGAGGCCAGGTCCCTGGACTAGCCATGTGAGGCCATGTAATTTGTATAGTTGTGGAGGTCCTGTGGGTAGGACTATGATGGAGTCCTTGTACCTATCACTGCTGTGGAGGTCCTTTGGCTACATCTGTTGTGGTGTCCATGTGGCTAGTACTGTTGTAGAGGCCATGCTTCTAGCAAACTAACTTTAATGACTGTTTTGTTATGAGGCCACTGACAGACCTGGACCCGACAAGTTCAAATAAATAAATACAAATTTATTTTATGGACATTTTAATTAAGTGAAACCCAGATTGTACTAAACCAGGCATGCTCAACCTGCGGCCTTCCAGCTGTTGTAAAACTACAACTCCCACAATGCCCTGCTGTAGGCTGATAGCTGTAGGTTGTTCGGGCATGCTGGGAGATGTAGTTGAGCATGCCTGTACTAAACATAACCTAATGAAGACGCTTGGAGTTTTCTTCCTTAAGACAAGTTCCCCAGGGGCTGGATTTGCTGCTGTTACTCTTCTCCTGGGCTGGACTTTCACAGCTGTCTCCACCCCTGAGGAAGAGTCTACCGTGCTATCTGTAATATAAGATCAGCAAGAAGGCAGTTATCTCCATGTGTAAAGGAAATATGGTATTTTTGGTTATCTTCCATCTATTTGCAATGTCGGAAAGAAATTCCACTAGAGCAGATTTCCTTTTCCATTTTTCCCTTTTGAAAAATCATTAAATAATGAAAAATAATGTTTATCTTAAAATTTACTCTTAAAAATAAAAGCTAAAAATACAGCAGTAAACGAACAAAAAATATATTAAATATGAAAAGATACAATGTTTTTCTGGCATTTGCTTTCATTATGATGTTTACTGCCCTCATAGATGCTTAAGATTGGGGGGATGGAGGGGGGTTTGCTTCCGATGAGGCCCGTCAGTGTGGACAGACTAATTAGGACATATTGAAAAGACTAATCAGATGGGGTCAGAAGTCTGGAGCAGGGTTGTCAGCCAGGTCAGAGGTTGGGAGGGTCAGGATATCATGAGAGGTATAGACCTTGCAGACTAATGAGGGGTGAGATAGATGGGATTGTGATAAGAATCCATTCCCTGCATTTGGAGATATTTCAATGCACTCATATTAGGAAAAGTGTAATAAGCGGCCGCAGAGGTGCAGACGTTCCACTCACTGTGAAAAACTGAGCATCGAATGGAACAATGTAAATTGCATCCGATATAAACTTGTTGGAAAAGTTGTCTGTTAGTGTCATAGTGGCAATGTAATCTTAAGTATTCATAATATATGTCAATTAGACTGGATACAAAGTAGCAAACTCCCAGCTGTGAGAAGTTTAGGTTTTTCAGTTTCTGAACATAAACAGCAATGTTGTCATTCACTGACAGCTATTAGTGGTTACCTACCATAGACTATAAGGTCCAGAACTGAACTGTGATAGCTACCTGCAGCCACCACTAGAGGGAGCTCACCGCATACAGAATTATACATTTCCCATGGGTTTAATCCTACTCTATCAAACCAAAGTGGATGTGGACACACTGTATCACTTGAACAGATTTGGCGTTGAGCTACTCCTAAAGGTGTTATCTAAGTGACCCCCTGGTCTTCGCTCTCTCACTCCTATACAGGGTTCTGACTCCGCTGCAGGGGAACCACCAGGCCGCTAACTCTTGAAGTAGTCTCTCTTCAGGAGACAGCTTACCCAGAGGGGACAAGAGACACTGGTGAGGAACACAGGGGGATCAGACAAAACCAAAGCCAGGGACAAGGCGAGATCAGGGCAGGCAGGGTTTATGTGATCTGATAAACAGTCCAAAGTCAGGGCGGGCAGCTCTGGGCCAGAACAGAGATCAGGCACCGGTCAAGCAGGGAAGGGTCAAATCCGGGAAACAGTCAGGAGTTGGTACATGGGCAGACAAAAGTAGAACCATTGGAGGACACTAGCAATCTGAAACTTACAGGGGAAGGGGCGTTAAGTACCCCAAAGTGGCCAGACACAGCTGGTGAGGATTAGGGTGCATGCACTGGCCCTTTAAGAGGCAGAGGCCGCATTTGTGCACCAAACAGGCAAAGCAGGAGCAGACATCGGCCTGCACGAAAGAGAAGAATGCCAAGACATAGCAGGTCATAGCCTGTAGACGGAAGTGCAGTTAGTCCGATGGCCAGGCATGCCAGGTAGGAGGGGAGAGGAATGCCAACACATTTCAGATCATAGCCTGCAGGGAGAAGTGCAGCTAATCCGGCAGCCAGGCCCACCAGGTAGGAGGGAGAGGTGTCGGCGGGTACGAGCCACCAGGGAAGCAGCTGTGCCTGGGTGCGGAGACAACTGCCGCTATAACAATCCAATGATAGTGAGCTCCCCCTAGTGGTGGCTGCAGGCAGACAAAATTCTATCATTCATATCAAGTCAGAAAACAGAGCTCCCCAAGTAGACAGCGTGCAGGAAGACGGACCCTTTCATACGGCTGGCAGACATAACCTGGACCCCCACCGATCTGATGGTAAAAGACATCTAAAATGTTTGTACAGTCGTAAAAGGTTTTCTTAAAGGTACAGCACTGGGGTGTCGGGCCTGTACTGGGCTGTGGGTATAGTTCTTCCTCCCCGCCTGCAGGCAGATAAATAGGTTTGCGCTGCGGACTGGCGCTGAGTTAATTTCGCTGTATAATTGCGGTCTATTTGTGCTCCTTTGAGCAGCTTGTATGAAAACTTTGGGAAAGTAACCCGATAAGTGATGGTGACCCGCTCTTATCTGTGTCCCTGAAATGAAAGAATTCTAAGTATTTGTCTGCAGCGGAGGAATGTCAGCGTACGTACAGTGTGCGCCGTGTCATCCGGAGATTGGCAGACGGCCATGTTTAATTAGGACGTCTCTACTTCAAGGAAGCCATTCACCAGAAGTACGGTTTGGGGGGGGGGGGGGGGGGGAGATTAAAGGTAACATGCAAATGTTTTCCCTGTGAACGAGCCACTGGAAATAATCACAATTATACGTACAAGATATTCCGGGAGATTGTCAGAAATGAACAGATGTTAGGTAAGCCTTTGATGTGCGGAGCGGCGGAGGAAGGAGAGCCCGGATCTGCTCCGGCCACACAGGACGACACTCCAAGCCTCAATTACTACTGGCTTTTAAGTATCTTTTAAATGGTACATCATGGCTGCCAACTGGTGGTCTGTGAGCCAAATACTCCCCCCACACCATCTATAGGTTCTAACATGTGACAAAACTGAAGTAACTTTGCAGATGCTTGAGCTCATATTGACTTAAATCAATGTTATAATACAGTCACCTCCAGAGCTGCATTCAAAATTCTGCTTAACATCATAGTAACATAGTTTATAAGGCAGAAAAAACATTTGTCCATCCAGTTCGGCCTGTTATCCTGCAAGTTGAGCCAGAGGAAGGCAAGGAAAAAAACCTGTGAGGTAGAAGCCAATTTTCCCCACTTCAGGGGAAAATATTCCTTCCCGACTCCAATCAGGCATCAGAATTAGGCTACATGCACACGACCGTGTGTGTTTTGCGGTCCGCAAATTGCGTATGGCATCCGTTTTTTTTGCGGATCCGTTTTTTTAGCGGATCTATTGTAATAATGCCTATCCTTGTCCGCAAACTAGAAAAAAATAGGACATGCACTATTTTTTTGGCGGAGCAACGGAACGGACATACTGATGCGGACAGCACACCGTGTGCTGTCCGTGTTTTTTGCGGACCCATTGAAATGAATGGGTCCGCATCCTATCCGCAAAAAAAACGGTTCGGACACTGAAACAAAATACGGTCGTGTGCATGTAGCCTAACTCCCTGGATCCCTGACCCCTCTCTAGTAGCTATAGCCTGTAATATTATTACGCTCCAGAAATACATCCAGGCCCCTCCTGAACTCCTTTATTGTACTCACCATCACCACCTCCTCAGGCAGAGAGCTCCATAGTCTCACCGCTCTTACCGTAAATAATCCTCTTCTATGTTTCCAGACGCAGAGGATGTCCCCTCGCCTCGTCACAGTCCTGGGGATAAACAGATGATGGGAGTGATCTCTGTAGTGTATATATACACAGTATACTGTCCTCTGTAAAATATATATATACAGTATACTGTCCTCTGTAGCATATATATATATATATACAGTATACTGTCCTCTGTAGCATATATACAGTATACTGTCCTCTGTAGTATATATACAGTATACTTTCCTCTGTAGTATATATACAGTATACTGTCCTCTGTAGTGTATATATACACAGTATACTGTCCTCTGTAGTATATATACAGTATACTGTCCTCTGTAGCATATATATATATATATATATACAGTATACTTTCCTCTGTAGTATATATACAGTATACTGTCCTCTGTAGTGTATATATACACAGTATACTGTCCTCTGTACAATATATATATACAGTATACTGTCCTCTGTAGCATATATATATATATAGTATACTGTCCTCTGTAGTATATATACAGTATACTGTCCTCTGTAGTATATATACAGTATACTGTCCTCTGTAGTGTATATATACACAGTATACTGTCCTCTGTAGTATATATACAGTATACTGTCCTCTGTAGCATATATATATATATATATATACAGTATACTGTCCTCTGTAGTATATATACAGTATACTTTCCTCTGTAGTATATATACAGTATACTGTCCTCTGTAGCATATATATATATACACAGTATACTGTCCTCTGTAGTATATATACAGTATACTGTCCTCTGTAGTATATATACAGTATACTGTCCTCTGTAGCATATATATATATATATATATACAGTATACTGTCCTCTGTAGTATATATACAGTATACTGTCCTCTGTAGTATATATACAGTATACTTTCCTCTGTAGTATATATACAGTATACTGTCCTCTGTAGTGTATATATACACAGTATACTGTCCTCTGTAGTATATATACAGTATACTGTCCTCTGTAGCATATATATATATATATATACAGTATACTTTCCTCTGTAGTATATATACAGTATACTGTCCTCTGTAGTGTATATATACACAGTATACTGTCCTCTGTACAATATATATATACAGTATACTGTCCTCTGTAGCATATATATATATAGTATACTGTCCTCTGTAGTATATATACAGTATACTGTCCTCTGTAGTATATATACAGTATACTGTCCTCTGTAGTGTATATATACACAGTATACTGTCCTCTGTAAAATATATATATACAGTATACTGTCCTCTGTAGCATATATATATATATACAGTATACTGTCCTCTGTAGCATATATACAGTATACTGTCCTCTGTAGTATATATACAGTATACTTTCCTCTGTAGTATATATACAGTATACTGTCCTCTGTAGTGTATATACACAGTATACTGTCCTCTGTAGTATATATACAGTATACTGTCCTCTGTAGCATATATATATATATATATATATATACAGTATACTTTCCTCTGTAGTATATATACAGTATACTGTCCTCTGTAGTGTATATATACACAGTATACTGTCCTCTGTACAATATATATACAGTATACTGTCCTCTGTAGCATATATATATATATAGTATACTGTCCTCTGTAGTATATATACAGTATACTGTCCTCTGTAGTATATATACAGTATACTGTCCTCTGTAGTGTATATATACACAGTATACTGTCCTCTGTAGTATATATACAGTATACTGTCCTCTGTAGCATATATATATATATATATATACAGTATACTGTCCTCTGTAGTATATATACAGTATACTTTCCTCTGTAGTATATATACAGTATACTGTCCTCTGTAGCATATATATATATACACAGTATACTGTCCTCTGTAGTATATATACAGTATACTGTCCTCTGTAGTATATATACAGTATACTGTCCTCTGTAGCATATATATATATATATATATATATATATACAGTATACTGTCCTCTGTAGTATATATACAGTATACTTTCCTCTGTAGTATATATACAGTATACTGTCCTCTGTAGTGTATATATACACAGTATACTGTCCTCTGTAGTATATATATACAGTATACTGTCCTCTGTAGTATATATATATATATACAGTATACTGTCCTCTGTAGTATATATACAGTATACTGTCCTCTGTAGTGTGTATATACAGTATACTGTCCTCTGTAGTATATATATATATACAGTATACTGTCCTCTGTAGTATATATACAGTACACTGTCCTCTGTAGTATACACCGTATACTGTCCTCTGTAGTGTTAATTTCTTTATACAGTTTAGTGTCATCTGCGAAAATTGATATTTTACTGTGCAAGCCTTCTACAAGATCATTAAAAAATATATTGAAGAGGATAGGGCCCAATACTGACCCCTGAGGTACTCCGCTAGTGACAGTGACCCCTCCAGTACTGACCCCTGAGGTACCCCACTAGTGACAGTGACCCCTCCAGTACGGACCCCTGAGGTACCCCACTAGTGACAGTGACCCCTCCAGTACTGACCCCTGAGGTACCCCACTAGTGACAGTGACCCAGTCTGAGTATGTACCACTAATACCCCCCCTCTGTTTTCTATCCCTCAGCCAGTTACTTACCCACATACAGACGTTTTCTCCCAGTCCGAGCATTCTCATAACGCCACCTTTCTATAACGCCCCCTGCTGGTTCGTGATGTGTCTGCAATATGGGAGATGAATGGCTTACTCTAGACAAGCGTTCCCATGCTGTTGTACGCTAAACTCCTATCATGTCATAGCAGCATGGAGCTGTTGAGGTATGATGGGAGTTGCAGTTTTGCAAACAGATAAAGAGATACAACTTGGGGCCATTGGAGCCATATAGACAAGGTGCACTTTCAATAGACTGGAGGTCAGTACTTGATGGGATTGGGATGTCACATTACAACAGCCACTGTCATCAGGGATGGGGTGACTGGTTACTCAGAATTCCCGCCCTGGCTCATAGAGGGGTATAGTGAGCGGAGGACCCCTTCTGTGATCTCTATAGGCCCTAATAACCTTTAAAGGGCAGCTCTGGCAAAAACAAAAATGGAGGTCAGTCATAGGGGTCCCTAGTGTATATTTGTGCCTATATTCCGTGCAGTGTATTCTATGCACCCAGGCTGTTACATAGCAGCTGGCGCCACTGTCTGGATGCATGACCCATCTGGGTCATAGCCTTTGAGCAATAGAGTCACATTGGGTCTACCGTGGGCCCCCAAAACTCAGTGGGTGTTTACCCAGTGCTGACAGTGGTCCTGACATCTGCTATACTAGTGAAGGGCTGATACCGGAGGCTAATAATGGCTGCCAGTCCCCAGCGCTGAGCGAAATTTTCCTAAACAGATGAGTTTTATGTTCTTTTTAGTTTTCTGGTTTATTAGAGGGCCCATTTGAACTCATTAACTATCCAGTGTCCATCTATTAACACAGCGCTGATTTCAATTGGCATCTGACAGAATTTGAATTCAGCTATGTTATCTCCCTGCAGCGCCCCCGCAGGAGAAGTCAGGTACAACACAAATCAACCAGTAAGCTCTAAAGAGAAGCACAGTTCACACAGATAATTTTTTTGACAGTCCACTCGTCCAAAATTCACCGCGGAGGGGGTTCCAAACCCCATTAGGTGATCACAGAGATACACTTATATAATCGGTTTGCTGTAAATATTTTCTTTTAGACGGTAAGGGGTTAAATAATTTTTTCCCGAGCGAGTTCTACATGGCCGGAATAAGACATAACTACAAGGTGCAAGGCTCGAAGGAATAGTTTTTCTTTTTTCCCTTTTGCGTGTGTCAGAAAGAGCTCGGCACCTCGAACCTCAGGGTGACCTCGACACCTCGTCATTCTGCCCCGCCAGGGCGTTCAGTGCCCAAAATGAAGCTTTTAGAGAGTGTCAGGGCCTTGTGCCTCCCCCCCCCCCCCCCACCCTCCATGCATATAATTTGTGTCTCCATAGTGGGGACTGGTAAAAGCTTGTGCTTCATGCATCACCATCAGCGGCTGACAGAGACCTGCGCCCGTCACCCCCGGATCGGCGCAGAGATAATGTGTCAGGGAGTTATCGCTTGTTGCCTCGTGGCACAAATAACTTGTTTTGCCTGCTAAGCGGAGCAGACATGACACATGAAAGTCACAGAACGCCAAGGCAAAACGTCTGCGCATCGGAATCGGCGGCGCACCACTTTTAATGCCTGTTTTGCGAGTCAGACACTTTAGCGATGATGTATCTCTCTATTAGGTTCCCAGGAGCGGGGCGGGCGTCATCAGACAGGCGGATGTTCGCAAAAGTGCGTTTTATCTTGTAAAACACGGATTAAAGAGTGAAGTGTTAAAAGGGGGGTTCTGGGTTTGGGGGAGCCTATGGTGGCGGCACTCTTGCTATATAATGATGTATCTCTCTATTAGGTTCCCAGGAGCGGGGCGGGCGTCATCAGACAGGCGGATGTTCGCAAAAGTGCGTTTTATCTTGTAAAACACGGATTAAAGAGTGAAGTGTTAAAAGGGGGGTTCTGGGTTTGGGGGAGCCTATGGTGGCGGCACTCTTGCTATATAATGATGTATCTCTCTATTAGGTTCCCAGGAGCGGGGCGGGCGTCATCAGACAGGCGGATGTTCGCAAAAGTGCGTTTTATCTTGTAAAACACGGATTAAAGAGTGAAGTGTTAAAAGGGGGGTTCTGGGTTGGGGGGAGCCTATGGTGGCGGCACTCTTGCTATATAATGATGTATCTCTCTATTAGATTCCCAGGAGCGGGGCAGGCGTCATCAGACAGGCGGATGTTCGCAAAAGTGCGTTTTATCTTGTAAAACACGGATTAAAGAGTGAAGTGTTAAACGGGGGATTCTGGGTTGGGGGAGCCTATGGTGGCGGCACTCTTGCTATATAATGATGTATCTCTCTATTAGGTTCCCAGGAGCGGGGCGGGCGTCATCACACAGGCGGATGTTCGCAAAAGTGTGTTTTATCTTGTAAAACACGGATTAAAGAGTGAAGTGTTAAACGGGGGTTCTGGGTTGGGGGGAGCCTATGGTGGCGGCACTCTTGCTATATAATGATGTATCTCTCTATTAGGTTCCCAGGAGCGGGGCAGGCGTCATCAGACAGGCGGATGTTCGCAAAAGTGCGTTTTATCTTGTAAAACACGGATTAAAGAGTGGTGTTAAACGGGGGGGGGGGGGGGTCTGGGTTGGAGGGAGCCTATGGTGGCGGCACTCTTGCTATATAATGATGTATCTCTTTATTAGGTTACCAGGAGCGGGGAGGGCGTCATCAGACAGGCGGATGTTCGCAAAAGTGCGTTTTATCTTGTAAAACACGGATTAAAGAGTGAAGTGTTAAAAGGGGGGTTCTGGGTTGGGGGGAGCCTATGGTGGGGGCACTCTTGCTATATAAAGCTTGACGACTGACGTTTTGGTGGGAATTATGGCCGTAATCTTACGGCACTGTAATGTGAGCGCTGCGTGGCGCGATGATGGAGTACTGCATATGGCTCCGTTCACATGAGGAACCGTGAGAGCAAAGTCAGATCTGTTTTGAAGCTTCTCCCACTGAATCCTGACATCCATTGATAGTCTGGAGGATCAGGATAAGAATACCGCCACAGCCTGCACAAATCTTCAAAAATAAAGGGACTGTAGATGGCAACCAAGAAATGTGTAGAGAGCCTAATACTATAATGTGGTGAGAACTGTATGGCAGTATTATGTGAGCACCGTACAGCACTATTATGTGAGAACTGTATGGCAGTATTATGTGAGCACCGTACAGCACTATTATGTGAGAACTGTATGGCAGAATTATGTGAGCACTGTACAGCACTATAATGTGGTGAGAACTGTATGGCAGAATTATGTGAGCACTGTACAGCACTATAATGTGAGAACTGTATGGCTGTATTATGTGAGCACCATACAGCACTATAATGTGGTGAGAACTGTATGGCAGTATTATGTTAGCACCGTATGGCACTATTATGTGAGAACTGTATGGCTGTATTATGTGAGCACCATACGGCACTATTATGTGAGAACTGTATGGCAGTATTATGTGAGCACCGTACAGCACTATTATGTGAGAACTGTATGGCAGTATTATGTGAGCATTGTACAGCACTATTATGTGAGAACTGTATGGCAGTATTATGTGAGCATTGTACAGCACTATTATGTGAGAACTGTATGGCAGTATTATGTGAGCACCGTATATCACTATTATGTGAGAACTGTATGGCAGTATTATGTGAGCACCGTACAGCACTATAATGTGGTGAGAACTGTATGGCAGTATTATGTGAGCACCATACAGCACTATAATGTGGTGAGAACTGTATGGCAGTATTATGTGAGCACCGTATAGCACTATTATATGAGAACTGTATGGCAGTATTATGTGAGCACCGTATAGCACTATTATATGAGAACTGTATGGCAGTATTATGTGAGCACCGTATAGCACTATTATATGAGAACTGTATGACAGTATTATGTGAGCACCATACAGCACTAATATGTGAGAAATGCAAAGCACTGTCATGTGAGAAATTGATGGTACTATTATGTGAGCGCCTTACTTTCACTGTATGACACTGTTACATGAGAACTGTATGACACTATACTAAAATAATTACAGCCCTATGATGTCACCACTATTTAGCACTGTATGGCAGTATAATGTGAGAACGGTAAAGCACCCTAATATGATCAGTGACTAGCACTACAATGTAATCACTGTACAGCACTACTATGTGAGCACGATGGGCCGGTCTGTCGGGGGCCGCATAATAAGAATAAATTGAAACTGCACTGAGGAAGCAAACCTTGAATCATCAGTGCAATTTGGAGGTTTGGAAAGCTCAAGGACCTGTAATGAACTCAATGAGCCCTGAGAGTTCATGATAATCCATACAGTTCAAAGGTTAGGAACACTCAAGGACCTGTGATGATGTCATGACAGGTCTTGAACCCTCCAAGAGTAAAGGAAATACACTGACAATGTTGTAGTTCCAAAGTTAGGAGGGCGCGTGACCTGCAATGACATCATCATAGGTCCTTTACACCCTGAGACTATGGAGGAGAATAGCAGGAAAAGCTCTCTTTTGCCAACTCTAGCTTCACTGCTCTTCTCCTGCAAGTCCCCAAGAAAGGTGAGATATTTAAATGGGGACAATATTGCTGCCAGTTGGGAGGAGATGTCAGAAGACAATGCTTCAGCCAGAATGGTAAGGATTGTCAGGGGACAATGCTGCTGCAAGTGTGTGTGTGTCAGTGTGCATGGGGTTTGTAAGAGGACAATGCTGCTGCCAGTGGTGGAGGGATTATTAGGGGACAATAATGCTGCCATTGGGGGAGGGATCTCCCTACTTCATAAACCTTACATTTACAGTATATTAAAGTGCACAATTTAATGTTGGGGCTGCCAAACATAATTGAAAACACAGAAAATATATGTAATGCCTAAAATTAGCTATATTTTGGGGTCAGGGTGCACAAAAAGCCACCACAGCTAGTGCCAAATCCTACATCTACCCTGTGATCATGAGATGAATACCATCCATCCCGATCCTCTCTTCCATGATCAGATTGCCCCCCCCCCCCCCATAAAGGCAGCATTTCTGATCTATAGAAGCACATTAGGCAATTGCTCTTTCTGTAATTCCATAATAATAATTACAGTCTAACCACTGTTGTTTATGATACAAATATAACTATACTAAATCTAAATGTGATATAGAAACTTTACTTCTCCTGTGGGGCAAAAATAGTCATCAGTCACTCATTCTGGCCCTGACTAAGTATGATATATACACGTATCTCATCCTGGAGGCAGGGTAGGTACCTCAGAGGATCCAGACAGTTCTTTAGGCATCTCCTGCAAATCATGTCAGAGGAAGTGCCTGCTCATAAAACACTTTTATATAACCTAAAGACAAGGAAGAAAGTTCTTTACATTCTGAGATGACTGGCAAGCTCATAAAATGAAGTTATACACATTTGTAGAATTACAATCTCAAATCAGTGGAACAATTTGATATTTAAGATCATGTTATTACATAAATTTACTGTGGTCTGCCATTTCTATCTATTCAATCATCTGTGACATTGACAGAAGATAAAAAGTGGAATATCTTTATTGAATGATGTGCTTTTTTAACGAAGCAAGCCTGAAAATTCTATTTATTCTATATACTGCCATCCTTATACAATAATATAACTATTTTAATGCTGCCCTCTATACACAATAATGTAACTACTATAATACTGCCTCCTGTGTACAAGAATATAACTACTATAATACTGCCTCCTATGTACAAGAATATAACTACTATAATACTGCCTCCTGTGTACAAGAATATAACTACTATAATACTGCCCCCATGTACAAGAATATAACTACTATAATACTGCTCCTATGCACAGGAATATAACTACTATAATACTGCTCCTATGTACAAGAATATAACTACTATAATACTGCTCCTATATACAAGAATATAACTACTATAATACTGCTCCTATGTACAAGAATATAACTACTATAATACTGTCTCCTATGTACAAGAATATAAATACTATAATACTGCCTCCTATGTACAAGAATATAACTGCTATAATACTGACTCCTATGTACAAGAATATAAATACTATAATACTGCTCCTATGTACAAGAATATAATTACTATAATACTGCTCCTATGTACAAGAATATAACTACTACAGTCATGTGAAAAAATTAGGACACCCTTTGAAAGCATGTGGTTTTTTGTAACATTTTTAATAAAAGGTTATTTCATCTCCGTTTCAACAATACAGAGAGATTAAAGTAATCCGACTAAACAAAGAAAACTGAAGAAAAGTCTTTTCAAGATCTTCTGTAAATGTCATTCTACAAAAATGCCTATTCTAACTGAGGAAAAAGATAGGACACCCTTGCCCCTAATAGCGAGTGTTACCTCCTTTGGCTGAAATAACTGCAGTGAGACGGTTCTTGTAGCCATCTACCAGTCTTCGACATCGGTCTGAGGAAATTTTACCCCACTCCTCAATGCAGAACTTTTTCAGCTGTGAGATGTTTGAGGGGTTTCTTGCACGTACAGCCCTTTTCAAGTCACCCCACAGCATCTCAATGGGATTCAAATCTGGACTTTGACTTGGCCATTCCAGGACTCTCCATTTCTTCTTTTTCAGCCAATCTTTGGTTGATTTACTAGTATGTTTTGGGTCATTGTCATGTTGCATGGTCCAGTTCCGCTTCAGCTTTAATTTTCTAACTGATGGTCTCACATGTTCTTCAAGCACCTTCTGATACACAGTAGAATTCATCGTGGATTCTATGATGGTGAGCTGACCAGGTCCTGCTGCAGCAAAGCAGCCCCAAACCATGACACTTCCACCTCCATGCTTCACAGTTGGTATGAGGTTCTTTTCTTGGAATGCTGTGTTTGGTTTACGCCAAACATGTCCTCTGCTGTTGTGTCCAAATAATTCAATTTTGGACTCATCTGTCCAAAGAACATTATTCCAGAAGTCCTGGTCTTTGTCAACTTTATCTCTGGCAAATGTCAGTCTGGCCTCGATGTTTCTCTTGGAAAGCAAAGGTTTCCTCCTTGCACACCTCCCATGCAAGTTAAACTTGTACAGTCTCTTTCTGATTGTAGAGGCATGTACTTCTACATCAACAGTAGCCAGAGCCTGCTGTAGTTCTCGAGATGACACTTTAGGGTTTTTGGAGACCTCTTTTAGCATCTTGCGGTCTGCTCTTGGGGTGAACTTGCTGGGGCGACCAGTCCTGGGCATGTTGGCAGTTGTTTTGAAAGCCCTCCACTTGTAGACTATCTTCCGGACAGTGGAATGGCTGATTTCAAAATCTTTTGAGATCTTTTTAAATCCCTTCCCAGACTCATAGGCTGCTACAATCTTTTTTCTGAAGTCCTCTGACAGCTCTTTTGCTCTCACCATGGTGCTCACTCTCACTTCAACAGTCAGGAGCACACCAAACTAAATGTCTGAGGTTTAAATAGGGCAAGCCTCATTCAACATGCAGAGTAACGATCTACTAATTATGTGCACCTGGTGTGATATACCTGTGTGAGATCTGAGCCAATTTAAGAGGGAATACATGTGAGGGTGTCCTATCTTTTTCCTCAGTTAGAATAGGCATTTTTGTAGAATGACATTTACAGAAGATCTTGAAAAGACTTTTCTTCAGTTTTCTTTGTTTAGTTGGATTACTTTAATCTCTCTGTATTGTTGAAACGGAGATGAAATAACCTTTTATTAAAAATGTTACAAAAAACCACATGCTTTCAAAGGGTGTCCTAATTTTTTCACATAACTGTATAATACTGCTCCTATATACAAGAATATAACTACTATAATACTGCCCCCTATGTACAAGAATATAACTACTATAATACTGCCCCTATGTACAAGAATATAACTACTATAATACTGCTCCTGTGTACAAGAATATAACTACTATAATACTGCTCCTATGTACAAGAATATAACTACTATAATACTGCTCCTATGTACAAGAATATAACTACTATAATACTGCTCCTATGTACAAGAATATAGCTACTATAATTCTGCCTCCTATGTACAAGAATATAACTACTATAATACTGCCCCTATGTACAAGAATATAACTACTATAATACTGCTCCTATGTACAAGAATATAACTACTATAATACTGCTCCTATGTACACGAATATAACTACTATAATACTGCCTCCTATGTACAAGAATATAACGACTATAATACTGCTCTCTATGTACAAGAATATAACTACTATAATACTGCACCTATATACAAGAATATAACTACTATAATACTGCTCCTATGTACAAGAATATAACTACTATAATACTGCCTCCTATATACAAGAATATAACTACTATAATACTGCTCCTATGTACAAGAATATAACTACTATAATACTGGTCCTATGTACAAGAATATAACTACTATAATACTGCCCCCTATGTACAAGAATATAACTACTATAATACTGCTCCTATGTACAAGCATATAACTACTATAATACTGCCTCCTATGTACAGGAAAAAACTACTATAATACTGCTGTACACAAGAATATAACTACTATAATACTGCTCCTATGTACAGGAATATAACTGCTATAATACTGCCTCCTATGTATAAGAATATAACTACTATAATACAGCTCCAATGTATAAGAATATAACTACTATAATACTGCTCCTATGTACAGGAATAGAACTACTATAATACTGCTCCAATGTATAAGAATATAACTACTATAATACTGCTCCAATGTACAAGAATATAACTACTATAATACTGCTCCTATGTACAAGAATATAACTACTATAATACTGCTCCTATGTACAAGAATATAACTACTATAATACTGCTCCTATATACAAGAATATAACTACTATAATACTGCCTCCTATGTACAAGAATATAACTACTATAATACTGCCTCCTATGTACAAGAATATAACTACTATAATACTGCTCCTATGTACAAGAATATAACTACTATAATACTGCTCCTATGTACAAGAATATAACTACTATAATACTGCCTCCTATGTACAGGAATATAACTACTATAATACTGCCTCCTATGTACAAGAATATAACTACTATAATACTGCCTCCAATGTACAAGAATATAACTACTATAATACTGCTCCTATGTATAAGAATATAACTACTATAATACTGCTCCAATGTGTAAGAATATAACTACTATAATACTGCCTCCTATGTACAAGAATATAACTGCTATAATACCGCCCCCTATGTACAAGAATATGGACAGGAGACTTGTTCATCTGTATTCGGGGAGCGCTGTATATAAGTCTTGAGAAAACAATGAATCACAATAGATAAATAATAATAATCCGATGTATTAGAGTGCTGAGCCGGGGACGGTGTAAATTATAGATAAGATGTAATCTAGGAGATGAAGCTCTAATTGTCTCATTTTTTTGTGCTGCTCCTGTGGAATAGCTGTTTTTCGCTGGTGCAGATAATGTCTCTTCTCTCTCATCAGCCGGGATCGGATTTCTGGGTGGAGCGGAGCCTAATTCTGAAAGCAATCATTGCTGAATTGATCTATATCCGTCGCTAGACATGAAATTCATTCAGAGGATTTTGCCTGTATTTCATAGTAATATCAGCAGATCATTAGTGCGACACGATAGATGCCGAGATAAGTCACCGCTGCGGCGATCCCCCCCCCCCCAGTATATAGGCACTGGAGATTCATGAAAACTTCTGCAAATGAAAAGCGGAGCAATTGGCAATAGTAACCAGCAAGATTGCTACATTACTGTTCCATAGAACCTTGGGAGCTGTCATGTGATTGGTTGTCAGGGGCAACTCTCTGTTTTTTCTTTTCATCCGTTTTGATAAATCTTCCGCTTTGTATCATAGTCCTGAATGTAGAAAAGCTGGGTGACAGCTAACATGGCCTGGCTGGGGACAGTCACCCAGCTCTCCCATCAGCCATCGGCCGATAACAGGGGGCAATAGACTGTCTTCTCCTGTCCTACAGTCATCCTCTCCTCTGAAATGGCTGATAACAGGGGGCAATAGACTGTATTCTCCTGTCCTACAGTCATCCTCCCCCCTGAAATGGCTGATAACAGGGGGCAATAGACTGTATTCTCCTGTCCTACAGTCATCCTCTCCCCTGAAATGGCTGATAACAGGGGGCAATAGACTGTATTCTCCTGTCCTACAGTCATCCTCCCCCCTGAAATGGCTGATAACAGGGGGCAATAGACTGTATTCTCCTGTCCTACAGTCATCCTCTCCCCTGAAATGGCTGATAACAGGGGGCAATAGACTGTCTTCTCCTGTCCTACAGTCATCCTCCCCCCTGAAATGGCTGATAACAGGGGGCAATAGACTGTATTCTCCTGTCCTACAGTCATCCTCCCCCCTGAAATGGCTGATAACAGGGGGCAATAGACTGTATTCTCCTGTCCTACAGTCATCCTCCCCCCTGAAATGGCTGATAACAGGGGGCAATAGACTGTCTTCTCCTGTCCTACAGTCATCCTCTCCCCGGCATTTAATGGCTGATAACAGGGGGCAATAGATTGTATTCTCCTGTCCTACAGTCATCCTCCCCCCTGAAATGGCTGATAACAGGGGGCAATAGATTGTCTTCTCCTGTCCTACAGTCATCCTCCCCCCTGAAATGGCTGATAACGGGGGGCAATAGACTGTATTCTCCTGTCCTACAGTCATCCTCCCCCCTGAAATGGCTGATAACAGGGGGCAATAGATTGTCTTCTCCTGTCCTACAGTCATCCTCCCCCCTGAAATGGCTGATAACGGGGGGCAATAGACTGTATTCTCCTGTCCTACAGTCATCCTCCCCCCTGAAATGGCTGATAACGGGGGGCAATAGACTGTATTCTCCTGTCCTACAGTCATCCTCTCCCCTGAAATGGCTGATAACAGGGGGCAATAGACTGTATTCTCCTGTCCTACAGTCATCCTCCCCCCTGAAATGGCTGATAACAGGGGGCAATAGACTGTCTTCTCCTGTCCTACAGTCATCCTCTCCCCTGAAATGGCTGATAACAGGGAGCAATAGACTGTATTCTCCTGTCCTACAGTCATCCTCTCCCCTGAAATGGCTGATAACAGGGGGCAATAGATTGTCTTCTCCTGTCCTACAGTCATCCTCTCCCCGGCATTTAATGGGTGATAACAAGGAAAAACTGCTTGTATTTTACTCCACAACAAATGGTATTAAGATAGACATTAGGTTTACTGTCCCTTTAAGATACTGTCGTTGACCGCCCCCCATAGCCTGTGACATACTCCTATATCAGCGCTCCATACAACATGTAGTTATCTTTAACCTTTATGGGAAAACCAAAGTCACGTAAAGTCTGCGGGAGAGGGAGGGGGATGTGAAGCTGTCAATTTATCACAATTATACAATAAACTGAAGAAGGAGGCTGAGCGTGGATGTAATCTGGGCTCATAATCTCCCGGCATTGTGCGCAAATGGACGCGGAGGCTCTCTGCTAATGCACGGCTGAGATTCTCCAGGAAAAACGACCAAATGAAATGAGCCTCATTGGCAGCGCCCAACGGTTATGACTACGAATAATGTCACGCCGGCAAACAAATGGTGGGGGAGGGGTTCGGACATTACTCCGAGCTCTGCCATATCCTGATGGTTGCAGGGCGCAAGTGGTGGCGATTGGACGGGTGCACTCATTCAGTAAGGCCTCTATCACACAACCGTTTTTTTTTTTTTTTTTCCATTTACGGGCCGTTTTTTGCGTTCCGTATACGGTCCTTATACGGAACTATTCGTTTCAATGGTTCCGGCCCAAAAAACGGAATGTACTCCGTATGCATTCAATTTCCGCATTTCCGTTCCGTTGAAACATAGAACATGTCCTATTATTGCCCGCAAATCACGTTCCGTGGCTCCATTCAAGTCAATGGGTCCGCAAAAGAAAAAACGGAACACATACGGAAATGTATCCGTATGTCTTCCGCATCCATTCCGTTTTTGCAGAACCATCTATTGAAAATGTTATGCCCAGCCCAAATTGTATATGCCAGGGATGGCCAACCTGAGGCTCTCCAGCTGTTGCAAAACTACAACTCCCAGAGTGCCCATAGTGCCTACAGATATCAGCCTACAGCAGGGCATGGTGGGAGTTGTAGTCTTACCACAGCTGAAGAGCCACAGTTTGGCCATGCCTGGTATATGCCATACAGAAAAACGGAACACAAAAAACTGAAGAACGAAAAGGTAAAACACTAAAAAAGCCATACGGTCGTGTGAAAGATGCCTAAGAGAAACAGGGGTTTCTAAACTGCAGCGCTACGGTTGTTACTTGCTGGGAGTTGTAGTTTTTGCAACATCGACAGGTTGGGGGCCATTGCTGTGCGACTCCATCAATAGGATCAGGACTGGATGGAAGGGGTTTTCCAGAAAGACTATTTTCTTCCCAGAACAGCGTCACATCTGTCTGCAGGTTGAGTGTGGTACTGCAGCTCTGCGGCCTGTTTATCCTTTAAGACCTCTGAGACTTTGATCCCACCCATTCATTTTAGTTTAGGGCCCAGGGCAATCTGATGGCATCTGGAGCAACTACCGCCAGAGCCAAACAAAGTAAGATGGGCCTCCTACTCCAGCACTACAAGCTGCTTTCAAATTTATGCTGGTTGCCCTTAGAAACAGTCAGAATTTTAGCTCCACCCCTTTGTCAGACATGTGACCTGACACAGATTGGTTCTATCTGGGTAACACGTTATTTGAGCTCCCACAATGCACTGCTCTTTAGAGACGAGCAGTAGAATTCTGGACTGAGCTTTAGACATGAATGGAGAAGAAAATATAAGTGAACGGCCTCATGCACACGATCATAGTTATGTTCCGCATCCAAGCCGCAGTTTTGGCGGCTCAGGTGCGGACCCATTCTCTTTAATGAGGCCGCAAAAGATGCGGACAGCACTCCGTGGGCTGTCCGCATCCGTTGCTCCGTTCCGTGGCCCCGCAAAAAAAATATAGCATGTCCTATTCTTGTCTGTTTTGCAGACAAGAATAGGCATGTCTACAATGGGCTGCCCGTTCCGTTCCGCAAATTGCGGATGGCACACGGGCAGCTTCTGTTTTTTGCGGATCCGCGTATTGCGGATCGCAAAAAACGGCACGGTGCATGAGGCCAAACTCTGTAAATTATATTTATTAGTATTAGGCCTCATGCACACGACCGTTGTTTTATTCCGTGTCCTTTGCGCCATTTTTCGTGATTTTCAGCGGACCCATTGATTGTCAATGGGTCCGTTGAAAACTCGGCTAATGCACCGTTTGCCATCCGCGTCCGTGATCCGTGGTTTCAGTCCGTCAAAAAAAATAACCTGTCCTATTATTTTCGCGGAAAATGGTTCGCGGACCCATTCAAGTCAATGGGACCGCTAAAAAACGCGGAGGCACAAAAGATTGTCATCCTCGTCCGCGTCCGTTTTTTTCCTATCATTTGCATGGCAAACCTGTCTTTGACTTTTTTTTACTTTCCTTCATGTCTGGAGATCCTCCAAAAATAAAGGAAGACACACGGAAACAAAACCAGAAACGGATCACAGAACAACGGAACCCCATTTTGCGGAACGGAACACAACACCGGTCGTGTGCATGAGGCCTTATCACGTGGTCTCTTCTTCTGCTAGAGGTGATTCGTGACCACGACAAGTCATTTTCTTTACTATTACATACTGAAATGCCTGGTATGCAAATAACACTTTGTAGGTTAATTAAAATGTAACACAAACCCGCGATTCATTTGCACTTTAGTGCGAGTACTGCAACAACTAGAAGTGTCACCACAAGCGTGGATTGTGCCATTTACTGCTTACACATGGGGTTCACCAAGCGCCACGCAATTGCAACACTCCGAAGTCACAATGGGACCTCAGTGGAGGCGAAAAAAAAGGCAAACCCTGCCCATCCCCCTACCACATGTTTGGGGCGGAGTCTTAAGATGCCTCCTACTTTGAAAAGTTACATTTGCAGGATTTTGATTGATGGAAATAAATGGTAAAATTCTTCCTTCCTGTGGCCACCAGTAGGGGGAGCTCAGGACCTTACTGCAGACACTTATACATTGAGCTCAATAATAACACAGTACGTAGTGAGCGCCCTCTAGTGGTGGAGCTGTGTATCAGAAAAGGTAAACTGTATTTCCCATAAGGATATTCTATAAAATGAACTAGTACATATTGGACCAATGTAGATAAAATCAAGACAAAGGTGAACATTCCCTTTAAGGCCCCTTGTAAGACATCTGGCGGTCAGTGGACACAATAGCGCCCTCTAGCTTAGGTTTGCACAGGTTAAACTGAGGATAAGGTAACTAATCGATGTGGGCTCTATACAATTTCATGGAGTTAACTCCAGTTAAATAAATTGACCTGTGACAGTTAATTGAAGCTGACGCTCCCGTCTCCCCTCCCCCACACCTGTCAATACCCCGATCACTGACGTCTTAACCGCTCCTTCTAGACTCTCCCTACAATTTGCAAATATTAATTAACGGAGAGTAAGATGTGAGGAACCTTACAGTCGATCAGCAGAACATAGGCTGAAATATTCGCACAAGGGAAGGAAAATAAAAAACAACAACGTGCGCTGGGCAGAAATGCCACCGGAGGAGGTGAAAAATTAATTCTAAATTTGATATTTTAATTTTATTCGAAATAAATATCAAAGCAGCGGCAGATAATGAGAACATTTCAAGGTTACATTGAAAGCCATATATTTACCAACCGCAATTAGTTGGATTTTAACTTGAAAACATTCGCCTCTGGCCCCATTTTGCTAAATAAACAGAAGCTGCATTACGGCTGACTCTGCAAAATTCTTTCTATTACACAAAGTAACGACAATTAGATCTAATTAACCTTTTCGGGGCCGTTTGAGCTCAGGGCGTTTTATCAAACTCAAGGACTGTATGTCCACTTTATGTATTATGTATAATTTATATAAACAATTGAGTCACCTGTACCGATCCTGAGTTACATCCTGTCTTATACTCCAGAGCTGCACTCACTATTCTGCTGGTGCAGTCACTGTGTACATACATTACTTATCCTGTACTGATCATGAGTTACATCCTGTATTATACTCCAGAGTTGCACTCACTATTCTGCTGGTGCAGTCACTGTGTACATACATTACTTATCCTGTACTGATTCTGAGTTACATCCTGTATTATACTCCAGAGCTGCACTCACTATTCTGCTGGTGCAGTCACTGTGCACATACATTACTTATCCTGTACTGATCCTTAGTTACATCCTGTATTATACCCCAGAGCTGCACTCACTATTCTGCTGGTGCAGTCACTGTGTATATACATTACTTATCCTGTACTGATCCTGAGTTACAGCCTGTATTATACTCCAGAGCTGCACTCACTATTCTGCTGGTCGAGTCACTGTGTACATACATTACATTACTTATCCTGTACTGATCCTGAGTTACATCCTGTATTACACTCCAGAGCTGCACTCACTATTCTGCTGGTGCAGTCACTGTGTACATACTTTACTTATCCTGTACTTATCCCGAGTTACATCCTGTATTATACTCCAGAGCTGCACTCACTATTCTGCTGGTGGAGTCACTGTGTACATACATTACTGATTCTGTACTGATCCTGAGTTACATCCTGTATTACACTCCAGAGCTGCACTCACTATTCTGCTGGTGCAGTCACTGTGTACATACTTTACTTATCCTGTACTGATCCTGAGTTACATCCTGTATTATACTCCAGAGCTGCACTCCCTATTCTGCTGGTGCAGTCACTGTGTACATACATTACTTATCCTGTACTGATCCTGAGTTACATCCTGTATTACACTCCAGAGCTGCACTCACTATTCTGCTGGTGCAGTCACTGTGTACATACTTTACTTATCCTGTACTGATCCTGAGTTACATCCTGTATTATACTCCAGAGCTGCACTCACTATTCTGCTGGCGCAGTCACTGTGTACATACTTTACTTATCCTGTACTGATCCTGAGTTACATCCTGTATTACACTCCAGAGCTGCACTCACTATTCTGCTGGTGCAGTCACTGTGTACATACTTTACTTATCCTGTACTGATCCCGAGTTACATCCTGTATTATACTCCAGAGCTGCACTCACTATTCTGCTGGTGGAGTCACTGTGTACATACATTACTGATTCTGTACTGATCCTGAGTTACATCCTGTATTATACTCCAGAGCTGCACTCCCTATTCTGCTGGTGCAGTCACTGTGTACATACATTACATTACTTATCCTGTACTGATCCTGTATTATACTCCAGAGCTGCACTCATTATTCTGATGATGGGGTCACAGTGTACAGAATCAGAAGTCTAGAATGTCCTGATGCCTCTAATGAAACATTTTGCTGAAAATAAGCTAAAATCCAGTTTGTTTCGCAGCCGCCTTCCCCTGTATACTTACGATAGATTGTCTCTCGTCACCTCAGAACTGTTTGTATAAATTTCCAAACCAGCGGGCAGTTTTATTTATTGTATTTGGACATGGGACGGTTTCTCCTTGGTTCTAGGTGCCTCATGTGAAGTTTCCCTTAGGCCCTTGGTACACAACTGCACCCCCTCAATGCCTCCTCTTCCCATATTGCCCACATGGCAGGATACCCGAACTGGATTGAGCCCAGTGGATGCTGCCAGAGAAGCAACGGAAGCTCCTCTTCAGGTTTCCTTCATATGATTGGTCCTGATGACACTTGCCCCTGTTCTACATGGTGGCTCCATATGGGCTCAGTTGATCTTTCTTGTAGGCAATGCCCACAGCACAGCCATCTTATTCACAGCACCTGTGCCACCTTAGGACATAGCCTGACCTCATGTATACAATGTATCATTTCTTACACTCCTAGTATGCAGCTTCTCTTCCCCGATACATCTTTTTATACAGCCGTCTACCGTCATATATTCAGTGCACGCCCTCCACCCCTGTGGCTTACGTCATTGTACCCAGTAAGGGGCAGCATGGAATTGGAAGCCTAAAGGAAATCTCTGGTACTAAAAGTTGTTTACCTCCCCAACCATGTGGTAGTTTTGTGGTTACTAAGTGTCCGCCACAATGTCCTCACCTTCAGGGACCATCAGTAAATTACTGGTATGTCTGCAATTCTGGTGTTCCTCAGTGCCCCTAGACATCAGTCATGAGTTGGACAATTGACCACTGCCTAAACTTGCACATCGACATGCTAATGGAGAGGCTTTAAATTTTTTTAAATATATTTTTCTGATACTGTCTTGAGTTCTCCAACTTTCAGCTCTTGGAGGTACTGTTTTTCCTTGTGGTGAGAACCAGAGCCGGTCTAGGGGGTCTTATAGACGAGGCAATGCAACCTGGAAAAAAGGATATGCAGATGACATCTTTAAGACAAATAAATCTGTCTCTGTAGTGCCACCTAGTGGAGGGGTAGCTACCCTATAGTCAACATCCAACTCTTTAACAGGACTTGCAACATGGCTACTAAAACCTAATAGATAATAAAGGCTAAGATGTTTTTGAGATTGGCGCTCAACACAACTGGTCTATCAAACAGCCACCTTACATCTGCTATGGTGACCACGCCAAGAAATGACCAGCTTGAACATCAGTCACCTGGATATAAGAACTTCCTCTAAGGTCACAAGCCTTGGGTTGGTCAGGATTCCATTGAGACTCCCGATGGTCCCATTTCCTTCCACTGGTCTTCCAATAAGATCCTGGGGAGTCAGATCCTTGACCTTGAGGAGACATCCACTTCTCAGGGAGGAAGCTCCACATTTAGGTTTCCGTTTGAGTCTCAAACAATAATTGTTCTCGCTACAATGTAAAAACATTCTGATTGTATCAAAGGAACAAAGATCTTCTCTATAATTTTGACTTATCCTGCACAATTTTAATATGCAAATCAAACTATGAATATAATTAAGTGAATACCTTTAATATGCAAATTATGGATTGCCATTTACAAGCAGCACGAGTGAGCGGCACCCAATTTGCAGGGTTGTTTTATGCAACGAAGCAGGAGAAATATTTTAACACAGTAAAATTAGGTTTCTTTGTCATTTGCGTTTGTGTAGCTCAGGTGTCTCGGTACAATGTGGCGTCTGACTGTTCTCTGAAAAACCGGACATTGCCGACCGCTTCCTGTCCTACCACCGAGAGAAGGCTCAACGTGATTGGTAAGTGCCTAGGACCTTCTCAAACCAACACTATTTGACCATCCATATTGAACTCTGCACCACTTTCTTGGACATGGTACATACAGGATTGTCATACCATGAGACCACCATAAATGGCTGCGTGATATGGTGGCATTAGATGATAAATAGTCCTGCTGGGACTGGCATGGGGGGTTTATTACAGATCACTGGAGGCTTTGTGGTTGCGCAATAAGATGATTGCTCCTTGTGAGATTCTAAGGGTACTTGATGGAGCTACCTCATACTATTGTGAGGTGATATGATGGTATTATATTGTTGACACTAGGTGGTGGCATTGTGGTGTTATGTAGTGATCATGACCTTACATGGTTACCTTCGGAGGCATTGTATAGCTGGGTAACATTGTGTAGGACTTTACAAAATGGTTGGATGTTGACCAATGAAGCATTTACAAACGAATTATCACATGGTCAGAAGTTGACTGCTATGGATGACTCAGCTCTGAAATTAAGAAGTGTCTGTAAGGAGTTTTCTATTCTCCTTCTTGGCCACACGGAGCAGTATAGTAGTTATATTCTTATACATAAGAGCAGTATTATAGTAGTTATATTCTTGTACATAGGAGGCAGTATTATAGTAGTTATATTGTTATACATAGGAGCAGTATTATAGTAGTTATATTCTTGTACATAGGAGCAGTATTATAGTAGTTATATTCTTGTACATAGGAGCAGTATTATAGTAGTTATATTCTTGTACATAGGAGCAGTATTATAGTAGTTATATTCTTGTATATAGGAGCAGTATTATAGTAGTTATATTCTTGTACGTAGGAGGCAGTATTATAGTAGTTATATTCTTGTACATAGGAGGCAGTATTATAGTAGTTATATTCTTGTACATAGGAGCGGTATTATAGTAGTTATATTCTTGTACATAGGAGAAGTATTATAGTAGTTACATTCTTGTACATAGGAGCAGTATTATAGTAGTTATATTCTTGTACATAGGAGACAGTATTATAGTAGTTATATTCTTGTACATAGGAGCAGTATTATAGTAGTTATATTCTTGTACATAGGAGCAGTATTATAGTAGTTATATTCTTGTACATAGGAGCAGTATTATAGTAGTCATATTCTTGTACATAGGAGCAGTATTATAGTAGTTATATTCTTGTACATAGGAGACAGTATTATAGTAGTTATATTCTTGTACATAGGAGCAGTATTATAGTAGTTATATTCTTGTACATAGGAGCAGTATTATAGTAGTTATATTCTTGTACATAGGAGGCAGTATTATAGTAGTTCTATTCTTGTACATAGGAGCAGTATTATAGTAGTTATATTCTTGTACATAGGAGCAGTATTATAGTAGTTATATTCCTGTACATAGGAGCAGTATTATAGTAGTTACATTCTTGTACATAGGAGCAGTATTATAGCAGTTATATTCTTGTACATAGGAGGCAGTATTATAGCAGTTATATTCTTGTACATAGGAGGCAGTATTATAGCAGTTATATTCTTGTACATAGAAGCTGTATTATAGTAGTTCTATTCTTGTACATAGGAGCAGTATTATACTAGTTCTATTCTTGTACATAGGGGGCAGTATTATAGTAGTTATATTCTTGTACATAGGAGCAGTATTATAGTAGTTCTATTCTTGTACATAGGAGCAGTATTATACTAGTTCTATTCTGGTACATAGGAGCAGTATTATAGTAGTTCTATTCTTGTACATAGGAGGCAGTATTATAGTAGTTATATTCTTGTACATAGGAGCAGTATTATAGTAGTTCTATTCTTGTACATAGGAGCAGTATTATAGTAGTTATATTCCTGTACATGAGAGCAGTATTATAGTAGTTATATTCTTGTACATAGGAGGCAGTATTATAGTAGTTATATTCTTGTACATAGGAGGCAGTATTATAGCAGTTATATTCTTGTACATAGGAGGCAGTATTATAGTAGTTATATTCTTGTACATAGAAGCTGTATTATAGTAGTTATATTCCTTCAATAAGGAGTTGTACTATTGTAATTGTATTGTTGTCTTTAGGGTGTAGTATTTGTTTGCGGTTTTTGTCCAAAGTTTTTGTTGGGCGGATGTAAAGCTCAAAACTATGTTTTTAAAAGATGCAGCCAAGTGGCTTCTTTCTCCCATAGGTGCCAACGTTGAAAAAGCACACAAACAAATCGTCTGCAGTCTTACATACTGCTTTTAATTGAATTCCTTTGTATGGAATAACACATTATACTAAAAAAATAAAAACAGTATTCCTGATGGACGACCTTTTTGGTCTCTGTCTGGTGAACTAGGATCTATGGGGTCTGTTTAATGTGTGTGTCTGGTCCTTTCATGTCACTGACAGTGGACAGCTGTGAACTCTGACAACCACTTTGTTGAAGCAGGTTTACTCCAATCCGTTGTCACTTCCCTCCTCCCTTGTCTTGTACTTCATGCCATATGCATTACTCAGCAGGGGGCGACATTCATCACTGAAAAGCATACGTTAGCAAAATATTAACAGAATAATAATAATAGTCATCATTTATATTGTTTTTAAAGGGGTTGTCACGTGATTAATGTAAAAACTGAAAACCAGACATTATAATAGGACATGACATTACTTTTCTTACAAAACTAGACCCATTTATCCATTCATTGCTCTGCTAGATTTATATCAAGCTGACAGCTCAGGGGGAGTGTCCTTTCTGCTGCAGTTCAGGGGGCGTGTCTCAGCTCTGCCTAGCACAGCTTGGGGGGGCGTGTCCTTTCTGCTGGAGCTCAGGAGGCGTGTCCATGCTCTCCCTATCACAGCTCAGGAGGTGGTTGAAGGTTGGGACTGAGCATGTGCGGTCTTCTCATTGAGAAAGTAAGAAATTAGAAAGAAAACAAACAGCAGGTGGCGCTATACAGATACATTTTATCGAATAAGGCTACTTTCACACCAGCGTTAAAGTTTTCCAGCATAGAGTTCCGTCCTAGGGGCTCAATACCGGAAAAAAAACGCATCACTTTTGTCCTAATGCATTCTGAATGGAAAGCAATCCGTTCAGGATGCATCGGGACGTCTTCTGTTCCGTCCCTTTTGGCAGGAGAAAACACTGCAGCATATTTTCGCCGGCTAAAATTCCGGAACACTTGCCAGATCCGCCATTAATTTCCATTGAAATGTATTAATGCTGTATTCGGTATCAAGCGTTCATGAAATTACCGCATTTACGGATACGGTTCTCCTGTCTGCGCATGCGCAGACCTTTAAAAATGTAAAAAAAAAAATACCTGATCCGTTTTTACAGATGACACCGGAGAGACGGATCTGGTATTTCAATGCATTTGTTCCGCACCCGGATCTGGAAAACAATTGATTCCCGTTTGCATACAGATTTCCGGATCCGGCAGGCAGTTTCGGCAACGGAACTGCCTGACGGATTCTTAGGCCTCTTGCACACGAAGGTGTGCGCTCTGTGGCCGCAATGCACGTACACCAACCCTGGGGCAGCGGATCGCAGACCCATTCATTTTAATGGGTCCTCGATCCCCCCGTTCCGCAAAAAGATAGGACATCTTCTATCTCTTTATGCAGAACGGAAGTACGGGAAGAAACCCCACGGAAGCACTTTCGTAGGGTTCCGTTCCGTACTTCCCTTCCGCACTATTCCGCATCTCCGGATTTGCGGACCCATTCAAGTGATTGGGTCCGCATCTGTGATGCGAAATGCCTACGGAACGGCGCCTATGTGTGAAAGAGGCCTTACTCAGCGGCTATGCTAAATTTTTTAATTTCTTGCAATTGCAAAAGTATTTATATCCAGGGGCTGGTTTGAAAACTGTAGAATATTTTTTGTGGGACATCCCTGAGGTAGCGATCCGGATAGAAAGGTAGATTTTTACGCTATTTATGAAGCTATACCCAATAATTACACTGTACCCTGGATGGACCTTGCTCTTCTCTACGATCACATAACAAAACACAATCTAATCCTGTAATACGCCTGAAATGTGTACTCTGGTGGCATTAGACCGCGCTGCAGCCAGGACAGGGTTAAACGTGAGTGTGAATGGGCTCCACCCCCGTGTGTGTCCCTCCCAGGCCGGCTCGGGCGCCCTCTGGCGGTGAGCGGCGGTACTGCAGCGCCCTGGGAAGTGAGATCGAGGCTGGAGTTCCAGTGGAAGCTGCGCTGCATTCCTTCCCATTCATGCTGAGCGGCCACATTGTATCAGGCGCCGGGGCTCCGGACATGGCAGCGGGCGCCGCTCTCGCAGTAAGTCACCCGCCTTCCCCGGGAGGGAACTTTTCTTGCTTGTTCCTCGAGGAGGGAATCTGCAGCCTGCACAATCGGGGGGCTGAGACCTGCGGGAGCCCGGGGCTGGGAACAGGGGATCGGGCTGCCTGCTCTGGATCTAAGGGGTGTGGGGTATATGCAGGGCACTGGAGCTGGCAGCTGCACTGGGCATGGAGATGATGGGGGTACTCCTTCAGAGTGGTCACTGGAAGGGGGGGGGGGGTGCACCCAGACGCCCTCACCCCCTCACCCCCTCTACCCCCTCTACCCTTCCCCATGGGTCACTGTGTACATTGCACATGTGTGTGAGTCCACAGCCTGGGGTGCCCTCACACATGGGCTGCGGTGCCCCCTTGGCCAGTGCCATGCTGCAGGGAGAGGCTGCACTGCGCTGGCTGGAGTTGTCAGGGGCTGGGGATGTGGTGGTATTGCTGATGAGACTGCAGGAGCCAGGAAGCGATGCCAGCCTCATCAAGTGGCAGCGATCAGGCATCCCGCTGGGCGTTAGGGTGATCTGTGGGTCATAGATGGCACCGGTACCCACCACAGACCCATTGGCACCTCTACCACCCCACTTTCCTTTCACCCTCCTGTGAGATCGTGATTTGGGATGTTTGGCTTCCATGCAGAGCGTCCTCTTAGTTTGGAGACACTACCCCCCCCACCATCCTTCTATGCAGCAGGAAAGCAATTAATCACATTCGCCCCTATACCGCGACCTGGGGATCTTACCGGTGACACTATACGTTGTGTGTCCAGGGCTGCGGTATAGGTTGGCGCTATGTGCATACCGGGTAAAAACCTGAATAATTATTTAATCTCCCCCCCCTCCACTGCCGCCTTTCCTTGGGGCATTGTTAACACCTTAGTAACCAGTCCTGCGGTGGCGCAGCAGGGAAAGGGTTAAGTATCTGAGGTTAAAATGGGGCGGAAATCTTTTTCTCCCCCCCCCCTTCCTTCTGCGGAGATCAGTGGCGTGCATCTCGCCCGAGAGAAGGGGGACGCTTTGTATTGGATGGAGGGAGCAGGTAGAAGGCAGAGGACCCGTTAGGACGGTGTAAGCGGATTTAGAGCGGAGACCACGGAGGACGAGGCTGCGGCGGCGAACGATGCCCACCCTGAGTGCTTATGGTCTGCTGAATGGAGGAGAGCTGCTCGCTGCCAGCTGTGTGCCAGGGTACCGCCGGCTATCCCTGCACCTGTGAGTAGATAGATGGCAGCGCCTCGTGTGCTTTCTAGAAATACCGCGGAGGTGCCAGGAGCCGGGGCGGGGGGCGCCGGATCTCTCGCTGCCGGTGCAGGGAAGGAATGTGCTTTCCGGAGTCTGTGGGATTTGTTGGCACAAGGTGGCGTTAACCCCCTTTCTCTGGAGGTATCGGTAGACGGTGGGTGAGCCAGCTTGGCATTGTCCTGATTTCATCCGGGATTTACAGGGACTGTGACGAGGACTGCGGGCTCCTGCCGTGTCCCGGGAAGAAGGGGATGGTGTTATAGGGAGAAGTTTATGATGCGTGTGATGGAAAAGTAGGGGATCAGGGGGGCGCTTGTCGGGTGAAAGTGTCTCCGTACAGGGGTGCCCTCGTATATCGTACCCTGTGTGCTTATGTATGTGGTGCATGGAGACAATATGGGGGCATTATATATATGTGTGTGTGTGTGGTGCATGGCATGGAGACAATATGGGGGGGCATTATATATATATATATATATATATATATGTGTGTGTGTGGTGCATGGCATGGAGACAATATGGGGGGGCATTATATATATATGTGTGTGTGGTGCATGGAGACAATATGGGGGGGCATTATATATATATGTGTGTGTGTGTGGTGCATGGCATGGAGACAATATGGGGGGGCATTATATATGGTGTATGGCTACACACTGACTTCCTGGTACATGTGCCCGTGTACAGTGTATGTGCCCATCCTGCGTGGAGAACAGCGTGTGCAATGTATATATCAGCATAGGGACACTGTGTACGGTATATCGGCAGGTGTGTGTATACAGTGTGTACGTACATTTATATAGTGAATAGTGCCGGGTGGTGAGTACAGATAGGTGTGAATATTTTTGCTCAGTAAATGTATAGGGGTTACATATTTAGGTGTCTGGATAGTGTGAATATTTTTGCATTGTGTATATGTGGTATTTTAGGGGCATAGATAGATGCAAATATTTTGGCGCAGTAAATGCGTGTATTGCCTCTATGTATATGGGTTGTGTAGATGTCTCTGGATGGTGTGTGTATTTTTGTATGGTTTCTATGGCCGGCGTCTGTATACAGCTGGTGTGACTGTTATGGCATGTATATGTATGTATACAGTTCATGTCTGTTGTGTCTGGATATAGTATATGTTTAGATGGGTGTGAGTATTTTTGCATCGTGAGTATGGATGGGTGTGAGTATTTTTATGCAGTGGATGCATGTCTGGCAGGTATATGTATGTATACGGGCTGTTGGCTGGGTCACGGTGTGTGAGCGGTTATTGGCACCGCTGGTCGTTTTATGACCCTGCGGAGAGGGCTGCCGGTACCGCGGCCACAATGCAGTCCTCCTCCTTACCAAGAACTGGGGAGCAGATTTTGCCATTGTTTTCCAGAACAGGCGGTCATTGTGTTCCACAGTCAGGAACCGGCGTCCAGATTCTTCAGGGTCATGATTTGGACTCCATGGAGGCCGCGGCCGCTGTATGAGTCCAGATGAGACTGTACATGTGATGTCACCGGTCTGGTAGAGAACTGCTGCCGCCTCTCCCCGTGACCTGCTGCGCTACGGTATATGTTGCAGCGCTGTCATAGACTGTACAGGTCGGCACAGAAGAGTGCTCCATCTGAAGTGCAGTTCAAAAAGAAAGGGCCCCATTAACCCCCTCCCCCACGCTGATATTTCCACATGTCCTCAGCAAATGGTCCCAAAATCTCCTTTAAACTGTTGCAGCTGCCGGGGCCGCCTGACCCTGGTGCCCTTTAACCTGCTGTGTTTGGAGGTGGGGGGTGCTCTGGCCTGGTACGCCACACACTAACTTCTTAAAGGGGTGGTCACAACTATTTCATCGTTACTATTGGGGAAAGGGCTGTGGGTACCTCACGTGGTGATGGGCCATTGTGGGGACAGTCGCCTGTGTATTTGTAATGCAGTTGGTAAACCCTGAAAAACACGGCAGTCATGGGCACAAAGCTTGCATGGCACCTTATAAACTGGGCATTAGACCCATGCCCTGCTTGTTGGTTTTTGCTTGCCTTGGAGGGGCATCGGCGGTGCTTGCTGGCCACGCGTCTGTCTCTGCGTCCATCTTCTCACAGGTCATTGACCTTTTTTTTTTTATACATTTTTTTTTTTTTTTTTTATCTTCTATTTTTGCCCAGCAAAATGGCAGCAGCGCGGTGTATGTGGCCACCAGGTGCAGAGCCATATTATTCTTCGAGTATGTGGCTTTAGGGATCCTGTGCTGCTGCAAAACTACAACTCCTAGCGTGCACTGACCGCCTCAGCTAAGCCTGTTGGTCTAATACTAGTCCCAACTAGTGACTGTCCAGCTGTCGCAAAACTACAACTCCCAGCATGTCGGCACCATTAACTTCCCATTGATGGCGGATCAAAGGAATTTTCCTTTTTACGTGGTGTGATAATGTGCTCATTTCCAGGTGTTTTTAGGTTGTATTCAAGATGGTGGAGGGGGCAGGGGTGGCATATGTCGTGTTGGTTGGTCTGATACTAGTCTCAACCTGTGGCTGTCCAGCTATTGCAAAACTACAACTCCCAGCATACCCTGACCGCCTCGGCTATATGACTGTTGGTCTAATACTAGTCCCAACCAGTGACTGTCAAGCTCTTGCAAAACTACAACTCCCAGCATGCCCTGACAGCCTCAGTTAGGTCTGTTGGTCTAATACTAGTCCCAACCAGTGCCTGTCCAATTGTCACAAAAGTACAACTCCCAGCATGTCCTGACAGTCTCAGGCATGTCTGTTGGTCTAATACTAGTCCCGACCAGTGACCCTTTAGCTGTCTCAAAACCACAACTCCCATCATGCTCTGACAACCATTGACTGTCCAGCTGTTGCAAAACTAAAACTCCTAGCATGCTCTGCTAAGGTCTCGCAGGAAGCTGTAGTTTTGCAACTCCATTTTGCAATTAGAGCATGCTAGGAGTTGTAGTTTTGCACCTGGAGCATCATAGATCATAGGTTTGCTCTAAAGATTAGGAAATCGGGATTATCAGGTGTCTTTTGTTAAGGAGGGATTGGCCCAGTCTTGGATGTTGGGGGTGATGGTCCTTGCTTTCTGCCAGCGCCCCCATGACCTGGGTAGACTTGTTTGGGTGGTTTTTGAATGAAGCCCTTCCCTGCGGTGTTGAAAGATAAATCCCGGGGACTGGCTCGGCGCAGAAGTCTCTGAGGACTGTTTGCCGGGCCATGAGTGCCGAGCAGCGGATTCCTTTTAGAGCTGCTTTGGACTAATGGGTGACAACATGGAAGCGTCCGGCCACGTGGCACAGTGGGCCGTATCCCCACAAAGGGTTATTTTCTGCTGCAGTCGCACGAGCGGGAGCAGTTTTGCTACGTACTAATCCTGTGCATAGCAAAAAGTCTGGTAATCCGGCATCTGATAATCTGAGCTTCATATGCGTTTCTATCATGGCCTGACATTACAATGAGTGCGTTTTAAGAGCGTCGCACGCTTGCCGGTCTAAGACACAGGTTGCTAGCTTTTCTGTTACAAAACTACAACTCTCATCATCTCTGCTGTTAATTATTGCACCATTCTAGGCCAACGTTCCCTAATGTCCATCACTGGTGGTCCGCATAAACCAGTTCAACTCACTGTCTGGCCCTTACTGACCTTTTAAGGGAACAAGTGTTTGGCATACGTTGGGTTAAATCCAGTGATACATTCCAGTGTTAAAATTTTGTGTTTCCAAGGCAACCAACTACTTCTTTATAGACTTCTCGGTTACCGCTCATCAGGTCAAATAATTTGCTTTTTAGGAAACAAAATGCGAATCTGCCCCTCGTAGTTTGTGCTGTATTTTCGGTCCCATAGCCCCAGCCTATGTTATTGATCGACGGGTCCGAGTCTCCGGGGGAGGGAGGGGGCGCGAGCTTTCATGGAACGGAGTTGCTTTGCATCACGCGAATTGGTTGATTCGACTTGAAATCTCGCTTTTTGTACTAATAACTTTTTGGGATACGATTTATTTAGCTCTTGTTATTTCTCATGTTTTTTTGACCACTGGGTGGCACTGTTCAGTACGAGTCTACGGCAGGAGCTCCATGTGCCTAGGTGTAAAATCTGCGACCTGACGTTTGATTTACCTCATTATTACACCAATTAATGTACCCCTAATCTGCAACGCCTTCCCCGCCGCCATCTTGAAAGCAGTTTCACATTATACAAGTTGACTGGCTCGGCACTTTTTTCTACTAATACATGTGCTAGGAGTGTTTAGTAGGATGATAATCCCATGGATGGAGTAGGGCTTGTTCAATATCTGCATCCAGGCAGTGTCTTACTAGTGTTCATTGTATTTTGTCCACTAGGTGGTGCTGTTAATTATGTTTTAACCACTGGGTGTTGCAGTTTATTGCATTACAAGCACCATGTGGCGCTGCTTCTTGCATTTTGTTGACCAGGTGGGGCCATTCCTTAGATCTTTAGCGACCAGGTGGGGCCATTCCTTAGATCTTTAGCCACCAGGTGGGGCCATTCCTTAGATCTTTAGCCACCAGGTGGGGCCATTCCTTAGATCTTTAGCCACCAGGTGGGGCCATTCCTTAGATCTTTAGCCACCAGGTGGGGCCATTCCTTAGATCTTTAGCCACCAGGTGGGGCCATTCCTTGCATTTTGGCCCCCAGGAGGCGCGGTTTCCTGCATTTTGGCCACCAGGTGGCCCTGTTCATTGCATTTTGGCCCCCAGGTGGCCCTGTTCGATGCATTTTGGCCACCAGGTGGCCATGTTCGATGCATTTTGGCCACCAGGTGGCCCTGTTTGTTGCATTTTGGCCCCCAGGTGGCCCTGTTTGTTGCATTTTGGCCCCCAGGTGGCCCTGTTTGTTGCATTTTGGCCCCCAGGTGGCCCTGTTTGTTGCATTTTGGCCCCCAGGTGGCCCTGTTTGTTGCATTTTGGCCCCCAGGTGGCCCTGTTTGTTGCATTTTGGCCCCCAGGTGGCCCTGTTTGTTGCATTTTGGCCCCCAGGTGGCCCTGTTTGTTGCATTTTGGCCCCCAGGTGGCCCTGTTCTACTCAGGAGAGCTTTGTGTGTTTACATATGTATACAATCGGTGATATAATGTCGGATTATCATTAGGCCTCCTGCACACGACAGTATTTTTTTAACGTCCCGCAAAACGTGGTTCCGTTGTACCGTGATCCGTGCCCGTTTTTTCTTCTGTGGGTCTGCCGTGATTTTTGGAGGATCCACGGACATAAAAAATGAAAAAAAAAATCTAAGTCAAGTTTGCCATTGAAATGATAGGAAAAAACGGACGCGGATCACGGACGCGGATGACAATCTTGTGTGCATCCGTGATTTTCACGGACCCATTGACTTGAATGGGTCCGTGAACCGTTGGCTGTGAAAAAAATAGGACAGGTCATATTTTTTTCACGGCCAGGAAACACGGATCACGGACACGGCTGCCAAACGGTGCAGTTTCCGATTTTTCCACGGACCCATTGAAAGTCAATGGGACCGCAGAAAAACACGTTAAACGGGACAACGGCCACGGGTGCACACAACGGTCGTGTGCAGGAGGCCTTAGACTAAGGCTACATGCACACGACCGTAAGTGTTTTGCGGTCAGTAAAGTAAAAAAAAAAAAAAAAAGATGACATCCGTATGCCATCTGTTTATTTTAATTTTTTTTGTGGATCCATTGTAACAATGCCTAAAATGGACAAGAATAGGACATGTTCTATTTTTTTTGCGGGGCTACGGAACGGACATACTGATGCGGACAGCACACGGTGTGCTGTCCGCATTTTTTGTGGACTGATTGAAATGAATGGGTCCGCATCCTATCCGCAAAAAAAACTGAACGGACACGGAAACAAACCACGTTCGTGTGCATGTAGCCTAACCGACACACCGATTGTTATGTTACTGCGCCAAATGTGTCTCTCTCTGTGCGGTGTATAGCGTCGGTGTATTCCCGGCTGCTGTGTATCTCACTGTTTGCACCTTTTACTGCTGAAAAAGCCATTCTGGTGGTGACGTCTCCTGTGTATGGATTGCCTGCAGCGGGCATAGTCCTCTACGATGAGAAGGTGGAATCCATATAACTCTCTGCTTTAGCCTCAGTGGGACGTGCGCTCTGCAGAGATACTTGCGCTGTAATATTAACCATATTTATTCCCCGGCCTGGGAGGAGAGGAGCTCCCTTACCAATCACATTAAGCCCTGTTCCAGCTAGTGGCTTCTGTGTGTTTGGGCCTGCAGGGGAAATCTTATTGAATACAGTTATGAATAGTTAATATCATACACACATCATCGCTCTGCAGGGTCCGGGGTGAGAGGATGCTTAACATCTCCAGCATCTATAGACTTAAATTGTTTTTAGCCATTATACGGAGTCTGCGCTGCTGAGGATTCTGCATGTATTATGCATTTCTAGGACATACGTTTCCTGCATTCTCTATTTTATTTTGCTTTTCCTCAGCTGTGTGTGCACCGTATCTGTGTGACCACAAGCATGTATGAACGCGTGTCTGTATGAATGAAAGTGCCAGTGTGTTTGTATGCACATGCAAAAATCATGGATGATGGGGCAGTCTGCATGCGTGTGTGCATGGATGATGGGGCAGTCTGCATGCGTGTGTGCATGGATCATGGGGCAGTCTGCATGCGTGTGTGCATGGATGATGGGGCAGTCTGAATGCGTGCGTGTGTGCATGGATGATGGGGCAGTCTGCGTGCGTGTGTGCATGGATGATGGGGCAGTCTGCGTGCGTGTGTGCATGGATGATGGGGCAGTATGCGTGCGTGTGTGCATGGGTGATGGGGCAGTCTGCGTGCGTGTGTGCATGGGTGATGGGGCAGTCTGCATGCGTGTGTGCATGGATGATGGGGCAGTCTGCATGCGTGTGTGCATGGATGATGGGGCAGTCTGCATGTGTGTGTGCATGGATGATGGGGCAGTCTGCGTGCGTGTGTGCATGGATGATGGGGCAGTCTGCGTGCGTGTGTGCATGGATGATGGGGCAGTCTGCGTGCGTGTGTGCATGGATGATGGGGCAGTCTGCGTGCGTGTGTGCATGGATGATGGGGCAGTCTGCGTGCGTGTGTGCATGGATCATGGGGCAGTCTGCGTGCGTGTGTGCATGGATCATGGGGCAGTCTGTGTGCGTGTGTGCATGGATCATGGGGCAGTCTGCGTGCGTGTGTGCATGGATCATGGGGCAGTCTGCGTGCGTGTGTGCATGGATCATGGGGCAGTCTGCGTGCGTGTGTGCATGGATCATGGGGCAGTCTGCGTGCGTGTGTGCATGGATCATGGGGCAGTCTGCGTGCGTGTGTGCATGGATCATGGGGCAGTCTGCGTGCGTGTGTGCATGGATCATGGGGCAGTCTGCATGCGTTTGTGTGCGCATGGATGGGGCAGTCTGCGTGTGTGTGTTCGCATGGATGGGGCAGTCTGCGTGCGTGTGTTCGCATGGATGGGGCAGTCTGCGTGCGTGTGTTCGCATGGATGGGGCAGTCTGCGTGCGTGTGTGCGCATGGATGGGGCAGTCTGCGTGCGTGTGTGCATGGATCATGGGGCAGTCTGCGTGCGTGTGTGGATCATGGGGCAGTCTGCGTGCGTGTGTGGATCATGGGGCAGTCTGCGTGCGTGTGTGCATGGATCATGGGGCAGTCTGCGTGCGTGTGTGCGCGCATGGATCATGGGGCAGTCTGCGTGCGTGTGTGCATGGATCATGGGGCAGTCTGCATGCGTTTGTGTGCGCATGGATGGGGCAGTCTGCGTGTGTGTGTTCGCATGGATGGGGCAGTCTGCGTGTGTGTGTGTGTGTTCGCACGGATGGGGCAGTCTGCATGTGTGTGTTCGCACGGATGGGGCAGTCTGCGTGTGTGTGTGTGTTCGCATGGATGGGGCAGTCTGCGTGTGTGTGTTCGCACGGATGGGGCAGTCTGCGTGTGTGTGTGTGTTCGCATGGATGGGGGCGGCCCTGGTGTATGCACCAGAATATCTAATATTCTGGATAATCACATGGATTGAGAGGAGTTGGCGATTTATGGTGCAGGACCATGTGATATGGAGGGGTCTGTGCTCCTGGCCAGCGCTGTTTTTGGCCTCCGGAATGTGGACTCCTGGTGTCTTTTGTTACCTTTTCACTTGGGGACGGTGGGAATCAGAGCAATTAAATAGCTTCCCAAGTAAGGGATGGGGTTAAAGGTCATGAGGAGAAGCCATGTGACTGTCTGTGAAAATGATCCCATGTGTGACCTGAAGGGATGCGGCTTTTTTTTTTGTTTGCCTTAGAAGAGGGCGGCTACCCCCAGGTTCCTGACCTGAACTGAATTTAGAAACCTCTGCCCTCCTCTCCTTCATTTACAAGTCTTTAGAACCAGTTTCTGGTGGACTCCCTGCTGGTAAATAGGGGGGTATCGCGTGTCGCCCCCACCCACCTGCCATAGAGGCCGCATGAAATTGTGTTCAGTGAAGTTTAATGAATCCTCTGTTACTTAGTATGAAAACATTAATTAAAAGGTTATACCGAAACTAGCAATTTCTCAAAGTATATAAAATATACCAAACTTATGTACATAATATAAAATGAAAAAAATATACAAAAAGGTATGAAAATATCTAAAATGGTCTAAATGGGATATAAACATATACAAAGTATAAATAGAAATTTCTAAAAAGTACTGTATGTATATATAAATTAAAAAAATCCAAAAATATATATCAATAAAATATACAAAAGTATAAAAGTACGGAGGTATAAAATATACATTTTTTTTCTCTTTAGTTCTTTATTAATGACTTAAAATGCAAAAAGAACAAATACGGTAACACTCCGGTAAATCCTTTATATCATTTCAGGCCTCTTGCTGCAGGAGGGGGAAAAAAAGTTTTTAGGGCTCATGCACACGAACACATTTTCTTTCCGCGTCCGTTTTTTCTTTGCGTCCGTATATGGAACCATTCATTTTAATGGGTCCGCAAAAAAAACGGTGTGCATTCCGTTTCCGTGTGTTCGTATTTCCGTTCCGCAAAAAAATAGTACATGTCCTATTATTGTCCGCGTTACAGACAAGGACAGGACTGTTCTGTTAGGGGCCAGTTGTTCTGTTCTGCAAAATACGGAATGCACACGGACGTCATCCGTATTTTTTGCGGCCCGCAAAATACATACGTTTGTGTGCATGGGCCCTTATATATGTGTGAAAGATAGGACATTAAGGAAAGGGTTTTATTTATTTTTTCCGTAAAACTGTTTATAATTTTTTTTATTTTTAACAGGTCTGTTTGCAGAAACAGCGCTACTCTTGTTTTCAGGCGCCGTCTGGTATTGCAGCCCAGCACCATCCACTTACGTTTCCCATTCATTGAAAAGTGGTAAAATATACAGAGCAAACATATTTTTTTTTTTCCACAAAGAGACTATAAATTTCCCTAAAATAATAAATACCTGTCCAGGATAGCCTGTGTTAATGAAGATGCAGGGTCTGATACACGAGGCCGATATGCTGATGTTGTACAGCGCCCGCCGCGGCTATTTCCATAAGAATACAGGTTGTCAAGTGCTCGGCATTGCCGTATAAATTAGCCACCTAGCTGGGCTTTGTGTGTGAACAGAGAAGACATTGAAGATCAGACAACCATGAATCATGTCACGCGGACTGAAGGCTTTAATGGGCCCATCCACCTAAGGCCAGAATTCATCCTGTATCGGGTGTTGGGGGGGGGGGCATAAATTACATTGCTGATTCCCTGATTGAAGGCGCTCCCTGTGACCCATGACCCATGAATGAAAGTGTCCAACTCGGCCCCCTTGCTTGTGAGAACACGGATAATATTTGAAACGTTTAATGTATGGTGACTTCCCCTTTAAGAAAGGCATTAACACAAACCGTAGAGTAACCGATATGGTGTCGGGCAAAGATGTCTCGTTAACCGCAGCCAGTTAGGTTCCAGCTTACGGCAATCTGGATGGTCGCTATTGCTGACGGTAGAAGTTATAGGGCGGTTGACTTGGTGAGAATACTCCGTTCACCACCAGGGAACGTAATAGTGAACATAATGGTGAAAAGGAATGTTAGGCAACCAGTGAAGCTCCTTTGAGGGCTCGCTAGCAAACTCAGCTCTTGGGGGTCATTTAAATCTGAAGGACAAGAGGCAAGAAGGACCTCCTCGGTTCCCATTTATTCCGTCCATACCCCGGTTATTTTGAAGAGAACACTACATTGTAGGAGGCATGTTTTGACGGAACACACGTGTGTTCGCCGCTGCTTCCTGTTGCATTACATGTTTTACTTGCGCTAATCTTAGTCATGTAAGCTGCGGCTGCAGTGCAGGGCCGGTCGGGGCATGCACGGCCCGTATTCGGTAGACATAACACCTACAGCACCCATTAGTGACAGTCATGTGCATACCATGGAAAAATACGCCGAGTCCTCCTTTTGTTTCTCAGCCACCTGTCTAACCTTTTCAGAGCCCCGCAGCGCTTGTCATAATTGCGACTTCCTCGGGTTATGTTCTGCCTTGCAGGTGAAAACAAAGAGAAGTATTCAAAGATTGTACATTTCTGTACCTGTGAGGTACTTCTAATGGCGTGCAAAGATTTATGATTGAGGCACCTGCAAGGGAAATATGGCTGCCTTGCAACAGGCCTTGATGCCTGGGCTGACCAGTATAGGTCTCCATGCTCTTGTGAGGACCAGTACGGTCACCTTCTATACTATAGAAGTGATGATGGTCTCCATGCTTTTGTGAGGACCACACATCATAGTCACCTTCTGTATCACAGAAGTGATGATAGTCTCCATCCTCTTGTGAGGACCAGTATGGTCACCTATTATACCGTAGAAGTGATTGTAGGGTCCACATGCTCTTGTGAGGACCAGTATGGTCACCTATTATACCATATAAGTGATGATAGGGTCTCCATGCTCTTGTGAGGACCAGTATGGTCACCTATTATACCGTAGAAGTGATGGTAGGGTCTCCATGCTCTTGTGAGGCCCAGTATGGTCACCTTCTATGTCGTAGAAGGGATGATAAAGTCTCTATGCTCTTGTGAGGACTAGTACATTTACCTTCTGTACTTTAGAAGTGATAAGGTCTCCGTGCTCTTGTGAAGACCAGCACGGTCAACTACTATACCATGGAAGTTGTGATCAAGTCTCCATGCTCTTGTGAGGACCAGTGTGGTGACTTTCTGTACTGTAAAAGTGATGATAAAGTCTACATTCTCTTGGTGAGGACTAGTATGGTCACCTTTAATACCATAAAAGTGATGATGAAGGGCCAGCTCAGGTTCTCGCCTTCTATGATGTTTGTGGTGTAAACCTTCTCGGGACAGGTACCACCATGTTAGAAAATGAGGAATTGGCCTGAAGAGAAGTCCTACAAGGGATGTGGTGCAGGCCAGTAGACAAGTTCCTCCTGTTCCTTGATAGAGGCTGTGTAAGACCCTGGGGAGCATGGTTCCTCGTTGAGATGTTAGTGGTTAGGAATAATATGGATGTACCTGGATGAAGAAGTGGTAACAGGGACTATATTTAGTTTTTTTCTTTTACTCTACATAAGTCCATAGATGGTGGTTTTTGAGAGCAGAGCGAACCTTGTATTACAGATTACTTTCTGTTGGCCCCTTGAGTGCCTGAGTATGGGTAGAGCTGACACCCCAAATTTAGGGAAATTAGGGACAGTCCCTGCAAATTCTGGACTTTAGGCGACTATGGAGAAGTCACGATTTGCATTCCTGACCCATGTGCGAGCTCTTCGGGGACGGTTACATTTAGAAGCTGTTCTTTCTCATTTTGACTAATTGGTTACACCCGGAGATCCTGCAGATTCCATTGTCCTGGTTCAGGTCCAATGTTAGACATGGAACATATTTTAGGCGTGATGTCAGCCATGTGGAGAGGGTGTTTGTTTAGTGGTGCTCATGCAGCCGCAGATGATTCCCATTAGGAAAACAGTCAAATTTTTCCTCAACAGAACCCGCACATGTACGCTGTGGAGGCCTGAAACACCCTACAAATATCTAAAAATCCCCATTACGTCAGTCCCTGAGCTGTCCCGTCCTGCTTTTAAAAAGTTATATAGCGGGTGACTACCATTAAAGTCGTGTCTGGTTCGAAAATGTATTTTTATATACCCTCAGTTAATAGAGCCCCTCCCTCCATTCAAGACCAAAGTCTCTCTTGCACTGGAGGACCCAGCATGCCAATGCATTTCAATAGGGACCGTGTAATGCTAAGTTTGCCCTGCGGTGGCGCTGTGGTGCAGGTTCCACTGCAGATTGCATCCCATTGCTTGGGTTGCAGCAAGATGTGATCAGTTTAGTTTTGGAGGATCCCTGTTAATATAAAGGTCTTGTCCAAAGAAAACAATCCCTTAAGGGACATTGGGTGACTACTCCTGTAAGCTACAGCTGTGGTCATGTTAGTGGTCATTCGGCTTTCCCTGACGAGAATCGCCTATATAGAATTTGTTACACGACTGAAGGATTTTTAGGGATTCATACAGATGTTTTTGGGACTACAAGGGCCAGCATGCCGCTTAAAGAGCACATGTCACCAGGATCAACCCCATTAAATTTGGCATACTAGCGAATAGAGTAGATCCTGCTGATCAAAATGATATCTGCCTTGTGAAAATCGGTTGTGGCGTTCTTGAGAAAAACAAGATTTTTATTCTTTAAGCAAATGAGGGGGCGTGGCCAGCACTGGAAAGCTGAGATTCTAAGGTGCACCAAGGGGCCAGGCCACGCCCCTAAGTGCACTGAACCCTTATTTATATAAAGAATAAAAGTCTGTTTTTCTTGGAAACTCCACCACCGATTTTCATAAGACGGGTATCAATTTACTCAGCAGGATCGACCCTACCAGGCAGTAGGAGGTTGATCCTGATGTTAGGTGCTCTTTAAAGGAATGATTATTTACTGCGAGGAGCTGGTGCTCAGGTTTCTGGTGTAGGATGCAGATTCTATTACAGCTGGAGGAGATGAGCTAGCACTCTTGCAGCATTCTTCTGGAGTGGGCGCAGTTTCCAGGCCACTGGAATGGAGGAATTCTGTAGTAGATGGAACTGAGGCGTCTCATGATGAGTGATGGTGAAAAGTGTGATAGAAGGGAGATTAATTATTGATCGGGCCGCTATAACGGCTCTTGAATCTAATCTGAAAGTAGATAATGAATATTCTTTATTCATACCGTGCCGTCATTGCTGATCTGATGTCTGTGTTGTCAATATACCTTATTGTGTGTAGGGGCGCCCCGCAAATGGGTGATACCCCTTAATAATGAAGTGTTCCTGTTACTGACTCCCCAGTCATGTGACTGCGACACGACGTTCCATCTGCCGATTGTGCGACTTCCTCCACTTCTAGCCCCGCCCTCCTGGACGGTGCAGGACTGTTCTTTTAAGTTATCTAAGCGCCTTCTTTTGTATTCTCTTTACCAAAATTCATGTGTGCATTATTTTATATATATATTATTTTTTTAACACAAATATTTTTTTACCAGCAAACAGTTTTTTGTTTATATCCAAATAATTATCGTTTCTGCTCAAGGCTAAAATAATTAGATAAGAAGAATCAGATTATTTTAATGAAGTATAAACAGCAGGGTAATAATTAAAAGCAACATAAAAGAATCATTACTGCAATTCATAGCGTAAGATAACATATATACCGTACTCGCCTTACATGGTAATTGAGGCGCAATAAAGTACTCGCTTCTACCGCGCGCCATCTAGTATCCAGCGCTCATTACTTGGTGGACTGCTAGATGCATTATTTTCAGTATTGCAGGTGGAGTGGACTTTATTGCGCAGGTGCAAGTATTACCCCGTATATGCCGGACTAACAGCTGATATTAGTGGCCATTCACTATAGTATATATTTTATCTTATGCCTATGAATTGCAGTTATGATCGTTATATTGCTTTTATCCAGGAAATGATGATGATGACCTATCCTCAGGATAAGGCCTCATGCACACGGCTGTTGCCCGGCTGTGCCCGTATTGCGGCCCGCAAATAGTGGGTCTGCAATATACGGGCACTGGCCGTGTGCACACTATCATTTGAATGGGTCCCCAATCTGGAAGGAGCGGTGCGGAACAGAAGCACTACGCAGTGCGTCCGTGGGGTTTCTCTCCGTGCCTCTGCATCGCAAAAAAATAATACAACATGTTCTATTTTTTGCCGTGTGGATGGATCACGGACCCGTTCAAGTCAAATAGGTCTGCGGCAACCGGTTAGTGTGCATGAGGCCTAAATCATCATTATTACATGGGAGGGGGTCCGAGTCCCGACACCTCCACCGATCAGCTGTTCCAGGGAGCCACCGCACTCACGGGAACTCTGGGAAGCGCAGCTGACCCCTGGCATCTCGCCAAGCACAGCGCCGTCCATTGTATAGTGGTTGTGCTTGGTATTGCACCTCAGCCTCATTAACTTCAATGGGTCTAGGCTGCGCCTAGGTCATGTGACTGATGCCCAGGGATCTCACGTGGCCAAGGAAGAGGATTACGGAGCACCAGCCTCTCCTAACAGCTGATCAGTGGGGGGCCCGAAAGTCTTGATAGGTCATTAATATTATTTATAGGATAACCCCTTGCTGTTTATACTTTAGTAAAATCTCACCTTCTTCTTATCTAATTATTTTAGACCTGAGCGGCAACTATAATTATTTGAATATTTAATATTTTTTGTTCCGTGGTACTGGAGTTTAGTCAGAGCACTCGGCACATTTATACAGTTTTTTTTATACCGTTTGATTTTGTATTGTTTTTTTATAACCCAAACTGCTTTGTTGTTTTTTTTTGTTTTTTTACCTAAATGCACTTTTCCAGCATTTATTTTAATTTTCACTCTCTTCCAAACGGCTCTCCTGCCTTTCGCCTGCTCCCATTTAAGCTGAGTAAATACGAACTGTGTCCTTAGCGCATCCTGAATTTTAGTCACTTTTCCGAGACTTTCGCCTACTGAGAGCGATAACGTTTTCGCCTCGTCCATTGGGCGGGTGGATTCCCGTGCTGGAATGAATGGCTGGGTACATAAGTCACAGGACCGTAAATGACGCAGGCTGTAACCTGTACGCCGTCTACACGGATGCTCCAGGGGAAGAGATTTTGTGAAGTGATGGCTGTGCAGTGCTGGTAATATGAAATATTTAGTAGCACTCTGGTGCTCTCGTGACGTTCCCCTCCTGCCTCTGCGGCTGACTCTGCTAATCTGAGGTGTACACGAGGCTGCGCGCCTGTCGTCAGCATTCATTATTAACGTGTTTTTTCCATCACTCCATATTCAGAGTGATAGTTAGGGTGTGAACATCCGAGTTTGAGCTTTTAACTCCATCCTTGTCTATGGCGCCGTTATAAATCGCCACGGCTGTAACATGAAGCATTCCAAATGCATAGGGCTTTCTCCAATGCAGTTAGAGTTAAATTCCGATAATCCGGCACTCAGCAATTCCGTAGTATCGGGAGAATCTGTTTGCTTTGGCAAGGGGAGATCTGATCAGTATGGATAGATTTCTACCTCTTCAGGGAGCTCTTCATTTACCACCTACAGTCACCTGTACAATGGGAGGTGAGGAGGATCTTTAACCCTGTAGAAGGCATCTCGCTGTTGAAGGAAACAATGGGTTAATTACGCATTTGCTTAAGTTTATAGGATCAGCAGTCGTACAGAACTGGTGTAGCGGCATTTCCCCTATTGTCAGTTGTGAGAGATGATGGGTATCAATTACTTGGTCATCCAGGACTGTCTGTCTGCAGAGATCAGTGTATCACATTTGCACCTTAGGCCGAATATCTCAGTGATACACGATACGGTGTGTGATCTGCAGCTGCTTGTCCTCAGTGCTGGGGATCCTGCACCAGTATTTATGACAGCGGTTATATCTGTGAATATCCAGCCCCGACACTGCCGTATTCTGTCATTTCTGTACAAATATCTGGTTTAAAGCCACTAAACTTTACTATAGACTGAATATACAGAAAAGTGTTACACCTTTTATAATTACATCCTGTATTATACTCCAGAGCTGCACTCACTGCTCTGCTGGTGCAGTCACTGTGTACATACATTACTTATCCTGTACTGATCCTGAGTTCCATCCTGTATTATACTCCAGAGCTGCACTCACTGCTCTGCTGGTGCAGTCACTGTGTACATACATTACTTATCCTGTACTGATCCTGAGTTCCATCCTGTATTATACTCCAGAGCTGCACTCACTATTCTGCTGGTGCAGTCACTGTGTACATACATTACTTATCCTGTACTGATCCTGAGTTCCATCCTGTATTATACTCCAGAGCTGCACTCACTATTCTGCTGGTGCAGTCACTGTGTACATGCATTACTTATCCTGAGTTACATCCTGTATTATACTCCAGAGCTGCACTCACTATTCTGCTGGTGCAGTCACTGTGTATATACATTACTTATCCTGTACTGATCCTGATTTACATCCTGTATTATACTCAAGAGCTGCACTCACTAGTCTGCTGGCGGAGTCACTGTGTACATACATTACTTATCCTGTACTAATCCTGAGTTACATCCTGTATTATACTCCAGAGCTGCACTCACTATTCTGCTGGTGCAGTCACTGTGTATATACATTACTTATCCTGTACTGATCCTGGATTACATCCTGTATTATACTCAAGAGCTGCACTCACTATTCTGCTGGTGCAGTCACTGTGTACATACATTACTTATCCTGTACTGATCCTGATTTACATTGTGTATTATACTCCAGAGCTGCAATCACTATTCTGCTGGTGCAGCAGTCACTGTGTACATACATTACATTGATTTAGCAACATTTACTTTGGGGGATCCATTTTTATTGGGTAATTGTTTGTTATTGGAGGAAGGTCTTATGGGGACATATTTGCTCTTCTTTATACTGACGTTCCATCAGTCCACGCGCTCATCAAAGCTCGGCCGCTTTCTGTTTTCACAATCCCTTCCACGTGAAAGCCCAAATTAAATGGCTGAAAACACAAATGCAGAGAAATGACTCTTCAGACCTGTGAAAATGTCCTCGCTCTGTCTCTCCACCGACCATTAACTCTCCGCTGTCGGCTGGGATGTTGAGGAGTGAAGCGCGTCTAACCCCTGATGACTGCTTGACATGCGCATCATTCCCTTGAGGTGACTGACATGTTGTATTTGGAGTCTTTTTATACATTGCTGTTTGTTTTATCTTTTTCTTTTTACATGGACTTTTATGATATCTTTTCTTTTAGATTTGAGTTTTTATAAAGTAAGGTGCCATTTACTTTTTACACCTTGGTTTTTATTGCAGAAACCTACGACATTTCTGTGGCTCCTTTTAAGGGCTCCTGCATACGACCAGCCGCAAAACACGGATACCGTCAGTGTGCATTCCGCATGTTGTGGAGCGGTACGGTCTGCCCCTAATAGAGCAGTCCAATCCAATAGGAACGGCCATGCAGACATACGGACACGGAATGCACACAGAGTCATTTCCGTTTTTTTTTTGCAGCCCCATTGATGTGTGGTTCAGCATACGAACGGACGTGTGCCCTAACGTTTATTTGGGTGTTGTCTATCGCATTTATTATTAAAGGGCTTTTCCAAGCTACTGATATTATCTATCTTCGGGATATGTCGTTAATATCCGATCGGTGAGGGCCCATCCCCCTGCACCCCCAACTGACCAGCTGTTCCCTGCAGCCTCTGGTACTGGAACTAGCACTTTGAATGGAACAGGAAGCGCAGCGCCGTTCATAGTGTAGTGGCCATGCCGCGTTACTGCAGCTTCCATTCACTTAAATTGGAGCTTAACTGCAGTAACCCAGCGCGGCCACTACACTTTGAACGGCGCTGCACTTCCTGTTCCTTTCAAAGTGCTAGTTCCAGCACCGGAGGCTGCAGAAAACAGTCGATCGGTGTCCGTGCAGGGCGTTGAGCCCTCATCGATCCAATACTAATGACTTATCCTGAGGATAGGTCATCAATATCAGGAGCCTAGAAAAACCCTTTAATGTATTTTCATTCTGTGTCCATTCAGTTTTTTTTGTTGACTGTATACGGAACCATTCACTTCAATGGGTCCGCAAAAAAAACCTGAAGGTACTCTGTGTGCATTCCGTTTCCGTATGTCCGTATTTCCGTTCAGCAAAAAAATAGAACATGTCTTATTATTATTGTCCACATTACGGACAAGGATAGTGCTGTTCTTTTAGGGGCGAGCTGTTCCGTTCCACAAAATACGGAATGCACACGGACGTCGTCCGTGTTTTTTGCGAACCGCAAAATATATACGGTCGTGTGCATGAGGCTTAAGTCTGCATTAAAGTCTTCAGTCTTAGTGACTACTTGGTGGAGAAACGGGGCCTCACAGCAGCACAGAATATTTCAGAAGAGGAGTGTGCTAATTTTTGGGGAGATCACATACAGGATAGCACCGCATCGAATATGTGTGACTAATAATGGAAAGGGTAGGGCCCCACAGCAGCACAGAGTATTTCAAGCGAGGAGTGTTGGGAGCTCATAGTTGGTCTACTTTTATTCTGTCTGACTATATTGATGAATCTGACCTCGATATTTTCATCTAACTTTCCGTTCATTATAAAAAAATGATTTGCGGTTCTCCAAAGTTATTAATGAAGAATTGGTAATTAACGCTGTCCGCCCCCCCATCCTCTGGAAGCATTAATTAAATATCCAATCATGTTCCTTGCAGCTAATGAGCAGGGACGGAGCCTGATCAATAGTCCCTTGATATTCCTGAATAGGCGGATGGCGGGGGGGGGGGGGGGCGCGCAGACAAAAATGCCACAGACGTAATAGTACAGCAACTTGCAGTAATTGTGAGGGAGGCATTGCCGGGGTGCTGGCCCAGCTGTGCTCGTTGTGAGATGATTTAACAGCTGCAGTTTTGCATTTTTATCATCTTCGGCGCATATGAGCGACTGGAATTACAAGCAAACAAGTGGCCATTGGATAAGCTGTCTGACGGCTGGAGCCCCCCCTTTCCTTGTTTTGCTTTTTGACTTCTGCCCCTTAATGGATGGCGGGCAATAAGTCCTTGGAGCACCAGATGTATATCCTCCTCAGATGCAGTCTTGGATTTAAAAAGGACACGCACCCCTCCCCCCTTTTAATAGTTCTGGAGCATTTATTTTTATGACTGTATAATGTGCCGTTCCTTTATTATTCCTGCCAGAAGTTATGAATGAATTGCTAGTAGTGTTACCAGTTGGGGGGTGTCCCTGCACAGTCTGACAGCACTGATTGGATAGGTGGAGGGGGGGGGGTCCCGGGGGGGGGGTCCCTGCACAGTCGGACAGCACTGATTGGATAGGCGCAGGGAAACTCCCCCAACTGGTAACCTTTGTTGCAGACTGCTTGCAATTCATTCATAACTCCTCGCAGGAATAATAGAGGAATGGCACAACCTAGTCATAGGAACCGATGATATTACAGGGGGAATGCAAGTAGTTACTAGAACAGATATGTCAGGAGAGGTGACGGGTCCTCTTTCATCTCCAGCAGATTAGGGGCAGGGACCTTCGGAGAATTCCACAAAGTCCAGATCTGACTGGGGCGTCCTGAATGCTGGCGTTTTGTCTGATTAGATTTGTGCAATGTTTCTTTTATCCCCATAGAAGTCAAGGAAAATGTTGCACGTCTTGGGGTTGACCTCTGTGGAACGTGCTCTATACACACTGATGTTATACAGAGGCTCCTCCTGACTGTTGACAGATCCGGCCATAAACAGTGGCATCCACCAACAGCAGCCTGTACAGTCTTGTAGAAATCGGCGCCGTCCTTGGAGTAAATGTTTTGCAATTTTCTGACAATCTTTGTTACAATGTATCAGTCTAGGCAATCCTCAGTGAGCTACGGCTACTTTCACACTAGCGTTAGCAGGGTCTGGCAGGCTGTTCCAGCATTCCCATTGGCTAAAGGTTGGTTCTGCTCACAGCTGTTCTTCCCATACCCCTGCCCCACAAGGCTCCATTCGCAAGTGTTGTCCGCACCCGTTCAATGGGTACAGACCCGTTCATTCTCTATGGGGCCGGAAGAGATTCAGTGAGCACACTATGTGCTCTCCACATCCGCGTTTCCGGAGCTCCCCCCGATCTTCCGGTCCGCAGCTCCGCAAGAAAATAGAGCATGTCCTATTCTTGGGGGTATTTCTATGGGGGTGCCGGCCGGGTGTATTGCAGATCCGCAATACACTACGGACGTGTGATGCAGGCTAGGCTCTGCGCGGCACCTCTGCTAGCAGCTTATCTACCCTGAAAACAATAGGATCAGCCATGTTGAAATCCAGCTACTGTTCCAGCTGACTTTTTTCGAACGTGGATGCGCGAGTGTCTTTTAACCCTAGATATGCCGTGGGCCAAACACTGCGCCTTCAGGATCTGCACTAATGTCTCGGCTGACATATTCCGCGGCACTTTACAGACAATATCATTGCTTGCTGTCTCCAATGGAGCTCTCAATCTAGGGGATAGGAGAATAACCATTAGATCTATGGGAGTGCCACTGCTGGGATCTCCAGCAATCATGAGAATGGGGGCCCTGTACCCCATGGAGTCCCCCGAAATGAGCAGAGCGGCTACTTGGGCATGGGCTCAATCGCTCCATTCATTTCTATGATTGTGGATCTCTGTACCCGGCTGTCTCCCATTGGAATTCACATAGACATGCTTGGAGCTGCTGTATGCATGCCTGATCAGCCGCACTGTTTATTCCAGGGGGCTCCATGGGGTACAGGGCTCCTGTTCTCATAATCAGTGGGGGTCCCATCAGTAGGAAACCCACCCATCTAATAGGTATCACTTATCCTGTGGATAGGGGATAACTTTATGTAACCAGAATAGGAATAAAGGGATTTTGCACTAGGTCCTGACCCAGTATTGGAACCGTCACGGCCCATATTCACAGTAGCACGGATGTCGCTGAGCGTTGCCTACAGAGACGTTCCTCCGCTGACTCCAATCTCTGAATTGCACAATATCCACGTATAGAGCGTTCCTTTTTGTTGCCGGGGGCTGCGTGCAACGAACGTAGTCATTAACCTGCTAAGTCCTAATTATATCACCGTTGTTTCCTATGAATCTGCAGCCTGTGGACTTCTTGCAGGGTGCGGCGGGTGAGCGGCTGCACCTGTAGCATGTACTCGCACACCCCTCTCTATCCAGGTGAGGTGGGGGTATATATTGTATAGCACGGTGGGGACACGTGAGCCGGGCTCTGTAGACACCCGATATCATGGCCACTGATTGCAGCTGCTGCGGTGGCACCGATTTTCACCATTCATTAGGCTTGGTTCCAAGCTGCTGAAGCCTCCACCCGTCCGGACATGTTCTCTCTCCCCATATTACCTTTTTTGTTTTTTTTTTCTTAAAATTCTGCATTGTATGAAAAAAGATACTTCCCTTTGTCAGTGGGACTTGTCCTTAGGCCTTGTTCACACGTCAGTTTTAGGCCTCATGCACACGACCGTTCCGTTTTTTTTCCGGTCCGCAAACCGTGGATCTGCACAAAACGGAAGCCACCCGTGTGCTTTCCGCAATTTGCGGAACGGAACGGGCGGCCCATTGTAGAAATGCCTATTTTTGTCCGCAAAACGGACAAGAATAAGACATGCTAGATTTCTTTTTTTTTGCGAGGCCTCGGAATGGAGCAACGGATGCGGACAGCACACAGAGTGCTGTCCGCATCTTTTGCGGCCCCATTGAAGTGAATGGGTCTGCACCCGAGCCGCAAAAACTGTGGCTCGGATGCGGACCCGAAAAACGGTTGTGTGGAGGAGGCCTTATGATCAGTGATTTCCATCAGGTGCGGGTCAAAAACACGGAGCAGGAGCAGATCTTTCCCTTACAGGGGGTTCAGACCTGAGCGTTCTGAAACGAGCGCTCTGTATGCGCGATTGTACGGGCGTTTACAATCGCGCATACAGAGACAGGCGTGCACACATTGTCGCGCGTTCCCGAATATCTATGTGCGGGAACGCGCGACAAACGCCCCCAAAAAAGCTCAAGAACTTGTTTGAGCGTCGGGCGTTTTACAGCGCGATCGTACGCGCTGTAAAACGCCCAGGTGTGAACCATTCCCATAGGGAATCATTGGTTCTTGCCTGTTGTGCCGTGTCGTAGGAACGCGCTGTAAAACGCTCAGGTGTGAACCCAGCCTTATACCTGATGTCTGTGTGGCCTCCACTGATGGTTTTGGTTCACAAAAACTGATGGAAATAATTGATCAAGTAACTGACGTGTGAACAATGGCTTATACCGGGCATCCTCAAACTGCGGCCCTCCAGCTGTTGTAAAACTACAACTCCCACAATGCCCTGCTGTAGGCTGATACCTGTAGGCTGTTCGGGCATGCTGGGAGTTGTAGTTTTGCAACAGCTGGAGGGCCGCAGTTTGAGGATGCCTGGCTAATACAGTCTGACATTGCACTGTCCCTCTGTTATCCCTTCTGGAAATGCGTGACTGCATTGACAAGTGAGGGCGTTGCCATTCCCTTTCTCAGCGATTGGACAGTGTCACAGTCCGTAGACATATGCCCAATTGACACGGAGAAAGGTAACTCTTTAGCCATTTGGGAGGAATAACGGAGGAACGGCGCAGTGCATACTTCTGAGATGAGATAGTCTGCTGTTTCATGGGGAATGCAAGAATTTGCATGGTCAGAAAGATTACAGATTTTTCAAAGGCTGCAATATGATGTAACTGTGACACAGCGGAGAGTGCCGTCCTGTACTGATGCCATCTACACACAATGCCATCTATTGTTCTTTGTTATCAGCCAGGCTAGGGAGAGGCTTAGGCTTCTTTCACACTAACGTTTAAGTTTTCCGGTATTGAGTTCCGTCATAGGGGCTGAATACCGGGGGGAAAAAAAACGCTTCCGTGTCAATGGCGACTGAACAGAACGGAATGCTCCAAAATGCATGCTGCGGTTTGCTTTTCGTCCTGGGATGTGGAGCAAGACGGATCCGGCGTTACCCCCAATGCAAGTCAATGGGGACAGATCAGTTTTCTCTGCCACAATAGAAAACGGATCCGTCCCCCATTGGCTTTCAGTAGAGTTAATGACTGATCCGTCTTGGCATTGTTACAGATAATACACCCGGATCCGTTCATAACAGATGCAGACAGTTGTATTATCAGTAACAGAAGCGTTTTTAATGGACTCTGCTGGATCCAGCAAAAACACTAGTGTGAAAGTAGCCTTGTGTAGAGCGTTCTTCATCAGGATGGGAGACAGGAAGTCCATGAAGACCCCTGCGCCCCATGATCGTATCTCCAGTGCGCCTCCATATAGTGGGAGGACTGATGACCGCCGCTTCTCTTATAATGTTACTGCAGTATTATATTAACTCGCACCTGTGTACAGGATTCAAAACTGAATTTCCAAGCAGATTTCTGTCTTTCCGCCCCGAAATCTGCATGTGTTACTTGTGAATTTTGTTGCAGATTTGCCCCCATCTCCATTGGAAAGGTTAAAGTCCGCGCTAACAGTCTGCAGAGACTGTTGACCTGCTGCGGTGCGAATGGTGTTATTTCTGCATGGAAAATATGCAAAATCTCATTCACTTTGCTGTTACCGTGTTGCGCTGCATATTTTCCGTTCAGGAAAACGGGAGCGTGATCCGCAACGTGTGCAGGTAGTCTTTAAGCTGACCACTTTAGGTTTATTGGACATAGTAGATGTTTTTTTTTTCCTCTCCAGGAAGCCGTCATCTCTCTGGTAGATGGTAGTAGAGACTGGAAGCCTTCTGACCCCTTTTCCCATGTAGACCCTGACGTTGTGGAGTCCTCTTATTTTTGCCTGTTGATCCCGGATGAGCAGGAAGCTGTCCTTGTTCCGGAGCACATCACCAGGAATTCATGATCTATTTACAGCTTGTTTCCCTTGGCCACAGACTTCAGAGCCCAGTCCAGAGGACATAACGAAACCCTCTACCAGGTCCTTGTTTCTGTAGGAACGCTTTCTGCTCGCCATTGATTTGCATTGACCAGTTATTATGGGCCGGCCATACAGGAGATAATTTGGCCTTGATCCCATTTGTTTTGTAAGACCTTCCAAGCGGGGATATTTTTTAGGATAGAAACGACTTTTCACATGGAATAAAGTCCTTAGTTTGCTGGGAAATATCTGAACCTTTGATTGAACAAGATGTTTGAATGTTTTTTCAATGGATAATTGAGGTAAACCCAAGGATCATATGGTTTACCAATACAGAGACGTATTGAAGCAGGTGGAGCAGATTGTCTGTGGGTGGAAGCGAGTATTTTAATAACCTACACCTAAGGACAGTCATTGCAGGGCTTGTCCCATCATAGACTTTTATGGCTTAAAGGGAACCTGTCACCGGGATTTGGGGTATAGAGCTGAGGACATAGGTTGCTAGATGGCCACTAGCACATCCGCAATACCCAGTCCCCATAGCTCTGTGTGCTTTTATTGTGTAAAAAAAACTATTTTATACATATGCAAATTAACGTTAGATGAGTCCTGTCCCTGACTCATCTCACGTACAGGACTCATCTCAGGTTAATTTGCATATGTATCAAATCGGTTTTTTAACACAATAAAAGCACACAGAGCTATGGGGACTGGGTACTGCGGATGTGCTAGCGGCCATCTAGCAACCTATGTCCTCAGCTCTATACACAAAATCCCGGTGACAGGTTCCCTTTAATGATTGGATGTGTCAAAAAGATCAGGGTCCGATCTCTATCAGTTCTGATAACTGGGGTCTTCTTCCCAGTGGAGGTTGTAATCCATATGTGTTCACTCTACATTATAGGACCGTTGCCCTTAAAGGTATTGTCCCGCGAAAAATATTCTACAGTTTTCAAACCAGCCCCTGGATCTGATCTTAGCTGCAGCAGAATGGAGGCGCCCCCTTAGCTGCAGCAGAATGGAGGCGCCCCCTTAGCTGCAGCAGAATGGAGGCGCCCCCTTAGCTGCAGCAGAATGGAGGCGCCCCTTTAGCTGCAGCAGAATGGAGGCGCCCCTTTAGCTGCAGCAGAATGGAGGCGCCCCTTTAGCTGCAGCAGAATGGAGGCGCCCCTTTGGCTGCAGCAGAATGGAGGCGCCCCTTTGGCTGCAGCAGAATGGAGGCGCCCCTTTAGCTGCAGCAGAATGGAGGCGCCCCTTTAGCTGCAGCAGAATGGAGGCGCCCCTTTGGCTGCAGCAGAATGGAGGCGCCCCTTTGGCTGCAGCAGAATGGAGGCGCCCCTTTGGCTGCAGCAGAATGGAGGCGCCCCTTTGGCTGCAGCAGAATGGAGGCGCCCCTTTGGCTGCAGCAGAATGGAGGCGCCCCTTTGGCTGCAGCAGAATGGAGGCGCCCCCTTGGCTGCAGCAGAATGGAGGCGCCCCCTTGGCTGCAGCAGAATGGAGGCGCCCCCTTGGCTGCAGCAGAATGGAGGCGCCCCCTTGGCTGCAGCAGAATGGAGGCGCCCCCTTGGCTGCAGCAGAATGGAGGCGCCCCCTTGGCTGCAGCAGAATGGAGGCGCCCCCCTTGGCTGCAGCAGAATGGAGGCGCCCCCTTGGCTGCAGCAGAATGGAGGCGCCCCCTTGGCTGCAGCAGAATGGAGGCGCCCCCTTGGCTGCAGCAGAATGGAGGCGCCCCCTTGGCTGCAGCAGAATGGAGGCGCCCCCTTGGCTGCAGCAGAATGGAGGCGCCCCCTTGGCTGCAGCAGAATGGAGGCGCCCCCTTGGCTGCAGCAGAATGGAGGCGCCCCCTTGGCTGCAGCAGAATGGAGGCGCCCCCTTGGCTGCAGCAGAATGGAGGCGCCCCCTTGGCTGCAGCAGAATGGAGGCGCCCCCTTGGCTGCAGCAGAATGGAGGCGCCCCCTTGGCTGCAGCAGAATGGAGGCGCCCCCTTGGCTGCAGCAGAATGGAGGCGCCCCCTTGGCTGCAGCAGAATGGAGGCGCCCCCTTGGCTGCAGCAGAATGGAGGCGCCCCCTTGGCTGCAGCAGAATGGAGGCGCCCCCTTGGCTGCAGCAGAATGGAGGCGCCCCCTTGGCTGCAGCAGAATGGAGGCGCCCCCTTGGCTGCAGCAGAATGGAGGCGCCCCCTTGGCTGCAGCAGAATGGAGGCGCCCCCTTGGCTGCAGCAGAATGGAGGCGCCCCCTTGGCTGCAGCAGAATGGAGGCGCCCCCTTGGCTGCAGCAGAATGGAGGCGCCCCCTTGGCTGCAGCAGAATGGAGGCGCCCCCTTGGCTGCAGCAGAATGGAGGCGCCCCCTTGGCTGCAGCAGAATGGAGGCGCCCCCTTGGCTGCAGCAGAATGGAGGCGCCCCCTTGGCTGCAGCAGAATGGAGGCGCCCCCTTGGCTGCAGCAGAATGGAGGCGCCCCCTTGGCTGCAGCAGAATGGAGGCGCCCCCTTGGCTGCAGCAGAATGGAGGCGCCCCCTTGGCTGCAGCAGAATGGAGGCGCCCCCTTGGCTGCAGCAGAATGGAGGCGCCCCCTTGGCTGCAGCAGAATGGAGGCGCCCCCTTGGCTGCAGCAGAATGGAGGCGCCCCCTTGGCTGCAGCAGAATGGAGGCGCCCCCTTGGCTGCAGCAGAATGGAGGCGCCCCCTTGGCTGCAGCAGAATGGAGGCGCCCCCTTGGCTGCAGCAGAATGGAGGCGCCCCCTTGGCTGCAGCAGAATGGAGGCGCCCCCTTGGCTGCAGCAGAATGGAGGCGCCCCCTTGGCTGCAGCAGAATGGAGGCGCCCCCTTGGCTGCAGCAGAATGGAGGCGCCCCCTTGGCTGCAGCAGAATGGAGGCGCCCCCTTGGCTGCAGCAGAATGGAGGCGCCCCCTTAGCGGCAGCAGAATGGAGGCGCCCCCTTGGCGGCAGCAGAATGGAGGCGCCCCCTTGGCTGCAGCAGAATGGAGGCGCCCCCTTGGCTGCAGCAGAATGGAGGCGCCCCCTTAAGCTGTCAGCTTGATGTAAATCTAGCAGAGCAATGGAGATCTCTGGATCTATGTGAGGTACCGGGCTGGTTCTAGATTTGTTAGATTGTCATGTGCTGTATGATGTCTCATTTTTATTCTTTACATTAGTCATGGGAGAGCCCCTTTAATACTGGGTCTAAATGCTACTATAGCCTCATGCACACGACCAAAGGTATTTTGCAGTATGCAAATTGCGGATACCATCCATGTTGCATCTGCATTTTGCGGCCAAGTATAGGACGTGTTCTAACTTTTTGCACAAGGGTTATCCTTCTGCTTTCCGCATCAGCCTGTCCATTGCGCAAAAAGAAAACACCCGCAATAAAATGTGGACGGCACATGGGCCTTATCCGTATTGTGCAGATACTTGATTTGCGGACTGCAAAATGGAGATTGTCTAGACTGGGCTTCTTCATGGACCACCTGGTTGATATGATCTCTGATTGTCTGGGAAAACCCATTGGGGTGAATTTATGTGGTATTTTTTTTTTTTTGCACTGCATTTTCTTGCTTTCTACTGTCCAGACTGTGCAGATGAGCAGTAGGTGGCTGTGGTTCTAATCGTGACCTTGACTGACCCAGAATAAGCCCTAATACAGGAAATGAATGTGATGTACTGTAGTGCGGGGGGTCGGGCTGCCACGGCTCATATAATCCTTTGTTACAAGAGACTTCCTTGTTATTTCTGTAATAATTTTATAAAACTGATTGTTCTCTAATCACAGATCCTGTTCACGATTCTGCAAACAAAATTACACTTAATAATTAAACTCGAACACAAACAACTGCTATTTTTTTATGAATAATATTGTATTTGTTCCAGGGCTAAATGCCAGATAAAATTCTGGGTGTTTAATTGGCTGACAGGATTTTCAGGAAATCAGTTTAATGGATGCCGGTTATGAAATGTGATTTAGGCATTACATCTGTTATGTTGGTCTTATGGCAGCATGACTGTATAAGAATTCTCAGGCCGAGGGGTTAAGAGCAATTTCTGATATAACTGAATCATATTTCAGGTCATTAGGTAACTATAACCTCTATAATACTACAAGAATATAACTACTATAATACTGCTCCTATGTACAGAAATATAGCTGCTATCATACTGCCTTCTATGTACAGGAATATAACTACTATAATACTGCCTCCTATGTACAAGAATATAACTCCTATAATACTGCCTCCTATGTACAAGAATATAACTACTATAATACTGCTCATACGTACAGGAGTATAACTACTATAATACTGCTCATACGTACAAGAATATAACTACCATAATACTGCCTCCTATGTACAAGAATATAACTACTATAATACTGCTCCTATGTACAAGAATATAACTACCAATAATACTGCCTCCTAATGTACAAGAATATAACTACTATAATACTGCTCCAATGTACAAGAATATAACTACTATAATACTGCTCCTATGTACAAGGATATAACTACTATAATACTGCCTCCTATGTACAAGAATATAACTACTATAATACTGCTCCTATGTACAAGAATATAGCTCCCTTAATACTGCCTCCTATGTACAAGAATGTAAGTACTATATTATTGCCTCCTAGAGAATCAGACTTGGCTAAATTTACCATTATTAAAGCAGAAAATCTCCCTCAGAGAGGCTCCATGTTACCGCTGTTGTCCATTCACGGTGTCCCAGAATGCATTGCAGAGTTGATTAGCCTGCGGCGGCTCTGACACTCTGCAGCTCCTCATATATTTGCCTGTGTTAAGGCCCCAGTACTCGGCCTGTCTATACTTGCCGGCGGGCGCCGTCTTTCAGTGGCACATCTTGCATTCTGACTAGTGACACATTTTTATTACTTTTGCAGTCACATAGAATGAGCCCGTGCGGTGACGAGGAGCTCTGTGTGGCTCCTTGGTGCTGAGTGTGGCTGGTGATGGGGAGGCTGCGGTAATAATCTACTGACTGTTACAGCTAGCTTGGAGATTTTGGAAATTAGAACTTTTTAGGAGGCAGAGGTGTGTATACATAGTGCGGTATATGAGGTGCCCGGTGCCTCTGCCCTTTCTCTGATTCACTTTCATGGGACTGATGGCCTGTGTGCACGCTCTCGGCCAGTACTAGGTACTGGGCACCGCTGTTGGGTGGGGGTTTGCGGTGGCGGCCCCTCATTGACTGCACCCGAATTACTTTTTTGCCAGTATTCCATGGTCGTGTATGAGGACAACCCCTTTACATTTTTGGACTATGTGCAAAGTTTAAAGGACATTTGTCAGCAGTTTTGCACCTATGACACTGATTGACCTGTCCCATGTGCACTTGGCAGCTGAAGGCATCTGTGTTGGTCCCATGTTCATATGTGCCCGCATTGCTGAGAAAAATGAGGTTTTATTATATGCAATTGAGCCTCTAGGAGCAACGGGGGCGTTACCATTACACCTAGAGGCTTCGCGCTCTCTGCAACTGCTGTTCCATATCTGCAATATAGAAGGCGGAACCATATTAATAGCTTGGACCCCTCGAATCCCTAAGTCTTAGGGCCTAAGAGATTGCCCTGACTCTCGGGTTCATGACCCTTCTGTCATGTTTGCTGTCAGACTCCCTCTTTAGGACGCTGCTTTGACGCAGCTTTTCTTTTATTTGCTATGTTTTTTGCTTGGTCGCTGCCTTTTTTTAAATTTTTTTTGCCGGTAGAACCCGTCCCTTTTTATAGAAAGTTCCATTATGTGTACGTCTCGGGTTCTCCATCATTTCTGTCCACGGGATGCGAGCGGCCTGAGCGGCGTTGATAGGTAAATGATTTGGTATTAAAATACTTCACTTTCCTGCAGAATTACAGGCGGCTTTGTGTGATTTAATATTTCAGATGTAATTCGGAGAATCCTGGGCTCCTCATAAATTCCAGCTCCAGTTCACATCGTTTAGTTTGTGATTGAGGCAATGAGGTTTTAATTTTTTTGGCCTTAAGCCAGAGTGACGACTTCTGACGGCCGGTGCTCGGCGAATACCAGACCCTGGGACTGTGGAATGGGAAATTACATCCAAATTCAATGGATAAGATGTATTCGAAATGGTACAGAGCAAATTTGGAAGCAGTTGCCCCCAGCAGCCAATCAGATCGCGGCTCTCATTTCTCAGTGGTCCTTCGAAGGATGTAAGCAGTGACCTGATTGGTTGCCATGGGTAACAGATCGACTGTGTTCAGGCTTGTGTTGAGGCCTAGTGCATCAATGGCTGATACTGTAGTTTGCAAGGTTAATATGGAATGATGAGTCTGTGCTAATCTATTGCTGTTGTAGGATTATAAGCACCAGCATAGCCTCAAATATCTGTGGTACCTGTAGTTCAGAGACAGAGGCTTCAAATATGTCATCCAATGGAGCGATAACTGTTTTTTGTGTGTGTGTCCCTACCCACATGCTGGAATCAGTAGTCCAACAACATTTAGGCCCATTACACACACACACACACACACTCTCGTGCTGAGGTTTTTTTTAACAACAAAAAACGCCATAGAAATCTCTTTAGATTAAGTAACTATATGAACCACTTATTTTTTTTTCACAATAGAGAAGGAAATATTAAGAGATGGCAGAAGCTTCAACATGCTTCCTTAACAAACCCCCCAAAAAACAGAGATCCCCAAAAAAACATAACTTAAGTTTTAATTTAATTACCGCCAAAAAAAAGTGCCACTAAAATCATAAAAGTGCAGAAAAAAAGGCAGAAAAAAATCTCTGGGTAAACAAACCCTAAGGCCCCATGCAGATGACCGTATCTTTTTTGGCCGTCCTCCAATTGTGGATCTGCAAAATAGGGATGCGGTCTATGTTGCATCCGCATTTTTTGCTGACCCATTGATTTCAATGGACACATTCTAGCTTTTTGCGGAACGGGCATATGCGGATTATCCATGTGCCTTTACGCAAAATCTGCCAAATTCAGACCAAGGACCCATTTAAAACAACGGGTCCGCAAAAAAAAATGCATACGGCACATACACCGCGTCTGCCCTTTGCCAATCTGCGATTTGTGGACTGTAAAACGGATACAGTTGGGTGCATGGGGCCTAAAAGGGACACACATTGCTCCTGCCCAGTTTCATGTGAACATGCCTCCCCTGTGATTACTGCGCAAACAAATCCCAAATGTTTCCGGCTGAGAGTTGTCCTGACTCCTGGAATTTTGTGGCCTCTTAAAGAGACAGCATCCTTTATAAATGAGTTTGTCTTGTCCTTTGCCAGAATTTCATTTCCCCGTAGTGTACAGTAGATAGGCGCGCAGCTCCAGGTCTTTGCCTCCATTATAAGCAGCGTTTAGGTGTCATACTGCCATAACATGGAACGGCACTCCCAAAAAACAATGCTGGAGGACGGTGAACATGCGGGAAACTTGTTTCATCTGGACTGGTGTTATTTCCATTAGCTGATTTGAGACTTGGGGCGTTGTATGTAAATCACAGTAAATATTGTGTTTTTCCATGAGGGTGTAAAAAATTTAATGGGAACTTGTAAAAATTGCAGAAATTCCAACCATGTTGTGCGTTTGGACGTCAAAATGGGCTCATTATCTACACAATTTTTTATATATATATATTTTTTTTTTACATTTTTGACTTTTCGCTTTAACTTTCCATGGTTTTATGCCTTCTCCACCACCACCACCTCCTCTAATGCTGTCCATATCTGTAGCCGGCAATTCAGACAATTGGAGGAACCCGAGGTGGAGGGCTGTAGGATGGATGACTGTGAGGACAGTGTACTTTCCGGGCAGGATGTTCTTGCTCACAGTACAGGCGGTGCTCTTCTTCTCGCAGCTCTGGCTGACTGCGCTGGTTTGTTTTTGTAGTCAGGGGGGAATGGAGGGCAGACATTGATAAATTTCGCTCTGTGTTCTTTGTGCTAGGAATGTATACACTGCAGAGCGACTCTTTCTTACCCAAGCTGAAACACGAATTAACGGTTTCTTCTCCCCAATCTTGTCACCCACTGCTGGTGGGTTAATATTAACTATAATGGGGTGAGCAAAATATGAATTTTTTATTTTATTTGTAATATTGTTCTGATCATATATCAGGATTCTTGGTGACTTTGATGTATGCACTTGTGTTAGCAGTGGGGGAAGGGCAGTGACAACTGCTCTTTGCACGTTTCCAAGTTAAAAAAGTGATTGTCGCTTGTCAAGGTCATTGCCAAGTAGAATATCCATAAGACCCTGGGGTGGCGGTACAGAGGCGGACAGAGTCCCTGTGAGGTTGTGTTAGACCACCTGCCTACTCCATATGCTGCCCACGTATGGATCTGTATTACGGAGCTGTTCTTCTCTGGAAGCAAGACTTTAAAGGGGTTATACCAATCTTAGACATTGTTGGCGTCGCACTAGGATATGCCACCAATGTCATACAGGCCACCTCTGGGACCCACCCCCATCTCCAGAACGGGGCTTCCGAAGTGAAGTAGAGCGCACGGAGTGTGCTCTCCATTCACTTCTATGGAGGTTCTAAAAATAGGTGAGCGAGCGCTCTTGGCTATTTTTGAAAGTACCCTAGAAGTGAATGAAGACCGCACCACGCATGCACGGCCACCTCTCCATTCACCACTGCCAGAAATAGCTGAGCACTTTTTGGAACTCCCATAATGGTGAATAGAGCGTGGCTGCGCTTGTGCAATGCGATCCCCTACACTCTGGGAAAGGGGGGCCATTCTGGAGATAGGTGCAGGTCCCAGCGGTGGGACGCGCACCTATTTCACATTGGTGGCTTATCGCTAGGATATGCCACCAATGTCTGAGATGAGACAGCCCACTTTAGGACGATAATAATTCCATAATAACGGCATCAAATGGTACATGCCACAATGGGAGGCATTCAGAAATAAAGTAGGGCCCGATCCCTGTGTTGTATTACGATTCTGTACAGCTTTGAGAATATGATCATGAAAAAAAATTCTAACCATATCTTTTTTTTTTTTCTCTATTTGCAGGTATATCCCGGCTGAATTTTAGGACCATGCCCTAAATGAAGCTTTCAGCGGAAATACAGTTTGAAACATAACCCCTTACTTTTAACAAATCCCCCCAACCTTTAATTTATTTTTTTCTTTTTGCAATATTTTTGGGTGATTTATAATATTATTATTCTTGAAAATGTTGATCCAAGTTCTAAAACCTTTTTCGTTGCATTTATGGACCTTTTTAGTTCTGGGGGGCTCCTGGATTTTTCCTGGGGATGGATCCCCCAAGTCGTTTAGAACTTTTTCGGGAAGCGAATGGAGCTTGACTCACCTGGTGGTGCACAATAAAACTGGGGAAGTTTATTTGGGAGCCGTCAACAGGATTTTTAAACTTTCAAGCAACTTGACGCTCTTACGCATCCACGTTACGGGACCTGTGGATGACAATGAAAAGTGTTACCCCCCACCTAGTGTTCAATCTTGCCCTCATGGCCTTGTCACGACTAATAATGTTAACAAGCTGCTGCTAGTGGACTACTCCATGGACCGACTTATAGCCTGTGGTAGTGCCTCCCAGGGCATCTGCCAGTTCCTGCGTCTAGGTGACCTCTTCAAATTGGGAGAACCCCACCATCGTAAAGAGCACTACCTCTCCAGTGTCAATGAATCTGGCACTATGTCCGGAGTAATTATCGAAGTTCCCAATGGTCAGAACAAACTTTTTGTCGGAACGCCTATTGACGGCAAGTCGGAATACTTTCCTACTCTCTCCAGTCGGAAACTTTTGTCTAGTGAAGAGAACGCGGAGATGTTTGGCTTTGTCTACCAGGACGAGTTTGTGTCTTCGCAGCTCAAAATTCCCTCCGATACCTTGTCCAAATTTCCCACCTTTGATATATACTATGTATACAGTTTCAACAGCGAGCAATTCGTCTACTATTTGACCCTACAGCTGGACACTCAGTTGACTTCCCCCGACTCTACCGGAGAACAGTTCTTTACGTCCAAGATTGTCCGCCTTTGTGTCGATGACCCCAAGTTCTATTCTTATGTGGAATTCCCTATAGGTTGCATGAAGGATGGTGTGGAGTATCGCCTTATACAGGATGCCTACCTAAGTAAGCCTGGGAAACGGTTGGCCAAAGAATTGGGCATCTCGGAGAGAGAAGACATTCTTTTCACAGTCTTCTCACAGGGGCAGAAAAATAGAGTCAAACCGCCCAAAGAGTCTGTTCTCTGTCTCTTTACCTTGAAGAAGATCAAGGACAAAATTAAGGAACGTATTCAGTCCTGCTACAGGGGTGAGGGGAAGCTGTCCCTGCCTTGGCTCTTAAACAAGGAGTTGGGTTGTATCAACTCGGTAAGTGTGCCGGAGTTTCCTTTTTTTGTTGTAATTGAGCTGAATTTCCATGATGGTGGTGGATTCTGACACCTTATCAGGTGGAGGAAAGATCTTTTGACCAGTAATGTCTGAGGACATCTTTGGTAGCTAAACAGACTGTGCCCAGATTTAAACTTAACCTGTATCCTATAGATCGGTGGAAGTCTTCCAGCTGAGACCCCCACCAATCACGAGAACGAGCATCCTGTGTCCCCTTCCCCATGCTAAGTGCCGCTCCATTCAGGACTGCCAAAGAGAAGCTGAGTGTGCTGGTAGTCCCACAGAGAATATGCATTCTCCAGCACCACTCCATATGGGGGAGCGGGGGACAGGACTCCCTTTCTCATGTTCTGTATTAGTCCCAGCTGTTGGACTCCCACTGATCAGACTTTTATTCCTGGTCCTGTGGATTAGGCCTTAGACACATTACCTTATCCATTTTGCCGTCCGCAAACAACGGATACGGGCGGTGTGTGCCCTGCACGTTCCTGTTCTGTAGGTCAGCACTATTACGGAAATACCTACTCTTGTCCGCAATGTGGGTAAGAATAGGATGAGTTCTATTTTGTATTTTTTTTTGTGGAGCCTTGGAACGGGCATACGGATGCGGACAGCACAGAGTGGTGTCCACATCTTTTGCAACCCTGTAGGTCTGCATCCGATCCGCAAAAAAAGGGGATTGGATGAAGACCAAAAATATAGTCGTGTGCATGAGGCCTTAGAGAAACATAGCTACTTTCTTCTGAAAGTAGCACCATGTCTGTACGCTGGTTGCGTCCGGTATTGCAGCTGTACCCGATTCATTTCAGTGGCGTCAATGTGCAATACCCTATACAACCCGTAGATATTGGCAGCGCTGTTTTTGGAAGAAAGCAACTCCTTGAAAGGGTTAAGAAAGACAACATCAACCCAACTTTTACGCTATACGGCGGTAAATCTAAATGCTGTCACTATAGGTGTACAGTTTTTATCTTTTTTGCTGTGGACCGTGCACCATTTCTTACCGCTAAACCCATATTATAGCCCAGTCCTAAGAACCGCCAAGTCCACCATATAAAATACGGTTTGGTGGAGGTATATGCTTGTAAAACAAATGTGAAGAGCGAGACCCCTAGCGATGCTTGCCCGGCAGAGTTTATACTAGTCAGGTGTCTTGCACTAAACTCAGATTGCTCTTGGGTAGTGGACACGTTGTAAAGAGGCGATGTAACTGCGCCCGGCTCTGCCGATAACAATCATCTTCTCCCACCAAAGATTGGACATAAAAGCCGGTAAATTGCTTTTCTTTTCTAATAATTGTTAAGATTTTTTTTTCTCCTTTTTAGTCTGAGCGGTAAGATTTCACCCTTATTTGTTTTCGTGTTGTTTTTTTTTGTGATTTGCGGCCCAGGTTAATGCGTTCCTGGGAGTTATCGGGAATGATAATCTTTTTACAGATCTGAGTAATAACAGGCTTGCATTTATAGCCGGGGATTAGAGAGAGGGCAAATCACTCCATCAATGAGAGCAAGGCTACACGCACACGACTGTATGTGTTTTGCGGTTCGCAAATTGTGGATCCGCAAAAAACAAAACAAAAAAAAAACTGCTGACGTACGTATGGCATTTTTTTTTTTGCGGATCCATTGCAAAAATGCCTATACTTGTCCGTAAACTAGAAAAAGATAGGACATGCACAATTTTTTTTTTGCGGGGCTACAGAACAGACATACTGTGCTGTCCTCCTTTTTTGGGGACCCATTGAAATGAATGGGTCCACATCCGACCCGCAAAAAAAAACGGAACGGACGTGGAAACAAACTACGGTCGTGTGCATGAGGCCTAATATTTATCCTGGTTACCCACTGCGCCTCCAGCAATCATGGCATCGTCTATATCCCAGGGGGACAGGTGGAGCCCGCTGCTGTCTTCACCTCTCACCTCGCCCCTCTCTCCAGCTATATATTATTTGTAGTGTACGTTTTTTCGATATTTAGCCGGGTAAGTAGATTTTTATCATGCTCCAGAAGCCTAATCTGGATAATTAAGAGCGCGTCCGCCGGGGAGCATTGTTACAAGTTCTGTTCATTAGGATGAAGCCGTGCAAGCAATGTCCTTGTAATGGGAGATGAAGGATGCCTGGAATATTAGTTTAATTTTCTTAAAACCTCCCACCTCTCCTGACATGTCTGTTTTAGCAAATACTTGCATTCTCTATGTAGTAATGATAGTTGTGTCATCCCTCTATTAATCCTACAAGCGGTTATAAATGAATTGCCAGTAGTCTGCTATGAAGGTCCATTTCAGTGTTACTAGTTGGGGGGGGTGTCCCGTGTCCCGTGTCCCTGCACAGTCTGATTGGACAGTGTCAGATGATGCTGTGACACAACCCCAACTTGTAACACCCATTGCTGGCAATTCTTTCATCTTCTAGCAGGAATGCGGTCCGTGTGACATTTGCATTTTGGCTGTTTTTAATAGGTCTGTGGTCTGCATTTTGTGGACATATGGGGTCATTTATTAAAACCAGCATTTTAGACGCCGGTCTTAACCCTGTGCGCTGGCGGTGGATCCGCCAAAGTTATCAAGCTGCGCCGGCCTCTACATAACTTCGGCGTATCCAGTACGGGTCTAAATGTAAGCCAGATTCCTTGCTGTCTTAAATTTAGACCATTTTCGACACCTAAAACAGATGTAGAAAATCATGAATGAGACTGTCTCCTCCCCCGCCCACGCCACGACCTTGCGGGAGCGGGGAAAAGTTGCAGATTGCGGCTCAAATAACCTTTGCGCCGCAATCTGCCTGGAAATACGCCTAATAGAGGCGTATTTCTGGATAGTAAATGACCATCCATAGTCTATCTTTTTGTGGAATGGACATAGGATGCGGAGAGCTCATGGATGATCTGTGCGTTCTGCAAAACGTTAGAACATGTCCTATAATTGTCCTCAAAATGCAGACCAAATCACAAAGTCAATCGGCCCGCAAAAATTTGGATGCAACATGGGCCCTGATTTGTGGACCACAAAACGGATACAGTCGTGTGTGTAGGACCTTCGAAGTTGTGCCCCATTCGGTCTGAGGATCTTCCTGGACTGTTGGTCACTGGTTTTTGATGGATCCAGTCAACGTTGGTTGGTTCTGCCATCAGCTTTAGTTCTATGGAAACAGTCAGCTGGTTCTTTGGCTTGGCATGTTTAGGTAAGGAGTCCGCCATATATCTTACTATTTACCATACTAGATTCTCCTGATAACTTCGCCAGTGCGAGGACCACCCTTCCGATTCCCTCAGTGACCCAACGCTCGGCTAATCCAGTCAAGGAATCGATTCTTCTGGAGAAGCTAATCCTTCTAAAAATGTATGTCTATAGATTTTCCCTTCCTCTCGTCAGAACCGTAATCAATATTAAAAGGGATGAGTATTAGAAATGATATTATTATTATTATTATTTGATGCTGCAGATATTTGCAGATGTTCACACTTTGTCTCTTTAGCCCATGGGGTTTGATTTTAAGTGGATTTGATTATTTCTCTAAATTTGTCTAAAATTTAAGGGCTCATGCACACGACCATATGGATTTTGCAGTCCGCAAAACACAGATACGCAAAAAATATGGATGACGTCCGTGTGCATTCTGTATTTTGCGGAACTGAACAGCTGGCCCCTAATAGAACAGTCCTATCCTTGTCCGTAATTCGGACAATGATAGGACATGTTCTATTATTTTGCGGCATGGACATACGGAAACTGAATGCACACGGTTTAACTTCCGTTTTTTATTTTTTTTGTCGACTCATTGAAATGGTTCCACATATGGTCCGCAAAAAAAAAAATCTGAAAGGACACTGAAATAAAATACGTTTGTGTGCTTGAGGCCTAAGACTGTGATTTGAATTCTTAGACGGTGTAAAGTTTGACACAGTAAATTTTGCCCCATTTTGTGCTGCCTTGTGCAGGGGGCGGGGCATGACTGTCATGCTCCTCCCCCTCTGTCCGTACATTAGAAATCAGACAGTGTATCTAGCTGGAGAGTTCCATTTGAAGGGGTTGTCCCATGTTTTAAAGTATTTCCTATTCACCGGGTGGAGGATAAGTCTCTGATCATTGGAGGTCCAACTACTAGGACCCCCATTGATTGGGAAAACGGGGGCTCTGTATCTCGCCTGTATGAATGGAGCGGCGGTCAGGCATGCACAATACCTCTTCATTTAACTATTTGCACTATGATCTTCTATCTCCAACAGTCCCTTAGGGATGGATGAAGCAGCAACGGGCATGCTCGACCACCGCTCCAGTCATATAGGTGGGGGGTCATACAGAGCCCTAAATCTCAGGATTGTTTGGGGAATTGCTGGCCAACTGAATTATAGACTGACTCCTTTTTTGGGTAATTTTTGGGGAAAAGGGTTACCTTTTTTGTTATACAAGGCGTCAGCCACGCTCGAGGAGTGGCGTATACCGGCAGCATGCCGTTGCGGCAGCTTTCCTTCGTCCCGCGAGGCAGTAACAGCTGTCTGACACATTAAAGGGAGCTTGTTCTGCGGGAGCTCGGCGCTCTCAGATCTGATTTTGTTTTCAAACTAATTCAATATTGACGACAAATGATAGAATTGTTACATGAGCGCTGGAAGAGCCGAGGGGACGAGCGGAAAGAGCCCTTGTACTCCGGGGCGGACCTGGCACGCTGCGACAGGCTGGTAGACTGTTAACCCGATCAGAACTGCAGCCTCTCGAGAATTTCACGGCTGTGTCCAGTGCCCTTGCAGGAGTTTTTTTGGCGGTTTTCCATGGGTTGAGATAACTGTGTCCACCGTGAAGCTATAAAAAGACAACATGGGGATTTTTATGAAAAATTATACAAATTTTTGGGGGTCAGCCAGTAATCCCATTTTTCAGCGGTTCTTAATGATATGAATAATTGTATTCCTAATGGTTCTGGTGGCACCCTCTCGACCCCCATACAGATGAACAGTATTTAGGACCCTTGAGGCAGGGAGGACATAGTCTCCCCTGCCATTTTCTTCTTTCCTTTGCTTCACATGGCCAGCCTCACTGGCTTCTCCGAGACGTATTGACGACAGCATGAGATAAAGATCCCCATAAAATGTAAATCGTCCTCGTCAATCAAGTTCTGAAAAAAATGCTGGTTGACAACAAATATGGCCGCCGTTACAGAGCTTGTCGCCCATGCTTCCCAGTCTCCTTTTGTCTTAATTAGTGATTTGGAACTGTCAAAATTATAATGACTGCCATATTGGTTGTCAACAGTCCCAGCAGGTTTGGACTGTCCTGTGCCGAAAATGGGTAGGGCTTGCGTAAAACCCTGCCGAGAAGTGGGTGTTGCCCAATTTTATCAACAGAAATGTTGGCGAGTATACTCATCACTCCAACTAGTACTCCGCTCTGTACTAATGAGGAGCCATATTGGTTGTCCCCTGTTTGGTGCCAACAGTCCCGGCAGGTTTTGGACAGTCCTTGGCCAGAAAAAGATATGGTTTGGATAAACCCTGCCCTGAAGGGGTTGTTACCCAATTTTACCATGAGAAATGTTGGTAACTATACTACTCAATTGAATCCGTATTCTGCGCTGTCCTGATGAGGAGCCATAACGGTTGTTGTTGTCAACAGTCCTGGCAAGTTTGGACTGTCCTTGGCCGGAAAAGGGGCGTGGCTTGTGTAAACCCTGCCCAGAAATGGGCGTTATCCAATTTTACAGACACAAAGGTTGATAATTATACTCATCAATCCAACTAGTTCTCTGCTCTGTACTGATGAGGAGCAAGGACCCCGAAACTGTGCCGTCTGCAGATCTCCGGTTCGGCTGGTATGAGTTCATTTGCATAATTTTTTTTTTCCCATGGTGCATTGCTCCAAAATAAGTCTCTGTGTCTCTTCAATTGGAAACTGTTTTCCTTGTGTTGTGTCTCCAATGCCTCTCATCCATCCAGCCAACCAGCACCCAGCCCTGCCCTGATGAGGGGCAGAGAACCCTGGGAAACGGGGGTCTACAGACGTGAAATCTCTGGTTTGGCTGATGTCAATACATTTCCCCTTTTGTAACGTAGCATGTAACGCAGTGGTAACTGGTTTAGTGTACTCAGTAGGGCCCTTCTTACACAGTGCGTCTGCTCTTGCAATTTAGGATCGTAATAAAGAGACTTGTCCATGGTAACGAGGAAAATGCGCTGGAATGTGCCGGCCCCTTTACATCGCGCCTTTGTCACAGTTCCGATCTCTTAACCGCCAAATGGATACTTGTGACAAAAGCGTTCTGTAAACTGCACTAGCCCGCGCATATATAATGCACGCCGATGCACAGAGAGCTAATTAACAGCAGGCCGCCTCGCTGCTTACACGCTCCTTCTCCAGCTCGTTAATAAGATCAGCTTGTTTGGTTTTTGCTCCCCATGACTTGTCAGTGGGGAAGGGACATTCAGGGTTCCAGGTTTGGGATTAATCCACCCCTGCTAGGACATCATTAGTAAGGTCTGTAGGATTTACCCAAAGCCGTGTGGCGCTCTCTCTCTCCTGGCACTAATTATCATTTATTAACTTTATGTTGTCACTCAGCGGGCTCCCCCTTGGGAAATTAGCTAAGGAAGGAATCTGCGGAGGGAAAAAATAATCAGAAAGGCGGAAAGATGGGGGAACGGGAGAGCCGAGCGCGGGCAGAAGACCCGCATTAGGCCAGATCTCGTTTTGCAGGTCACTTGCTAAATATATGCATTTTTACAGTAAGTTGGGGCGGCATGAATACTTAGTTGATAGGAAAGGGGATGTATATTTGCATTGCATTATTATTAAGACCTAATGTACATGAGAAAGTATGCAGCATCATTCACAGAATATCAGCTGCTGTAATGCACGCCTGCATTCTGCTGTTGGTGCCTCATAGAGAACTTGTCCCATAGTAAGCTCCATTATACAGAACATTTCCAGCTTGAACTATCTACGTCAGGGATGCTCAACATGCGGCCCTCCAGCTGTTGTAAAACTACAACTCCCAGCATGCCCGGACAGCCTACAGCTATCCGCCCACAGGAGGGCATGCTGGAAGTTGTAGTTTTACAACAGCTGGAGGGCCGCAGGTTGAGCATCCCTGATCTACGTCAGTATCCACATGTATGCAGGCATGTCTGCCACTGTCCAGACCACGCAGGATGTAGACATTGATGCATTTGGCGATGTCTGGAAAATTCCGCCCGAAAAATCCACAGCATCAAGACTTCCCCAATGTTATCCTATGGGGCGGAAAGTTGTCTGTGTTCTGTTGCGGATTTATCTCTCCATGCAATTCAATGGGAAATTGATTCTGCAGTGGAAAAATCCACAACAAAACCCGCACCATAATTCACACACACCCAAAAATTTAAAATCTACAGCTTTAAAAAAAAAAAACTTCTGTAGATTTTCTGGCGGAAAATTCTGCCACGTGTGAGGACATCCCTTGGATCTCAATGTTGACGGTGCATCTGATGGATATTGGATTTCTTATCTTTAGAATTTCAGTAGTGCAGCCTCAGACTTTGGGACTGTAAGTTCCAGCAATTCTAGCTACGCCTTGAAGTAAGATATTAAATGGTTGGCACGCCCACTAAAGGGACTTTAGTTATTTTATAAGACCTTCTTTAAAGGGAATCCGGTCACTGGGACTTTCGGCCTTGTAGGGCTAGCTCAGCTGGATGTAATGATGTATTTCACTTGGCGATCCATTGCTTCATTCTGGAGAAAAGACCGGTTATCCATGTGCAAATTAGCAGTTAAGTGCACCGAGGGCGGGCCCATGCCACTCCGTGCACCCTTTCTCCTCCTGCTTTCTCTTCCAGCTACACACACTTTTTCTTGATTGACGGGGACAGGTTTCTGCTAGTCAACTCTCCTAGCCCTAATCAAGAACCAGGTGGGGGCTAGCAGAGGAAGCAAGAGTGGCTTGGGCACCCCCTTAGTGCACTTAACTGCTCATTTGCATATGGATTAAAAGTAGTAACAGATCATAGTAAATGGCATTACATCCAGCTGCGCTAGCCGTACAAGGTATGGTGCCTGCTATATTTCTAGTGAACAGTTCCCTTTAAAGGAACCTTACATCATAAGGCACATGACCTGCAGCTCACATGGGACCAGATTGCACTGGTCCAATTGGTCTGCTAGATTAATTTCAGCCTGGCAGCTCAAGTGGGGGTGTCCTTTCTGCTACAGCTCTCTCCCTGTAACTGCCACAGCTTCTAACAGAACATAGGGCTGGTGGCAGTTGAAGATTTAAACTGAGCGCGTGCGACCAGCTTGGTGAGACGGACAAAAAAAATAAGAACGAGCAGCAGGTGGCGCTATACGGATGCATTTGAGTGAATAGCTCACTGGCTATAATACATTTTTAATGACATGCAATTACAAAAGTATTCAGATCCAGGGGGTGGTTTGAAAACTGTAGAATATGCCACGTGACACAACCCCTTTAAGTTATTACAACGTGTCCCTGGTGCAGGAGAGCCGTACCTGTTATATCACAGTATCAATATCGAGCACATTTTGTATGTAAATAATGAATGGGACTATATTTCGCAGGCTGCTTGTTGACTTAGTGGGAAGCAGAATGCAGTCAGTGGAGAGGTCTGTGTGCGGACTTGTACTGGGTATGTGGGGGGAATATAAACAAGACTGCAGGGCCGGGCCCGAGGAGCGTCCAAACAGATCCTTGTATCTGCACGGGGGCCTGAGAGGAGGCGACGCTTCCTGCGACCGCTGGTTTTATATTCCGTTATAATATACAGCATGTCACACCCTGGAACCCTGAGGGTTCAGCTACAAACTGAATGTTTTTGCAATTCTGGGGTCGCTGGACACGTGCGAGTCGCCCTGCTAACCCTTTCATTTCTATGCTGGCACCACTGCACTGCAATCCTTGGGCGTGACATCGATCACCGTGTAGCCGAACCTTAAGAGAAGGGAATGCACATTTAGGCCTCATGCACACGACTGTTGTGTGTTTTGTGGTCCGCAAACCGCGGATGGCGTCCATGTGCATTCCGCAATTTGCAGAACAGCACGGACAGCCATTAATATAACTGCCTATTCTTGTCCGTGAAACGCGGACAAGAATGGGACAGGTTATTTTTTTTTTTTTGCAGACCAGACCACGGAACAGAGCAACGGATGCGGACAGCACACAGAGTGCTGTTCGCATTTTATTGCGGACCCATTGAAGTGAATGGGTCCGCATCCGAGCCGCCAAAACTGCGGCTCGGATGTGGACCAAAACAACGGCCGTGTGCATGAGGCCTTAGTCTACTTTCACACTGGTGTTTTGGCTTTCTGTTTATGAGATCCGTTCAGGGCCCTCTCAAGCGGTCCAAAACGGATCAGTTCGCATTCTAATGCGTTCTGAATGGAAAAGTATCCGCTCAGAATGCATCAGCTTGCCTCCGTTCCGTCTCCATTCCACGTTGAAAACTGACACCAAAACGCTGCTGATGAAACTGAGCCAAACGGCCTGGCACACAATGTAAGTCAATGAGAACGGATCAGTTTTCTCTAACGCAATCTGGCACAATAGAAAACGGATCCGTCCTCCATTGACTTTCAATGCTGTTCCAGACTGATCCGTCTTGGCTATGTTAAAGATAATGCAAACGGATCCGTTCTGAACGGATGCATGCGGTTGTGTTATCTGAATAGATCCATCCATAAAGGATCCGCACAAAACACGAGTGTGAAAGTAGCCTTAGGCCTCTTTCACACTTGCGTTGTCCGGATCTGGCGTGTACTCCACTTGCCGGAATTACACGCCGGATCCGGAAAAACGCAAGTGAACTAAAAGCATTTGAAGACGGATCCGTCTTCAAAATGCGTTCAGTGTTACTATGGCAGCCAGGACGCTATTAAAGTCCTGGTTGCCATAGTAGTAGTGGGGAGCGGGGGAGCAGTATACTTACAGTCCGTGCGGCTCCCGGGGCTCTCCAGAATGACGTCAGAGCGCCCCATGCGCATGGATGACGTGTCCATGCGATCACGTCATCCATGCGCGTGGGGCGCCCTGACGTCACTCTGGAGCGCCCCGGGAGCCGCACGGACGGTAAGTATACTGCTCCCCACTACACTTTACCATGGCTGCCAGGACTTTAGCGTCCCGGCAGCCATGGTAACCATTCAGAAAAAGCTAAACGTAGGATCCGGCAATGCGCCGAAACGACGTTTAGCTTAAGGCCGGATCCGGATTAATGCCTTTCAATGGGCATTAATTCCGGATCCGGCCTTGCGGCAAGTGTTCAGGATTTTTGGCCGGAGCAAAAAGCGCAGCATGCTGCGGTATTTTCTCCGGCCAAAAAACGTTCCGGTCCTGAACTGAAGACATCCTGATGCATCCTGAACGGATTTCTCTCCATTCAGAATGCATTAGGATAAAACTGATCAGGATTCTTCCGGCATAGAGCCCCGACGACGGAACTCTATGCCGGAAGACAAGAACGCAGGTGTGAAAGAGCCCTTACTAAGCTAGAATTTTAGCTTAATTTGTACAAAAAAAAAAATTGGCATAGATGTTTTAATTATGCGTTTCAGACATTTTTTTTGTCTTGCTTAACAGAGGGGTGTGACTTTATGGGGAAGGGTGTGGCTTAAACTTGCGCTAAAATTTTGGCACAAAGCAAGCATACCCATAGGAGTGGTAAGTCTAGACAAAAATGTCTAACATTAACTCAAATTCATTGACCAGCCAGAGCCCCTGTGAAAAATTAGCTGCGTCTTTAGGGCTTATTCACACGACCATATGTATTTTGCGATCCGAAAAAATAAAAATAAATGGATGACATCAGTGTGACATCCGCATTGCATCTGTTTTATTTTGCGGATCCATTGTAACAATGCCTGTCCTTGTCCGCAAAACAGACAAGAATAGGACATGTTCTATTTTTTGGCGGAACGAATATGTGGACATACTGGCTCGGAATGCACACGGTCACTACGTTTTTTTTTTTTTCAAGCTCCATTAAAGTGAATGGTTCCGTATACGTACCTGTAAAATAATGGAACAGAAACGGAAAAAAAATGTTTGTGTGCATGAGCCCTTAGGTTGCTGCTACATGTTTGAAGCCAAAACCAGGAGTAGATTGAAAAAAGTGGAGAAGTTGCATCTATATTATTCTCTTTTTATGATCCACCCCTGATTTGGGCTTCAAAAACTGCATCAAAAAGTGTGGCGGACTGCCCGGTGTAACCTGTCCAAATATTAGACAGGATTAGTAAATCTGCAACATTGTATCCTTCTCAGTGTACACATTGTTGCAGGATTCTATGGCCATTGAGCGACGGTCATAAAAGGGGCGCGGCTGTGACAACCCCTCATTGATTCGCAATGTAACGACCACTACTGTAAACATGATACGCGGCAGATTATTGGCGGTCTTTTTTCTGGGTGGGGTTACCTTTTAAGGAGGCCTTCCTGCACTCCCGTCTTCAACTCCTTAGCCCCCTGCGTTCCCCAAACCTCCATGGCAAAGAATGAGTATAAATGTTTAGCTCGAGAATCCCTAACGAGGCGGTTTGATTTTAATGAGCTAATTGTCAGTGTAATTATTTATTGACGGCGAGGAAGCGCTCGCTGCTGTGGAGGTTTTTTTTTTTTGCTGGTGTGCAGCTGTATTTGTCATTTCCCAGAGAGTTTGTTGAGACAAAGCAGGAAAGTAGTAAACAGCAGCCGCAGTCTGGAAGCCGAGAGCGAGCGGGAAATCTGGAGACAGTCAGCTTGGAGCTGATGATGCACGTTCGCTCGGTGAGGTGTGCCGGCAAATGTGACGCCCCGGGACAGATCAGTTTTAGATTTTCTGTTACACCCCCTTCACACGGGCATCGTGGGTGAGGGTCGGATGAGATGCAGGTGCGTTCGGGGAAAATCGTGCGAGTAGGCACCCAATTTTAGTCAGTTTTGACTGCGATTGCGTTCTGTTGTTCAGATTTTTCCGCGCAAATGCGTTTTGCACACGCGTGAGAAAAAACTGAATGTGGCACCCAGACTTCTTCACAGAAGTTCGGGTTTGGGTTGGGTGTTCTGTAGATTTTATTATTTTCCATTATAACGTGGTTATAAGGGAAAATAATAGCATTCCTAATACAGAATACATAGTATAATGTCAATTGAGGGTTAAAAAATCATAAAAACATAACTCGCCTCCTCCACGTGTTCGCGCAGCCGGCATTGTCTTCTTTCTTCTTCTTTCAGGACCTACAAAATGACCTTTGATGACGTAATCGCGCTCACCACGTGGTGACGTTAGCGCAGGTCCTTCTGAATGAAGATAGAAGATCTTGCCATGTGGTGAGCGTGGTGACGTCAGTGCAGGTCCTGCTAAATGAAGATAGCAGGACCTGCACTGACGTCAGCGCGCTCACCACATGGCAGGATCTTCTATCTTCATTCAGAAGGACCTGCGCTGACGTCACCACATGGTAAGCGCGATTACGTCATCAAAGGTCCTTTTGCAGGTCCTGAAAGAAGAAGAAAGAAGACTATGCCGGCTGCGCAATAAAGTGGATGAGGTGAGTAAATTTTTTTATTTTTTTCACCCCTCAAGGCACAGTTTACTTGGCATTCTGTATTAACAATGCTGTTATTTTCCCTTTATAAGGGAAAATAATAAAATCTACACAACACCTAACCCGAACTTGAGTGAAGAAGTCCAGGCCTGGGTACAACATTTAGTTTTTTCTCACACGCGTGCAAAACGCATTTCACTCGCGTGGAAAATACTAAACATCCGAACGCAATCGCAGACAAAAATGACTGCAATTGCGTGCCTACTCGCGCGGGTTTTCCACAATGCACCCTGAACGCATCTGGCCCTCATCCGCAACGCCTGTGTGAAGGGGGCCTTAGGCCCCTTTTGCACGAGCGAGTTTTCCGCACGGGTGCAATGCGTGACATGAACGCATAGCACCCGCACTGAATCCTGACCCATTTATTTCAATGTGTCTGTGTATATGAGCGTTTTTTTTTTTTCACTCATCAGTTCTGCGTTGCGTGAAAAACGCAGCATGTTCTATATTCTGAGTTTTTCACGCAGCCCTGGCCCCATAGAAGTGAATGGGGCTTCAATGAAAAACGCTTTACATCCGGAAGCAAGTGCGGATGCAATGAGTTTTTCACTGATGGTTGATAAGAGATGGTGTTTGTAAACCTTCAGTTTTTTTTATAAACTCATCAAAACGCATTGCACTCGCGCAGAAAAAACTGAACACAATTGCAGACAAAACTGACTAAACTTGCTTGCAAAATGGTGCGAGTTTCACTGAACGCATCCGGAGGTAATCCGTCACCCTCCTGTGAAAGAGGCCTTAGCGTTTAACTTGCGCTGTCCAACGGCTTCATCATCTGGGAGTGTGACAACCATTTTTCTGAGTCAGAAATGTGTTCACTACAGTTGTCACCTCCACTCCCCCAATTCTCTCTGCAGCAATGAATGTATTGAAGTTGCTCTATTTGTTGGCGAATCCCATAGCGTTCTGCAGTCCAGTGTATATGGGTATGTACGTCCTCAAGGAAGATGTCCTCATTCCTCGGAAATATTAAAGGTTTCCAGCAGCCAGTCTGCCCTCCTACTGATATTGGCCAACTTAAATGGGTTATCCAGGTTGCGCCGCGATCACATGCGGCAGCCACTTGTGGGATCACGTACCGTACGTCTGCCGCTAGAACCCGCAGAGCATGCATGAGTCTCTCGGCCATTTCTGAGTTACAAGGGTTAAAAATCTGTCTGTTTGCAGGCTGTCACAGTTTGTTTTCTTTGAATCCTATCATCTGACAGCTCATGTGTAGCTTTTATCTCTGATCTCCTGACCTCAAACACTTATTTAAACCATAATCTTATCAGCTTGATAAAAAAATAAGCGATACTGAGTGATGGGATTCAAAGAAAACTGACAGCTGGCAAACAGACTGATTTTTATATCGGAGATGGCTGAACATTGAAAAAATAATTTTAGCCCAAAATGAGTAAAATGCTATGAAAAAAATAAATAGATTAGCGGATTAGGTCTGGATGCGTTCAGTGAAAAATGCGCGATTTCGCAAGCAAGGTTATTCAGTTTTGTATGCGATCACGTTCAGTTTTTATCGCGCAGGTGCAATGCGATTTAATGCGTTTTGCACGCGCATGATAAAAAAACTGAAGGTGTACAAACATCTCTTAGCAACCATCCGTGAAAAAACGCATCGCATCCGCACTTGCTTGAGGATGCGATGCGATTTTCACGCAACCTCATTCACTTCTATGGGGCCAGCATTGCGTGAAAAACGCAGAATATAGAACATGCTGCGATTTTCACGTAACGCTCAAGTGATGCGTGAAAACAAATGCTCATGTACACAGCCCCATTGAAATTAATGGGTCCGGATTCCGTGCGGGCACAATACGTTCGCATCACGCATTGCACCCGCGCGGAATACTCGCTCGTGTGAAAGGGGCCTAAGGGATGGCATAAAACTAGAATATGTCACCTCTCTGAGTATAGGTGCCTGACCTCTGGGGCCCTTACTGGTCCTGAAAATTAAGGGTGCTGCATCGCATGAGTGGAGTTATTCTTAAAAGGGTGACGGGGCGCCAGTGTGTTGGAAGACCGCGCGCGCCAAATCATTTCATACTCTGGATCCGTAGACGTCTCTGGGTTGAGACCCCCCTCCGATCATATACTATCCCCTTAGCAGATGGGAATCCCACCTTATTGTCAAAGAAGCTAAGTTGCAATACTAGACACAACCCATGGACTGATTTTGAGCCATTTTTGGAGTACAGCAGCCATGTTTTTCTAATATTTTAAGGGGTTATACCATGAATAATTTAAAGTACATGACAATCTCACAGTTCCAACCGGCCCCTGTACCTCACATGAGTCCAGAGATCGCAGCTTAGGGGGCATGTCTTTTCTCATGGATGCGAGGTCACGGATGTAGTAGGGGAGAACACCAAAAGACAACAAGAAGGAAGGGGAAAGACACTAGGCCTCACCGCTAGGGAAGGAAAAGGGTCACCACCTATAAAATCCTGCTCCTGGCCCTAACTCCTATCCGTATGGGCACCTCCCGATGGTAGAGGTGCCCATACACAGGAACCTAGAAAACCCTGGTGACCCTCAGATGCCCTAAAGATAATGACAGGGCAGAGACCACCTGTTCCTTTTCTGGTGAAGGAACTAGCGTCTCACTGAGGCCTAGTAAACAACCGGGAGGGGGGGGATACAAAACACGACAAGCGGAACACTTAACTTCAGAGGATGATGGATGAACAGGACTTCAACACGAACCACACTCCAGCTCTTTCAAGACAAAATTATGCTATCCCAAGCAAGGAGTGATGGAAAAAGTTAGACTAAATAGGGTGAGGAAAAGGTCACATGATCCACACCTGAACCGGAGGTGTGGACATACCAGCAACACACAGACAAAGTGAAACCAAAAGAGGCTCTCAGATCACTAATGCGTAGATAATCTTTCAGACCTTCTGAGACCTGTCACAGATGTGACATGTGACCACCTTGCTGCAACTGGTGGCAGTTGAAGGATGGGACTGAGCATGTGCTTCCGCCTGTGAGCAGGACAGAGAAATTAGAAAAAGAGGAAACAGCAGGTGGCGCATTTTATTGAATAGCTCACTGGCTATAAATAAAAAAAAAAAAATTTAATGCAATTAGAAAAGTATTCCAATCCAGGCGTTGGTTTGAAAACTTCAGAATATTTTTTGTGGGAGAACCCCTTTAAGCAAGTATTGTGAGGGACAGGTGTGATGATGTTTTTGGTAGTTGGCGGCCATGTTTTAATGAACCTCTTTAATTCACTTGTTGGAGGTCGGGAGTGATCCCTCTTGTCTGGCCAGCTGTGATGGTGAATAATAGGTTGTCACAGTCCCGCCCACCTCCTATTATATAAAAAATTCCACTTGTTTATTTCAGAGGGTCGTTATCCAGAGCTTTGTGGCCCGTTGAGTGTTAATATTTTTTCCTCTTCTATTTGTCGTCTTCCTATTTGTATTTAGTGCATTGAACTTTGATGTTAACCCTTTGGCATTGCCCAATCGCTCTGCTCCCCCGCCGAATAGTCACATTCCCTAAATCCCTTTGAAGTGCCAATCAGGGGGCCCCGACGGGAGCAGTGGTTGTTGTGGCAACATCTATCATCCCTTGGTGGCAGTGATATAAAGTGATTTCACGGATCACCGCACCTCCCAGCTCCCTACTCCATTCCTGCCATCCCCTTTTAACGCCGACTGGATGAGCTTGTGTCGCTCGGAGGCTCTGCTGGAGCGGGAGCACTGTGGAATATTAACTCCTCTCTGAGCGGTACTGCAGGGTTTTTTGGCGGTGTGGAGAGGTTGCGCCGGAGCGTGGTGACACATGCGGAACATGAAGTCCTGGATGATGAACTTTTGTGCCATGAGTAGTACCCATGAAAGCAGTCGCGGAGTGTGGAGATGTCACTGGAGGCCCAAGGGCCCCAATGCAAATTCAGTCTGTATTGCATGTAATGGCTTGGGGCCCCAGTTACAGTGCACTTGCACCCCTATGTTTAGTGCATACTTGGCCCTTGATTATGTCATCTTTGTAGGATTGTCCTGGGTGCAGCCTGATGATGTCATTGATACCCCATGGATTACTTTCCTTACGCCAGGCTTCTACTTTTCCTCATGTACCCTAGGTTGAGCCCCTTTGATTTTGCTCTCACACAGATCACTCCGGGGGGGGGGGGGGGGGGGGGTCATGTATGAAGCGTGACGACGTCTCCACTTCTGCCTGTGTCCCAGTATTAATACGGTCGCAGAGCACTTAATGGCAGGATGGATCCGTGGATGGCTGCCAGGCCTAGTGTAGTGTGCCGTCCTCTCCTCCCTGTCTGCAATGCTAGCACATCTTGCAAAGAAAGTCGTCTGCCCATTGCTGTGATACATCATGCTTCCCTTAAAGGGACACTCCAACTGCTCCCAGATGAGTTGGTAGTCACGTTGCTTACTGATGGTAAATAATAATAAAAAAAATTCTCTTATATTCATTTACGTCCGTGATTTTAATGGCATATGGAGGGAACTAGAGCATTGTTCATCCTGTGCTTCCTGATTCATGAATGTACTTAAAGGGGCACTCCGAATACCTCCAGATTTTTTGGATAGTCACGTTGCTTACTGATGCTAATCACCAAATGATAAAATATTCTCGTAAATTCATTTATGTCTGTGTTTGCCATTGCATTTTGGACGGGGTCTACAGCAATGTTCATCCTGCACATCCTGATTCATGAATGTAAAGTACTGACACGGCTATGCAGTTTGCAGCAGATGAGATTGATATCGTGTTCGGGGTCTGTGGGCACGGTAATGGCCCTATGAGTGGTTCCCGCCCAGTGGCAGAGGAGGACGTCTCTGGTCTTGTATTTGCAGGAGATATAGGCGTGTATACATTAATTATGGGGGGAGATGCTGGTTATTCTTGTGCCGCCACATCAGGGATTTACTGTACCGCAATGCATCGATCTGGAAGCTGAGTAAATGGCGTTACAGGGGACATTGCCATCCCTATTGGCAGGCAGCGCTGACATTTCTCCCTCTGGCCAGAGTGCTTCATTATCAGCACTTTTGCTGTGTGCAGAGCTCCGATCCACAGTCACGCATTATATCCCCGCCGCTGAAAGCAGAGTATTGCAGCACTAAATATTATCATTTGCTCTTTCACAAGCTGCGTAATTTGCTGTCCCTCTGGGTGAAGCCAAGTTTCCCCTCCGCTCCCTTCTTCCCGGTTGCACCTGCCAGATAGTCCTTTGTATCATGCACAAAAATAGTCTGGGAACAAGTGGGCCCCGTGCAACCTGGCACTCCGCTGCAGCAGCCATGATAAATATTAGCCAAGCCGGCAGGCAGAGCAGCTGGGCAGAGTTGGACTGGCTCATCCGGTGAAATAAAGGGGCAGCGAAGCCAGAATGGTTTAACCCTTTCTGAATTTTGTCTTGCATCCCCAGCTATAATAATGGTGTCTGTGTGACTCTGAATGGTTTACAGTTTCTTGATGGGTAATGATTAAATTACATTTGTGTATCAAGAACAGGTCCGCAATCGTACGTAGTTCCATGGTACCCTCATCACATTCCAAAATGAATACAGATGACCTAAACTAAATCAGACCTTAGACCAGACCCTTTTAACCTAATACAAACTCCAGACCAGATAGCCTAAAACTAATACAGACCCCGACCAGATAACCATAAGCTAATACAGACCACAATTCCTAAAATAATACACCACCAGACCAGGTCCTAAACAAGTACATACCCCTGATAAGATCCACTAACCTATTATAGGCTCCAGACTAGATCCCCTAAATAAATGCAGGCTCTACACCAGACAACCTAAATGAATGCATACAGACCCACTAAACTAATACATACCCCAGACCAAGCACCCTATACAGTAAACTAATAGAGACCATAGGCCCGACCCCCTAAATTAATACAGACCCTAGATCCACTAAACCAGGCATGTCCAAACTGCGGCACTCCAGCTGTTGCAAAACTACAACTCCCAGCATGCCCTAATAGCTGTAAGCTATTCAGGCATGCTGGGAGTTGTAGTTTTGCAACAGCTGGAGGGCCGCAGTTTGGACATGCCTGCACTAAACTAATACATACCCCAGACCATACACCGTAAACTAATACAGACCGTAGATCAGAACCCTTAAATGTATACAGGTCTCAGACTAGACCCCCAATATACACCCCAGACCAGACCTAAACTAATGCAGACCCCAGACTAGATTCCTTAAACTAACACGGACCCATGATCAATCGCCCAAAACTAATATAGACTCCAAACCAGACCACCTAAACTAATACAGACCCTAGACCAAACATCCTATATAGTTACACACCCTAGACCAGGCCCTCTAAACTAATTCAGGTTCTAGACCAGACCCACTAAACTTATACAGGTCCCAGAATAGACACCTTTACCTTATACAGACCCCAGACTAGACCCCTTAAACTAATACAGACCCCAGAAAGCCCTCCTTAACTAATACGCTAATACAGGCCCTTTAAACTAATGCAGACCCCAGACCAGGCTCCCTAAATTAACCATTCTGTACAAATCCTCACGTCTTAATGGTCCTGCAGCCCTTTACTTCCAGGTTCTGCCGCATATGATGTCAGGATGCTGTTCCTGAGGTCAGGACGTTGTGTGTAGCAGGACCTGGGAGTGAAGTGGTCTGCAGGAACATAGAGAGGTATTTAGTCCAGTTGATGGGGCATCTTTTCGGGCAGTCTGCGAGGACACTCCCTTTTTTCCGCCAGAAAGTTGGCTATGATGATGCTGGATCGTTGTTCCGAGCTCTGGGACAGCCGGGTGACAACCAGCGTGGGAGCTGTCATTTTCCACGCATCACTTGGGCCGTGTGTTCTTTTTTCATATTCAGATTGGAGGCTTTTCAGTGTTAACCTTGACACCTGCCATCTGCCCTCTCCCAGCAGACACTCCCCGCGCCCGGAACGCCTCGCTGCCTCCTTTTATCACAGAAATATATTGTTTAAAAAAGAAAAAAAAATCCAGCTTGTGATTAGTGGGTCTTTGTTGAGCCCTAATTTCTCTTCACATTGAGGGAGCGGTGCTTTGAACTTCGGCGCAGGTGTTAAACCGACCGTAGATGCCCAAATTAACCCCTGATGTGACAACTAGAATTTTTTGGTGAGGATTTTTATTTATTTTTAATTTTTTTGCTGTAATTGCAAATGCACACTGCGACAGAATTACCAATGCAGTCCTAAAATTAGACAGCATGAGACGAGATCAGACGGGCCAAGACTGCGCCAAATTTATCACAATGGTGCGCACTGCTTGATGAGCTTGCTGCAACTTTTCTCTTCCTTAGGACCCATCTGTTGTTGCAAAAAGTACTGAATTTGCCTGGATTGTACAAAATTTTCAGAGACCATCCTGCCGATTAGGGCTTAGCCTGACCCGAAGATGCGTTGGGCTTATGTAAACCCCACCCATAAGTGGGAGTCCTTGGACAGATTTGGACTGTGCCGGGGGTGTAGCCTAAATAAGTGTGCCCATCTTGGGTAGACTTCTTCACAGCAATATTTTATATCAAGGCCCCAGACACATGACCGTATCTGTTTTGCCGTCCGCAAATCGTGGATCCGCACAATACGAATGCGTTCCGTCTTGCATCCACATTTCTTGTGGTCATCCTTTTTGCGGAACACACGGATGACTTGTGGGTTTTTTCCATCCATATCTCCGATCTGCTAAAAGATAGACTGTTTCCGCAAAATGCAGACCACTGACCCATTGAAGGCAACAGTTCTGCAAATAAAATGCGGGCGGCACACATCCGTATTCTGAGGATCCACGATTTGCAGATACGGTTGCGTGCACGAGGCCTAAAACAACTGTTGAGGGTGGTGTAACTAATACATAAAAATGGATCATTGCGGTGCAGGCCGTGTATGCCACTTTCACGGGGCAGTTTGTGGCAGGTTTCTGGGGCATTTTGCTTTAGTAAATCCGCTCTCATGCCGTGCTCGAGAGCAGATCCTTGGATCCACCAGGAGTCTGTATCTTCCACAGATTATTATGGAAACTGATTGCACCAATTACTTTTTAATATGGCAGTAGTTACCATTTGTTCTATAGGGAAGATTAATTAAACCTAGTGTTGCCTGTAGCAACCAGTTTAATTGTCTAAAGGCCTTCTGAAAAGTTGGATTCTGACTGGTTACTATGGGACAGCGCAAAGACACTTCCCTTGTACTGTGGTATGGTTTTCATAGCAACCAATCAAGTCATGGGTTTCATTTTCCAATAGCTCTCTGAAAAATGACAGCTGCATTCTGATTGGTATATGGCAACGCATACTTTTGCCTTTGTCCTGTGGATGTGGTAGCGTTTCCCATAGCAACCAATCAGAGCTCGGCTTTCACTTCGTACTCTGCAGTGGAAAAATGAAAGCTGCGCTGTGGTTGGTTGCTATGGACAACATGGCCATTTAGCAGCTGAGGCCCATTGAATGAACTTTATTTATATAAAAACTCAAAAGGACACCCTTCAGTGTTTACCTCCGGGCTGTAAATTAGTGGTCACTTATGAAGCCATTAATTGAGCAGCTTCTCTAGTCGCAGTTTTCCCCTCATTACGGCCTTCTGCTAAGGAGAAATGGGCAGAAATAGGAAATGACTGTTTTATTACGTACCCTGGGTTTCCTATCTGTAAGCCAATTTCAGATCTCTGCGGGGAGCCATTGTGGTACTAAAATGGCTGATATAATTATTATTTTACAGTCAGATCACTAACGGGGTTAATTCTGTTGGAAATTTTACATCATCGGCTCCATTTACTGAACGCCCCTGCTGCACGGTTTATTCTAAGTTTACTCTAGAAGCCATTTAAAGGGGTTGTACCAAATAACAAACTCGGCACCGCTACATCTGTCGTTTTTCATGGACTAGTTTATGCTGTTGCATTTAAAATTAGCACGCTTCCCGCTTCTCTGGTATTATGGCGGCTGGGACGTATTTGTCACATGACCCTAGAAAAGGGGAGGAGCTTATGAGGCCAGTAGCTCTTAGTCACACGTGACTGAACTGAGCGCTTACCTCTGTGATGTCAGAATTTAAAGGGAGCGAAAAAACAGATTCCTAAAATACCTTCGCAAAAATCTGGTTAGTGGCTGATACTCAGTAATACATGTCGCAGCTGAGGTTTTGTTGCAACGGAATCCAGTGTAGACAATCTTTTGCAAGCAAAACCTCATTCAGTTTCCCCAAACCTCATTCACATGCAGCTGAAAATTTCCAGGCTGATTTTGCGGCCTGTCGCTGATTTCGATCTGAAACATGTAGCAGTGTGTGAACCCACTGCCAATCGATGTTCATCTAACCTTATGTTTGTACCAGTTTCAGCTTAAAAAAAATAATAAAAAATTCATTCACTGACAGCAAGCAGATATCTTGAATACATTGCGGAATTTAAAGCAAAGTCTGTTTCTAACGCCAATTTCCTTTTTTCCTCCCTTCAGCCCCTGCAGATCGATGACAATTTCTGCGGTCAGGATTTTAATCAGCCTCTCGGAGGGACGGTCACCATCGAAGGGATGCCGCTTTTCGTGGATAAGGAGGATGGTATGACATCAGTGGCGGCCTACGACTACCGAGGACACACCGTGGTTTTCGCCGGTACTCGCAGCGGCAGGTTGAAGAAGGTAAGCGTGCCGCAGTGCACTTGCTTTGAGGCGCCTTGTTATAGGGGACAGTGCGCTGTCCGACGATCACTCCCATCATTTGCTTGAGAAGCCGGATTTGCATGATTGTAGCAGTTCGGCCGCATGCAAAATCCTCCGCCTTTGTCATGTTTGAGGACTTTGTATAGGTATGACATTGGTTTCAGGTTTCCGTATATTGGCGTCGTCAAATTGTGTGCGCATATTTGTGAAAACTGATGATATTAGTGAGGCGCGAGGCACTTCAGACCTCACTTTTAAAGGCTGAGTGGCTGATAGCAGTCACACCGGTGGATGCAGAGGTTCTCTGCACTGGAGATATGTGGCATAGAGTAGGGATCATGGGGGCCCGGGTCGGTTAGATCGCCTGATAACCAAGAACTGCATGGCACTAAAGGTGTAGAGTCAGTGTTTCTCTCGTTCCAGCCATCCACCTTTATAGGGTTTGGTGTTTCCGCTGACAGTCCCTCCTCGCAGATACTTTTGGATGAATCATAGAAAATAGGCTTTTTAGTATTCCCCTTTTTTTTTTTTTAAAGGGAACAAAACAGTTGATTTTTAAGGTAAGTGGCACCGAGCGTCTCCGCTAATCAGATCTGGGATGTGCCGGAAAGCTGGAGCGGCTGTCACTTCTCATTCTTCCTGTGACAGGTGTGGGCTCACGAGAACAATGCATTTATCAGTCTGACTGATTGGGGGGGGGGAGTAAATTTCTTTCTTTTTTTTTTTTCCACCTCTTTTGTTCTCATCGCCTAAATAGTCTGTCACGTCCCCGCTTTAGTCGCTGCCAGTTGCACAGATCCTGGGATATGTATTTGCATGATGGGTTTTTACTCCAGTAATATGCAATATCAAAGATTCAATCCATTACCGCTCCGGCAGAGGCCATTGTGGTGAGTGGCGGTAAGGAGAGATGCCATTTAAAGGGGTTATGCCATGACTGACGTAAAAACAACAAAATGAAAATCTGACCTCATAAAGTACATACATGACAATCTCTTTATAGCAAAGTTAGAACCAGCCCTGTACCTCTCCACCTTCTCTGCTCCAACTGTTCTGCTAGATTATCTTCAGCCTGGCAGCTCAGGGGAAGGGGGGGGGGGGGGTCCTTTCTGCTGCAGCTCTCTCCCTGTACCTGCCGCAGCTTTTAACAGAACATATGGCTGGTGGCCGTTATAGATTTAAACTGAGCACCTGCGACCAGCCCAGTGAGACGGACAAATGAAATAAGCAAAAGAACAAACAGCAGGTGGCGCTATACAGATACATTGTATTGAATAACTCAGTGGCTATACAATTTTTTTTTAATTACATGCAATTACAAAAGTATTCAGATTCAAGTGCTGGTTTGAAAAAATTAGAATATGTTTTGTGACCTGTCTGTTCCCGGTTACTTTCCTTTGGATATCTACTCACAGGAATTCCAGAAAGCTGCCTTCCTCCATGATCACATTAGTGCGGAATGTATTAGCAGCCCTCCTTTTTTATTTTTACATTTTAGTTTATGGACTGATGACTTTAGGTTGAAAAAACAAAGATTTCAATGAAACGGTGCCCCTAGTGATCAAGTTGTGTACTGCCAAAAACATGCTTTATTGTAAACTACTGACTTCTTTTGATAAAATTATACATTTGTGTTGACTTTTGGGTTTTCTTTATAAAGTGTTGAAGTTTCCCACTACTGGATAGACAATAATTTGCAGCTGATCTTCTCTGTCTGTTCTCCTCAAAAGTCAAAGAGCATAACCCATCAATCTAAGTCATGCCCCAATTTTTTTATTGCCCCAATGAATGTATAGTTAAAAATGAATCGGCTTTGAAGTAGGTCTTGCTTTTACATCCCCTATGCAGAACTGTGAGTATCCATGGTAACAGATAACAAACTCTGCATAACGTAGTCCTGCTGTCTTGCAGTCTTATGCTTTTTTGCATTTGGTTGGTCAGCCAGATATCGAGGACAGACTGAAGGAAACACGACTGCGGGATCAGAGTACACAGGGTTTGTTTGTAGTCTGTTACCATGGAGACCCATAGACTTTAGTTGTAAACAGTTAAACTTTTTTTTTATTTTTATTTTTTTATCACAACCTGCTTCTTTTAAAATTTTATACCTTAAGGGGGGCAAAGACTAAAAAAATTTCCCCATATGCCCAGGCCCCTGACGCTGAATATACTTACCTGGTTCCCTGCGCCGCTCCTGCGGGTGACGCTAGGGAGGCTCGTCCCCGGCCCGCATGCCATTGGCTGCTCCACCCGACACCGGATGTTTTCACGGGGAGAGGCAGCAGCGGCGGTGCGGTGCGGGAACTAGGAGCGGCGTGGGGAGCTAGGTAAGTATACTTAGTGTGAGGGGCCCGGGCATATGGGGAACATTTTTTTAGTCTTGGATAAACCCTTTAAGAGAATGAAAAGATTGCTTGTGAAGGTGGATATCATTATGTGTGGGTGTTTCCCGAGTTTTGACTCTAATTGTTGGTGCCGGATTAAAATGATCCGGCAAAAGCATAGAATGGCGGTATACCGTTGGTAGTTTGCATGTGTTTTCTGCTTTAATTTTGCCTTTGTGATCTCTGAGACGACAGTTCCTTCGAGGGTTTAGTGATTGGCATTACAACCCGGCCATATTGTCTGCAGCAGGTTGGCGTCTTTCACTCCGTATCTGAGCGGAACGTGTTAAGGCGTCTTGCGGTGGGACCACGAGTGGGATTGTGGCGTGCTCAGCACATGCTGTCGCCAGGAAGCCTCTGCATAGCAGGAAAGCAAAGTCTCAATATAGATCTGGCATTTAACCCAGCTGAGAGAAGTACTGAGAACGGCACACGACTGCAGATGGAAATGATTGTCCTCTCCTGCTCTGTGCTGCATCGGTGATCGTTTTCATTCCTGATTTTCTTTATTTATTTTTTTTAACATTGTTTGTGTTTTTTAAACCTTTTTTACAAGCAGACTTTTTTTGTCATTTCATGCATCAAGTTATCGAGAAAGGAAGTGATTTTTTTTCAGACTTTTTATATTAAAATTTTTCTTTTTTTTTCCGACTTTTTTTAATTTTTTTATTTTTTTCCTAATTCGCCATTTTATTTGTTTTGCTGATCGTTAAACCAGAGATGACACGGCTTCAGTGACAATTTCTATTTAGCGCGTAGGTGTTTGTTGCTGATCGAAATAGTAGTATAAATTATATGCGTCTCTAATTTATGGGTATTATAGGAGACAGAATGAAGTGGGCGCTTATGTATCTGACGGGTTAGGGTGTGTGGGGGGACTGTCATTGGGTAGGATCGATACCTGATCTAAAGTGACAAGCGATGACTGCTCTCAGATTTCAGCTATTGAGCTCTAAATAGCAGGTTTGTAATAGGTCTTTAGTGAATCCGAGCTGGGGGGGGGGACGACTGCAGATCAATGCCGAAAGTGAGGCAGAGACTGATACTTTCAATTATGAATCCGAGAAATATGATGATTGTTTTGGTATTGTCTTTCCCGGCTCTAGTACTGTATTATTTTTCATGATACTGCAATGGATTTCATGAGAGGCCTCCGGTTACTAAGCCTTGTGTGCCCGGCATTTATAGACACTGGCTTGTAGCCCATAATTACAGGGAAATTGTTTTCTGTGGGTTTTTTTTTTTAGTCTTTTATTATTTCAATGTCAGGATTATGTTGGGTGTGGATAAACTGGCGTCAATAGAATGAGAAGGGCAAACAATGTTGCACTACTTGTCCATAGGAAACTGTGTTCTTTACATTCTTATACATAGGAGCAGTATTATAGTAGTTATATTATTGTACATAGGAGCAGTATTATAGTAGTTCTATAATACTGCCTCCTTTGTACAATAATATTAGTTATATTCTTGTACATAGGGGCAGTATTATAGTAGTTATATTCTTGTACATAGGGGCAGTATTATAGTAGTTATATTCTTGTACATAGGAGGCAGTATTATAGTAGTTATATTCTTGTACATAGGAGGCAGTATTATAGTAGTTATATTCTTGTACATAGGGGCAGTATTATAGTAGTTATATTCTTGTAAATAGGGGCAGTATTATAGTAGTTATATTCTTGTACATAGGGGCAGTATTATAGTAATTATATTCTTGTCCATAGGAGCAGTATTATAGTAGTAATATTCTTGTACATAGGAGCAGTATTATAGTAGTTATATTCTTGTACATAGGAGCAGTATTATAGTAGTAATATTCTTGTACATAGGAGCAGTATTATAGTAGTTATATTCTTGTAAATAGGGGCAGTATTATAGTAGTTATATTCTTGTACATAGGGGCAGTATTATAGTAATTATATTCTTGTAAATAGGGGCAGTATTATAGTAGTTATATTCTTGTACATAGGGGCAGTATTATAGTAATTATATTCTTGTCCATAGGAGCAGTATTATAGTAGTAATATTCTTGTACATAGGAGCAGTATTATAGTAGTTATATTCTTGTACATAGGAGCAGTATTATAGCAGTTATATTCTTGTACATAGGAGCAGTATTATAGTAGTTATATTCTTGTACATAGGAGCAGTATTATAGTAGTTATATTCTTGTACATAGGAGCAGTATTATAGTAGTTATATTCTGGTACATAGGAGTAGTATTATAGTAGTTATATTCTTGTACATAGGAGGCAGTATTATAGTAGTTATATTCTTGTACATAGGAGTAGTATTATAGTAGTTATATTCTTGTACATAGGAGCAGTATTATAGTAGTTATATTCTTGTACATAGGAGCAGTATTATAGTAGTTATATTCTTGTACATAGGAGCAGTATTATAGTAGTTATATTCTTGTACATAGGAGGCAGTATTATAGTAGTTATATTCTTGTACATAGGAGTAGTATTATAGTAGTTATATTCTTGTACATAGGAGCAGTATTATAGTAGTTATATTCTTGTACATAGGAGCAGTATTATAGTAGTTATATTCTTGTACATAGGAGCAGTATTATAGCAGTTATATTCTTGTACATAGGCAGTATTATAGTAGTTATATTCTTGCACATAGGCAGTATTATAGTAGTTATATTCTTGTACATAGGAGCAGTATTATAGTAGTTATATTCTTGTACATAGGACCAGTATTATAGTAGTTATATTCTTGTACATAGGAGCAGTATTATAGTAGTTATATTCTTGTACATAGGAGGCAGTATTACAGTAGTTATATTCTTGTACATAGGAGCAGTATTATAGTAGTTATATTCTTGTACATAGGGAGGCAGTATTATAGTAGTTTTATTAATTTACATAGAAAGCAGTATTTTAAGAATATATAATACTATGCAAAAACAATCCACATAATTAAACTTTATTTCATGGATTCAGCATGGGTCCTTTCTAAGTTTTCATGCTCGTGTGTAACATTTTCATACTGCTTCTTTACATGTAAATTACTCCGATCCCAACCTCTGCCCAGCCTCACTACCTATCTCTGTGATGTAGAATCTTGATCTGTGCCGTGTTGGGTGACAGCCAGCATCTACCATAGCTTTAGTGGAAGAGATGCTTAATGCTGCATCATCAGTTATGTGATAGCCATGAGGCGGTTGGTATAATCCCCCTCCGATCACTGACCTCCCATGAGGACATCCCAGGTGTTTGCTGAAAGATGATAATCTGCCCAGGCTGCCATCCAGCAACAAAGAGCTGTTAAATTTCAGACAAACCGGAAACTGTTAGGCCCCTTGCAGAAGAGCGTGAGCAGATTTGGTCCGGATGTGTTGCGGATGCGTCCAGTGAAAAATGCGTGATTTCGCGAGCAAGTTTATTCAGTTTTGTCTGCGATCGCGTTCAGTTTTTATCGCGCGGGTGCAATGCAATTTAATGCATTTTGCATGCGCGTGATAAAAACAACTTCTCTTAGCAACCATCCGTGAAAAACGCATCACATCCGCACTTGCTTGCGGATGCAGTGCGATTTTCACGCAGCCCCATTCGCTTCTATGGGGCCAGCGTTGCGTGAAAATCACAGAATATAGAACATGCTGCGATTTTCTGAGTGATGCGTCAAAACCAACACTCATGTACACAGACCCGCTGAAATAAATGGGTCCGGATTTAATGCGGGCGCAATGCGTTCGCTTCACGCTCATCTGCAAGGGGCCTTAAAGCTCAGTAAATGTGTAAAATACCACTATTACCAATTTAAAGGAATTTTCCATTATAGTCCAAATAGAATTGCCTCAACATATCGTATTTTCTTTCAGTTAACACGTATATTGGGCAGTAATTTACCCTTAAATTAGGATTCAAGGGTCAGGAAAGCCCACATAGAACTCTGTGGTCACATTCATTGTGTTATGGTCCAGGTAGGTGTGCTCACAATATTTTTTATTTTTTTTAAATAAACTTTATTTATATGAACCAGAGAACATGCTTAGGCAGCCTTCTCCACGCACAGGCCTTATTGGACTGTAAACTGCACCTCTATTTCACCTTTTTTTTTTTTTTTTATATTTCTATTATGTATACTTTTTATAGTCTACTAGTCACTAGTGTTTAGGGTTAAAATGAGCAATGGTGTGGAGTTAAAATGAACCGATTACCAGCTGTCTGGTAAGAGGTGGTCCTAGATCCCTGTCGGGAGGATGGGGGTTATAGACAGACGTACCTCTTTATGCAGCCTCCCCCTCTTGTAGGCCTGCAGAATGCCAACGAAGGCTCCTTAGGAGCTGCGGTGGGTATAATGCTCACATTATGCGGCAAACAAATGTCTGTTCACAGATTTCAGCTACTTGGGACATTAATCAATCACGGGGACCTGTCATGTTTCTTACTGGGGACTTGGAAAAACAACTGGAGAGGGGCCAGTGTGAAGCGAGCAGCTGATCTCTTGTCAGCGTACTAACTCGCTCCTAATGTCTTCTATTTTGTAGACGAGACCACAGGGGCTTGCCATTAAAATGCATCCCTGTGCCCATACATAGCGCAGGCTCCGGCAGACACTTTTTTTGTTTACTGATATTATTAAGTGACCTCGCTGAGTCATGGGGCACCAAATGCCTCATTTCCCATTGACTTGTATGACTTATTATGAAACCATTGTCTGTGTTTTTTTTTGTCATAAAATTATAGTGTCTGAAAATGCATTTCTGTAAATATAAAATCTGATTAATAAAGCAGTAAGGACCACCGCACCTTCTTGCCCTTTCTGTGGTCCTGTACTCTATTCGGTGTATGAGGACCTGAGTAGTCACAGACAGACTGGTTGCTAAGGACCTTGGCTGGATAGGCCGTGTGTTTGCCTTTTTCCATCTCATCCTGCACTATTAATCAGATTTTCTATGAAACATAATTTTTTTTTTAGCATTTAATGCATTTTCATGAATATTAAACATTTTAGAGTCATGTGAGATTTCTTTTATAATAAAATTTGGATTTGGCCCATTTAAATTTTCTTGTTTCCTCTCCTGGGGTTCTCTAACCTTTTCTGGTGTGGAGTGGTCTCTAACCCTTTTGGGATGACATCATTTCCTTAGTAAACACAACCTTCGATAAACTTGAATTCATTTTTTTTTCTCTTTTTTTTAACCATATCCTAAGATATAAATGGCGGCTTTGTCTGTGCAGTTTTCCCCATAATTCTTAGCTGTCATTCTATGGACAGATGCGCAGAGAAGATGATTTAATGTCAGCTAAAGAAGAAAAATAAAGAGCTAAAATAATTGCACTTCCAGTTAGTGACACAAGATTGATTTCATCGAGCAAAACCTCTGCCCGGAATACCCCTTTAATTTGGCGCATAAAGTCAGTATTGTAATTCTCACATTCCTTACAGCTTATCTTTATAATAGACGTCCTGGTGGCCATGTTGGAAGGATTTTGATCTGATTTGTTTTAAAGAGGATGTTCAGGATTAGAAGAACATAGCTGCCTTTTTTCTACAAACAGCGCCACACTTCTCCACAGATGGTTTCTGGTATTGCAGCTCAGCCCCCTTTAAAGCTAATGGGGTCAAACTGCTATACTACACATATGGGCGGGTTCGCATTGGCGTTATAATGGAATATTATGGAATTTCAGGACTGAATACAAAACAGAAGCCTTTAAGAGGCATTCCCTTTTGCGCCGTACTAATACACGTCTGTGGGGACACATAACGGTTCCTTTTGGTTCTGTTATACATGACGGAAAACCGTTGTGTGTCCCCATAGAGCAAAACAGAATGTCTCTTAAAGGCTTCCATTTTGCATTCCGTTATAATGGAATTCTGTAACGCTATTGTGAACCCGCCCTAACCTGTGGAAGGTGCTGTTTTTGGATGAAAGAAGCAATGTTTTTCTAGAACGTTTATATATATATATATATATATAACAGGTATAACCTGCTTATGGTGCATGACTCCTCGCCGGCCCCAACATCCTAATGAACTAAGCAGTCTTATGTCGCTTAGCTCCGTAAAAATAAAAATGTGAGCTATAATTCTGCACTCAAATCTGAAGCGTGAAAGTTGTTGTACATTGAGAATATAAAGACCTCTCCAGGGACGCTTTTCCCAGTCTAAATACGCATTACATTATGTTTTTATTTTTGTATGTTTTTTTTTTTTCCCTTTTGCAGTCAGCGGTAGAATTCATCACAGCCGAGAAGCCTGCAGATTATATATTTTTTCTTTCTTGTGCAGAATTTTTTCATGTTTTTTATTTTTTTATATTTTTTTTGCCCCACCCCTAAAAAAAAAAGTTGTAAATACATTAAAGGGGTTTTCCAAGATATTTTTACTGATCCCCCTATCTTCCGGTGGAGGTCCAACACCCAGAACCCCCGCTGATCAGCTGTTTGAGACGGCAGCAGCCAGTGGCGTAGCTAGAAATGACTGGGCCCCACAGCAAATTTTTGAATGGGGCCCCCCCTCCCCCAGTAATTTTTTCACAACCCCTTCCTTTTATGCCACTCCCATTCCTGTGGCTAGTAAAGATCGCTCTCTCAGACCAGGCCTGGCAGCTTTTCCATCCGTTTCCTACACTGTCTATACTGTCACTGTATATCATTTCATTGTGTAATACTGTTGAGGGGGTCCTGACAAAATCTTTTAGTCCTCCTCCACCTGGATGGGCCCCTTCTGGGTCAGGGCCCCAAAGCAGCTGCTTCCCCTATAGCTACGCCCCTGACAGCAGCGCTCTCTGTAGCGCCGCAGCCTTCTCGCACCTTTTCCCAGGACGTTCATTGGACACATGGCCCAGGCCCATAACTGTGCTATACCACAAGCATGCACACAGTAATATTAAAACATTTTATGAGCATGCTTTTATGCTTTATTTTTTATTTTTACCTACAGTATGTACAACTTTTTTGAGGTACAGTACACCTTCCTCGGATACTGCAGGCTGCATAGAGTCAAACAAGGCCCTTGTCGTCTGACTGCCCTCCTGACACTGGCACGCAGACCCTTCCACCCTCACAGGTCTTGTACCATTGATTTTTCCTAAACCCTCAGCAATCTTTTCCGAGAACCTGACAGTATTCTGCAGTTGTAAGTGCGAACAGTGTTTTCAGGAATACTAATGGCGCTCTACCTGCTGTGGTCAGTAATGGAATTGCTGTAGCGGAGGTTTCCAGCTAAATGGTCTCATCATGATTCAGTCCAGGACCTTAACGTTGACACCCAATTGAAACCCCCACCCAGACTTCCACTTAACACTGGTAAGTGACAACTCTTATGGGCTCAACAGAACTTGTCATTTTTTAGCCAGGGTGAACTTGTGTTTCAATTCAGATCCAAAAAAGTTTGAGGAGTCAAAAATGATAAAAATAAGATCTAAGCCCATTCTCAGGGGATTTCTTTGGTCTCACTAAAATAGCAGTATTTTTTAAAATTCTATAGAATACTGTCAAGGTAAACTACTGCTGCTTTAGACTTCTGACCCTAACACTTTATGAAACGCGTTAGGAGGCAGCTTTTTTTTTTTTTTTTCAGTCTAAGCTATTTTGGTTCGTGTTTTGCCCAGTGGAAGATGACCGACTTCCTGAAAGCCTCTTGTTCCTATAGATAAAGTTTTCCAGGCAACGTCACACGGAGATGATGGAAGTGATTCACGGTTTTGGGAGGCTGTGGATGTCTAGGAACAGGAATTTAGTAATCAAAAGTAATTTCCGGGACATGGGTGGGTGACAGCGCATCGGATATGCGCAGGAAGCCATCTTCTGCCTCGTTGATGGTTTAATTCTTTCTTTTTGGTATGTAAAAAATGTCTGTGGCCCTCCATGACGGGTACACCAAAGTGAATCATAGAAAGTACTTGTCACATTTTAGGGTTCTCAAAGCAGGTATTTCCCAAGACTTCTCCCGTGTGGCACCTATTTTGCAGAACTCGCTGGCCTGGACTATCTGACTTCCTCACGGATTTTTGGCGTACCTTGAAAACTCTTTTTTCAAAAACGGTATCTCATATAACCACATTGTCTCAACATAGATACACCTCCACTCCATCATCTGCTCCACTAGCTACCCACAATGCATCAGCTCTTATGACCAGAGACCTCTCTCCTGTAGACTGTAAGCTCTTATTGGATGGGTCCTCTCCTGTAGAGCGTAAGATCTTATGGGCAGTGTCCTGTCTCCTGTAGAGTGTAAGCTGTTATGGGCAGGACCTCTCTCCTGTAGAGTGTAAGCTGTTATGGGCAGGACCTCTCTCCTGTAGAGTGTAAGCTGTTATGGGCAGGACCTCTCTCCTGTAGAGTGTAAGCTGTTATGGGCAGGACCTCTCTCCTGTAGAGTGTAAGCTGTTATGGGCAGGAGGCTCTCTCCTGTAGAGTGTAAGCTCCTATGGGCAGGAGGCTCTCTCCTGTAGAGTGTAAGCTGTTATGGGCAGGAGGCTCTCTCCTGTAGAGTGTAAGCTCCTATGGGCAGGAGGCTCTCTCCTGTAGAGTGTAAGCTCCTATGGGCAGGGGGCTCTCTCCTGTAGAGTGTAAGCTCTTATGGGCAGGACCTCTCTCCTGTAGAGTGTAAGCTCTTATGGGCAGGACCTCTCTCCTGTAGAGTGTAAGCTCTTATGGGCAGGACCTCTCTCCTGTAGAGTGTAAGCTCTTATGGGCAGGACCTCTCTCCTGTAGAGTGTAAGCTCTTATGGGCCGGACCTCTCGCCTGTAGAGTGTAAGCTCTTATGGGCAGGACCTCTCTCCTGTAGAGTGTAAGCTCTTATGGGCAGGACCTCTCTCCTGTAGAGTGTAAGCTCTTATGGGCAGGACCTCTCTTGTAGAGTGTAAGCTCTTATGGGCAGGACCTCTCTTGTAGAGTGTAAGCTCTTATGGGCAGGACCTCTCTTGTAGAGTGTAAGCTCTTATGGGCAGGACCTCTCTTGTAGAGTGTAAGCTGTTATGGGCAGGGACATCTCTCCTGTAGAGTGTAAGCTGTTATGGGCAGGGACATCTCTCCTGTAGAGTGTAAGCTGTTATGTGCAGGGACATCTCTCCTGTAGAGTGTAAGCTGTTATGGGCAGGGACATCTCTCCTGTAGAGTGTAAGCTGTTATGGGCAGGGACATCTCTCCTGTATAGTGTAAGCTGTTATGGGCAGGGACATCTCTCCTGTAGAGTGTAAGCTGTTATGGGCAGGGACATCTCTCCTGTAGAGTGTAAGCTGTTATGGGCAGGGACATCTCTCCTGTAGAGTGTAAGCTGTTATGGGCAGGGACATATCTCCTGTAGAGTGTAAGCTGTTATGGGCAGGGACATCTCTCCTGTAGAGTGTAAGCTGTTATGGGCAGGGACATCTCTCCTGTAGAGTGTAAGCTGTTATGGGCAGGGGGCTCTCTCCTGTAGATTGTAAGCTGTTATGGGCAGGAGGCTCTCTCCTGTAGAGTGTAAGCTCCTATGGGCAGGGGGTTCTCTCCTGTAGAGTGTAAGCTCCTATGGGCAGGGGGTTCTCTCCTGTAGAGTGTAAGCTGTTATGGGCAGGGACCTTTCTCCTGTAGAGTGTAAGCTGTTATGGGCAGGAGGCTCTCTCCTGTAGAGTGTAAGTTGTTATGGGCAGGGGGCTCTTTCCTGTAGAGTGTAAGCTCCTATGGGCAGGGGGCTCTCTCCTGTAGAGTGTAAGCTCCAGACACCTCCAAAACTTTGACTTTTAAATTGCAAATTTGACCCCCACTCTCAAAATGAAAACGGACCACACACCAGACTCCCTAAAATGAGACCAGACCCAAAACCTGCCTCTTTACAGACCTCAGACCAGACGGTCATCTACTCCCCTGTCCCTGTTCCCTCCACTAGATGGCCGTAATATTTATAGATAATTAATATTCCTCCAAATCTTCTGCCATCATTAGGCATCCGTAGATCATAATTCGCTGAGACCCCCCCCCCCCCCTGTAACACTGTGAACAGGGCCACTTCTCAGGCAGCATCGCCATTTGTCTGCCCCCACAAACCACAGCTCTGAGGAAATGAATGCAGCCTGCGTTTACCCGAGTAACCCGTACTCTTCCTGTGTGCACTTCCTGTGCCGGGCCGTCGTGGCGCGCTGTCGTTAGGACTTTGAGATTTTATCGTCGTTTAATTGATTATGAGGCAAGAAAAGAGGAAAGGAAAAAACGTTTTATTGCCGTGCGGATCCAGTAAAGGCTTCGGCATAGAACGGCCGCCGGATTCCCCCTTTTTTTTTTTTTCTTCTTCAAGTTCTTTACCACGGCTTCTACAACCGCACCGTAAATGTCATGAATTTTTATTGCCCTATTTCATCTCACTTTGTTTCCTCGTAAAATTGGGACCAAAGTATTGTTTTTTTTTCTTCTCCTTTGATCCCCATTGCGCGAAACAGTCGCTGACTGACAGCGGAGGAAGCCATTTCGTATGGCTGGCTATTGTTTATAGCCTGCAGTATGACTAAAAATGTAATCTTCACCGGAGGCATCTTCTGCCTCACACCTCCCTTATTCTAACCATCCCAGCGATTTGCGGTATTGAATTGTCGCACAGTATGGCTGCTTTTTGTGTTGTTGCTGCATGGTTCCCAGCATGCTTTGCAGGACGTTTTGGGCATTCTCTTTTCTTCCCTCGGACGCTTCTTCTCCCTGTTTATTCTCCTTTTCCTCGCACATTCCCATACTTCCTGTGGTTTTCTGTTTTCTTCCCCCTCCTCTCCCTCACCCGCCTTGTTCCTGCCCTGTTTGCTTTTCATCTTTTTTTTTTTAATATGTAGCAGATGTGGATGTGCGCACATGTATGCGTGCATGCCTGTCCCTGGGCAGCGTAACAATACTGGCGTTGTCTGTATTATATGCAATCGCTTTTGTTGTGCGCAGGATAATTGCCATTTTGATTCATAATAAGCTACGGGTGAGGGAAAATATGTGAGTTTTAGGAGACTGGCAGCCATTTTAAGACCCGGGGGAGATGTTTATGGATACGGTTTGCATTTTTTGCTATGTGCACTATAGAACGGTAGAATAGTAACAGACGTCCCATAATAAAGTGCTGCTCCCGGCGGCGCCTTAGATTGGAGCCATTAGGGCGACATTCCTTACCCTGTGCAAGTATTTACTTATTTCCCAGTCCTGCAGCGCTCCCTGGAAGAACCGGTAGTACTTGTTTCTCCTGGTGAATAGAATGCTAGAGAGACAGTGAAGACTGTCAGAGACAGGGAAGGATGTAACACTGCCTTTAAATGAAGACATGTATTGTGTTTGAGAAGTTTGTGAAAAGCTGGATGACACCCCTGGTCAGTAGTTTCTTACCTCTTGGGTGCATTTGAAAATTGGGGTACCAATCCTAGTGAAAAATCATCAGTACTTGGGTTGCATTCACATAGGGATTATACCTCGGCAGGATTTTCCGACCTGTACCTCCAGTATATACCACCGTATACTGCGCAGGATGCCCCTCTAGGGAATGGTGTAGTCGAGTACGCTATTGTATCGGTAAAAATAAAAAATTGTATGCCGCCCTGATGGAGGCTAAAAGGACACTCTCTTGGCCTCAGTCAGGTAAATACAGATCTGACTAAAGGGTTTTTCCGGGGAGAAAAAAAATAATATATATATATATATATATATATATATATATATATATATATATATATATATATGTGTGTGTATATATATATATACACAAGACAAGAAAGGGTTAAGAAAACAAAATTAGGCATTACCTCACAGATTCACTGCCCCGATTCCCCCTCCTCTAATCCCTACTGCTGTCCATTTCTTGGTCCTGCCTCAGCACAGGGATGGGCTTGGACTGCCCCCTCAGCCAATCACTGGCTGAGGCGGGTCACTGCTACCAGCAGTGATTGGCTGAGCGTGCATTCCCAGCCATTTCCTGTGTGTCAAGCCAGGGACAGGAAGTGGAGAGGAGCAGGGAATGGAGCAGTACTGAAGGATCGGTGAGTGTGTGTAATGCAATTTTTTTGTTTATTAGTTTTAACCCTTTCTGGGCCTTTAAAAAAATAAAAATAAATACAAAATAAATTAACTCCCTGAAACCTTCTTTTAAAGGGCATCTGTCAGCAGTTTTGTACCTATGACGCTGGCTGACCTGTTACATGTGCGCTTGGCAGCTGAAGGCATCTGTGTTGGTCCCATGTTCATATACCGTAGTTCAAGTTCATGCAGTTTAATATATGCAAATGAGCTTCTAGGAGCAACGGGGGCGTTACCGTTACACCTAGAGGCTCTGCTCTCTCTGCAACTGCTGCACCCTCTGCCCTTTGACCGGGCCAATCCGGGCACATATGAACATGGGACCAACACAGATGCCTTCAGCTGCCAAGCACACATGGAACAGATCAGCCAGTGGCATAGGTACAAAACTGCTGACAGATGCCCTTTAACGTATATGCCTGAAGCTATTTCTGACCTATACATTAAACATGCACTCACAAAAAACAGTGTGAACATGACCTAACACATTCTTTTTCTTCAAAGCTCTCGCTCTTGAATACACAATTTTAAAGGGATTTTTCACAACATTTAAGCCACAAGGGGGCGGCACAGCATTTCGTGTCGGGGAGCCACAATACGGTGTCTGTGACGAATTTCCCTGCAGCGTTTTCAGGCTCACTGAATAATAATGCGCCGGGTTTAATTTGCGGGGACGTAATAACAGTTTATAGCGTAGAACATGAAAACGAGCAGCTTCTAATTACTTCCCCTTTAAATTCTCCCGGCCATTGTAGAAGGTTGATTCTGGAGATATTTTCCGTCTTTTGAAGTCACGTTTATGGAGGGGAAAAAAGGTGTAATGGGCGAACATTTGTTTTTAATTTGTGTTTTAAACAGTTTCTATTTTCTCGTGCCATAAAATATCAGCATTTCAAAGGCCCCGCAGATTAATTGAATTCCTTTTATCTGCGGAGGAATGCGTTCTGGTATTACAGGCCGGTAATGGCTTATCGCATTGCTTTTATAGTCCTTTTGTTGTAGCTGAATGCCGTTAGTTTTTTTTTTTTGTGCTTTTTTTGGGGGAGGGGGGGAGTTTTTTTTCTGTAATTTTTTTATTTTTTTATAGATTAATATTTTTTTCCCATTTAGTATCCAATTTTTATTTCAGCTGAAATTTTAATGAGAGATCAGGTCTTTTATTAAACAGCGGCTTTTAACAGGCCCACAAATGTCATTTTAATTCGCTTACCTGAGACTGTACCGATTTTATAATTTTCTGTAGACGTGGAGTAAAATAAATGGTTTATGACCCCTGGATGCGCAGGAACGTTTATTGTAAGCGAGCACTGGCTCTGAGAGGCCGGTATTTGGAGAGATGCCGTCTTGGCTTGGGGACGAGACTGTTTGTAGCTTGCCAACAAATAAATAGTGAGGATCCTGAGTCCTGATATTTTCAAGTTTTTTTTCTTGCTTTCGTGTCAGTTTTTCTCTTGCTCACTCGCCTTCTTGTTCCCCCGCTCTTCTGTTTTAGGTTTCTGATCTTTTTGAACTTGATATTCCAGTCTTACCTGTCCTTTTACTTGCTCGCCCCCTGCTCTTATGCGCTCTCCTGCTTTCTTACACATTCCCCTGTCCTCACGTGTCTGCTTGCTCTGAACTTACGTTCTTACCTGCTTGCTCTCTAGCCTGTTAAAGCTACATGCACACAACCGTTGTGTGTTTTGCGGTCTGCAAATTGCGGATCCGCAAAACGCGGATGGCGGACCACGGAACGGAGCAACGGATTCGGACAGCACACCGTGAATGGGTCCGCATACAAGCTGCAAAAACTGCGGCTCAGATGCGGACCAAAACAACGGCCGTGTGCATGAGGCCTAATTCTCATTTGCTGCCTTGTTCATCTGTTTGCTCTTGCACTTTGTCACGGAGGCTCTTGCTATTGTGCTCTCTTGCTTGCTGTTTTTCTAACCTTCTTGCTCTTTCTCACATGCCCTGTGTTGCTTGCCTTTCCTCTCTTGCACTCTTGCTTGTTTGCTTGCTCTTGCACTCTTGCTTCTCGACTTACTCTCTGTTGTTTGTCCGCTTTCTCTTCGTTGACCTCTTGCACACTTACTTTTTCTTGTTAAGCTGCTTGCTGTGGCTCACTTTGTGTTTGGCTTGCTTGCTCTTGCTGAATTGCCCTTGTTCACAGAGGAATTTGCTTGCTTTCTTGATCACATACTCATCTGAATTCTTTCTTGCTCACGTGCTCGATAGCTTGCTCTTGCACTCTTGCTTCTTGACTTACTCTCTGTTGTTTGTCCGCTTTCTCTTCGTTGACCTCTTGCACACTTACTTTTTCTTGTTAAGCTGCTTGCTGTGGCTCACTTTGTGTTTGGCTTGCTTGCTCTTGCTTAATTGCCCTTGTTCACAGAGGAATTTGCTTGCTTTCTTGATCACATACTCATCTGAATTCTTTCTTGCTCACGTGCTCGATAGCTTGCTCTTGCTCACTTGCTTGTCCACTTGCTCTCAATTGTCTGCTTTCTCTTTCTTGAACTTTTTCTCTCTTGCTCATCTTCTTGATCCTGCTTACTTTCTGTGTTCTGCTTGCTCTTGTTTTATTGCTGTTGCTCACAGGGGAACCTACCTTCTCAACCCAGCTTTCTTGTTCATTTGCTCATGTGCCTTCTCTCTTGCTCACCAAGTTGCTGTTTCTCATTTACTCTACCTTGCCTGATAGCTTGCTATTGCTCGCTTGCTCTCTTGCTTGTCTGCATCCTCTTGTCCACTTGCTCCTTTTTGCTTGTCCGCCTTCTCTTTCTTTCTCTCATTCCACTGCCAGCTCTTGCTCACTTTGTGTTCTGCTTGCTGTTGCTTTATTGCTCTTGCACACAAATGCATTTGCTTTCTCAGTTTTGCTTTTTCATTCAGTTGCTCATCTGCTTTCCCTCTTTTACCAAGTTGCTTTTTCTCACTTGCTATCTTGTCCAAGGAAAACTTTCAACCAAAAACTGTTCTAAAACTCTTTTAAAAACTTCTTCTAACGTAACGCCATGTTTCTCAGCATTGCGGACACATATGAACATGGGACCAACACAGATGCCTTCAGCCGCCGAGCGCACATGTAACAGGTCAGCCGGTGTCATAGGTACAAAACTGCTGACAGATGCCCTAATAACTTCATGCCCCCACTGTATTGTATATGAAAAAAGAACATGACCATAAGGTTGTAATGAAGAAATTTATGATAACCTTTTGTGTGGGGCAATAATGGTGGCTGCATGTGATGGGCCGTAGCCGTCAGGAGCAGCGAGCATGATCAGCCTTTATCCCCCCCCCCCCACATTGCATGTGAAAAACGTACACACATCCCTCTCTAGTAAAGCGTATACGTGTCAGACAATTATCATCTCTCAGTCACTGACTTCCCGCGACTCCTATATTACGTCTATATTAAAATCATAATGCACCATTCATATTCCGCCATGCAGCTGCAGGAGCAGGGACAGTCGCCCTGTGTCCACCTTACACCGGATCCTGCCAAAAGCCTGATGTCATGGGCCATATTTATCCCGCTGACCCCCAGGGTGAGGGGTTACCACGAGGGCAGCCAGTTGCAGGGGGTTCGTCATGTCTGGGACAGGATCCTTAAGGTTTTCTGAGGCGTCTTCAATTTCCCTTGGCTGTGCAATCTCTGCAGAGTGGCAATAATTCATGGCTGCCGTATATTAAAGGTGACCTTGCTGGTCGGCTGGGAAGAGGCCAATGAGCCGGTTATTACTTCCCGCTGCTAAGCAGTCCTATTACACCGCTAATAAATATTGTTTTCACATTGGAGCCATGGAATTGATAGGGTTTCCCTCCCATGATTCCATGCATCACATCTTAGTGTTATTTCTGGGTTATGAACAGAATTCCAGAAGTGAAGACTGACATAACCATAGGCATAGTAATAAGAGGGTGGAATCAGAGCAGGTATGAAAGCAGGAAACCAATGTAGAGGAGGGGTGTTGGTGGTAAGCCGGAATACAAAGCAAGGGGACATTTCAGGGACTTTTTTTAATTTTTTATTCATTTATTCATTTATTACTTTATAGCCTTTATTAAAGCACAAGTGTTTTATAACAGCAAGCTGTCCTGTTTAGCCACATAGGCTGCAAAAATGAGGTATGTGTCCCTAACATGCATGATGGATGAGTGTGCAATCAGTTCCCCTAAAATAAAAAGCCGCCCTTGTGATTAATCCCATGACGGGGCTACTGCACAATCTCCAGTACTATAATAAGGGTATTATCTGCCAAGGCCGAAGTGTGGGTAATTCCCGCTCTGGTATTTCAGTGTGACCAGCGCTGTACAACTTGTGATAAAACACAGACTGCGGGATCACTTTCCCAGGCTATTTTGTTTTATAGGTTTCATATTTTCTTTTATTCTGTAGATGTGTCCTCTGGAAGTGCATCTATTTATTTATTTTTTGGGGGGAATATAGGACGCACCTAGGATTTGGAGGAAGAAAATAAGAAAAAAAAAATATTTCCCATCAGACCTCCAGAGCAGACCCCAAATCAGATCCCCTACTATTCATCACACCTCAGATCAGACCCTATTCAGACCTCAGAGCAGACCCCCCAAATCAGAAACCCTATTCTTCTTTAGACCTCAGATCAGACCCCAATATCAGACCCCCAAGCTCCACCAGCTGCAGAATTAGACCCCCCCCCCCACCTCCATCAGCCTCATATCAGACCCCCATTGGCCTCATATCAGACCCCCACTGCCCATCAGCCTCAGATCAGACCCCAATATAAGACCCCCCCAAGCTCCACCAGCCTCAGAATCAGACCCCCACCCCAACCTCTATCAGCCTCAAAATCTGACCCTCAAACCTCCATCAGCCTCAGATCAGACCCCCAAGCTCCACCAGCCTCAGAATCAGACCCCCACCCCAACCTCCATCAGCCTCAGAATTCGGACCCTCAAACCTCCATCGGCCTCAGATCAGACCCCCATCGGCCTCAGATCAGACCCCAATATCAGACCCCCAAGCTCCACCAGCCTCAGAATCAGACCGCCCCAGCCCCTATTTAAAAAAAAACGTACCTTCCTTGCTTTGGACCACGCTGCAGATCCAGGACACAGCACTCCATCACTTCTTCCGGGTCCTGCTGTGCACTGTGACTTGACGTCGCACAGCGTCAGCTCATAGTGCGAGCCTATGTGCACTACGTCCTGACACTGTTCGCGGTCAGTGCACAGTGGGACCCGGAAGAAGATCAGAGAAGATGAGTACAGTCTGCGCAGCGCTGCCCTTGCCTCCTGCCGCTTCATAATGAAAGCAGTCATTAGCATTCGGACTATAAGACGTACTGTCACTTTCCACCCAATTTTGTTTTTGGGGGGGGGGGTGCGTCTTATAGTCTGAAAATACTTTTTTGTATTCATTTCATATCAAGATATTATGTCGAAGAACTAAAAAAAAATATGTTTGTGCTTTTTACTGGCGGTTGATGTGTTAATGAGGTAATTACAGCGCTAAACCCATTTAGGCTATAGGACGTATGGTGGTAACATTGGGTGAAAACAAATGTGCTGTAACCAATCAGATTTTCAGTTTAATTAGTGTAGTCTAATAATGAGACCTACCTGATTGGTCGTCACGGTCTAAGCAGCGCCGTTATTGCCGGCAGACTGTACGTCAGCCATGTCCTGCCAGAGCCCACTGCTATAGTCTATTCCTGGCGCCAGCGACAGGGTTAACAACAGTCCTGGGGGAAGCGGGCAGGTTGAGGGGTGGGTGGCATTGTATCGTGTGCGTGGCGGTTTGTTGCCTGCTGTGCGCTAGTGAAGGGCTCGGGGAAAATAGCGGAATATATGAAATGATAAATGTTTTGTAAGTGGATGTCACAGAATTAATTCCATTTCAGGGCCTGTCGACAGCACAGAATCCACTTGAGTTTGTCTCTCGCCGTTTATAATGTCACTGAACTCTACAATGAAATTATTTGGCAGTAATTCAAGATGCTGCGCGCATTCAGCTCTGCTGTACTAACCTATAGCACAGCACGTCCTACTGAGAGGCGCAATGTTCTGCAGTCACCAGTGGGCCGCAGTTGGAAGAGATGTGCTGTGATGACTAATTTTATATATATTTATTTTGTCTTTTTATTATGTTTACAATTATTAAAAGACTCGTAACCGTTTATTTGGTGGTGGACATGTTATTACCGCATTAATAGAGGGAAAGTCAATGTCTTCAGTAGTATTAGTACTCGCTACGGGAGCCAGTATCTGGAAGAACAATGGTTGTGCAAGAAGCGGCCTTATTGTGACCAATGGATGGAATATGGCTGAATAATACTGCTACCATAATGACCTGATACATAAACCACATTAGTGTGCATTGTTTTTCTCACTTTTTTTTTTTTTTTGCTATAAGGACCAGTATTCTAGTAAGTTTATTCTTGTACATAGGAGCAGTATTATCGTAGTAATATTCTTGTACATAGGGGGCAGTATTATAGTAGTTATATTCTTGTACATAGAGAGCAGTATTATAGTAGTTATATTCTTGTACATAGGAGCAGTATTATAGTAGCTATATTCTTGTACATAGGAGGCAGTATTATAGTAGTTATATTCTTGTACATAGGAGGCAGTATTATAGTAGTTATATTCCTGTACATAGGAGGCAGTATTATAGTAGATATATTCCTGTACATAGGAGGCAGTGTTATAGTAGTTATATTCTTATACATAGGAGGCAGTATTATAGTAGATATATTCCTGTACATAGGAGGCAGTATTATAGTAGTTATATTCTTGTACATAGGAGGCAGTATTATAGTAGATATATTCCTGTACATAGGAGGCAGTATTATAGGAGTTATATTCCTGTACATAGGAGCAGTATTATAGTAGTTATTTTCTTGTACAGAGGAGCAGTATTATAGTAGTTATATTCTTGTACATAGGAGCAGTATTATAGTAGTTATATTCTTGTACATAGGAGGCAGTATTATAGTAGTTATATTCTTGTACATAGGAGCAGTATTATAGTAGTTATATTCTTGTACAGAGGAGTAGTATTATAGTAGTTATATTCTTGTACATAGGAGCAGTATTATAGTAGTTATATTCTTGTACAGAGGAGGCAGTATTATAGTTATATTCTTGTACATAGGAGCAGTAGTATAGTAGTTATATTCTTGTACAAGGAGCATTATTATAGTAGTTATATTCTTGTACATAGGAGTAGTATTATAGTAGTTATAGTCTTGTACATAGGAGCAGTATTATAGTAGTTATATTCTTGTACATAGGAGCAGTATTATAGTAGTTATATTCTTGTACAGAGGAGGCAGTATTATAGTAGTTATATTCTTGTACATAGGAGCAGTATTATAGTAGTTATATTCTTGTACAGAGGAGGCAGTATTATAGTAGTTATATTCTTGTACATAGGAGCAGTATTATAGTAGATATATTCTTGTACATAGGAGGCAGTATTATAGTAGTTATATTCTTGTACATAGGAGGCAGTATTATAGTAGTTATATTCTTGTACATAGGGGTCAGTATTATAGTAGTTATATTCTTGTACATAGGAGCAGTATTATAGTAGTTATATTCTTGTACATAGGAGCAGTATTATAGTAGTTATATTCTTGTACATAGGGGTCAGTATTATAGTAGTTATATTCTTGTACATAGGAGCAGTATTATAGTAGTTATAGTCTTGTACATAGGAGCAGTATTATAGTAGTTATATTCTTGTACAGAGGAGCAGTATTATAGTAGTTATAGTCTTGTACAGAGGAGCAGTATTATAGTAGTTACCGGTATATTCTCTTACATGTTTTTGTCAGTGGTCACCAGATTTGTCTGTAAATGAAGTCACATTTTTAGTCTTTAGATCAGTGACGACCTCTCCAGTGATCTGTGTGCCCGGCGGCTGACTCGCCGCTGACTCAGTGCCCTCAGTCTGTGTCATGTGGTGGTGGTAGTCACTGGTATTGTTTTATTTCTGTTTTTTGTTATTGGCCAAATTGTGTTTTTGAGCAGAACTGAAAGATTTGACTGTATACGGGGAAAATCCAAATCTGGGTAGAGGCAGTCGCCTTCCTGTCCTCGCTCTGCCCTTTCTTATAGGCATGGGCTGTTTTATGTGGACACAGTGACTGGCATTTTTTCCTCCTTTTAATGATTCACTTTCATGTGATGTGACCGCATCAGCTTCTGCACTAAGAAACCCTATAGTCGTCTTAAACCGCTGCTTCTTAAAGGTCGAAGTCAGCGAATTCACTTCCTCTCCTCAGAGTAAGGTCAGGTGTTTTTTACTTGGTACGAGTGGAGATTTCCCTGAATGGCTGACACAGGAGCTTTGCTGCGGTGCGGAGACGATATCTGTGGCCCTCAGAGTGGCCCTTTAGAGGGGGTGGGTCATGTTGTAGCATAGCAATGCCTTAAAGGGGTTTTCCGAGACTTACATACTGATGACCTATCTTCTGGATAGGTCATCAGTATCTGATCGTTGGAGGTCCAACTCCCAGGGACCACCGCCGATCAGGTTTTTGACGAGGCACCATTGCTCGCAGTAGCGCAGCTTTACCTAGTCCAGTGACGACAGTCACCAATCACATGGCCTAGGCGGAGGTCAGACCCATTCAGGCGTAAGCTGCAGGAACGCCGCTGCCTTCTCGAAGCGCTGATCGCCAGGGTTCCCAGTTGTCGGACCCCCAACGATCAGATATTGATGACCTATCCAAAGGATAAGTCATGCGTCTCAAAATCTCGGAAAGCCCTTTTAATTCGAAGGGAAGCTGTGCCTTTAAAAGTTGCCCACAGCCCATACCTGGCGGTGCAGCCACCTCGCAGGCCTTATTGACAGTGGATATGGAGCCGTGCCATTTCTCAACACTGAGCTGCACAATGAGTCTTGTGTCCCTCTCCCCTCCGAATCCTCGCTCCTGACTTTTTTTGTCTTCCTGGCCCATTGTTCTGCACCCTCCCCTCCCCACAAGTATAAACATGTTTGGATCTGTAATTGTGCGGCTAATGAAAAAATGTCAGAGTATGAGAAGCCGTATTGTGCTCGTGCCAGGGGAGGCTGCGCCCATGTCTCCGCTCTCTTTGCAGTCGCACATAACGCCGTGGCCTGCGGCCATTGTAACGGGGTGCACATACTTGTGTCAGGGATCTGCTGGAAGACATTTTGGGCCAATACCTAAAAAAAACTGCCGGAGGCGCTGAGGTCACAAAGGATTCTTTAGACGGTCGGGATCTTGCAGGAACATATTGGGGCTGTCTTTTTGTCCTGAACTAAACCCATCCCCTTTAAAGGGGGCCTCCTCTGTGAACAGTTGTAACCCATAAAAAATCACAGGGATCCTCCTTTATTTTATTTTTTTCTAACATATATATATATTTTATATATTTTTAAATGAAGTCTACATTTAGGAAAAAAACTGTGGAAGCTTGTGCACCCTTTATCCCAGGGGAACCTCTAAGGCCCATGTGTTTATAAAATTACAGTAGAAATGTAATTCGGCCAATAAATCTTCATCTCCCGATACCCTAGGGTTACCCCTAATGCAAACATATTTTATTCATGTTCAGGTTGAGTGTCCCTTTAAATGCCTGTGGTTGCAAGTTAGGTATGTTTAGCTTATAGACCAGAGAGTGTTTAGATTAGTCTGCTCCGGGCCTCGTGGGACCCCGTATTGTATTTTTTGTTTTGTTCTGTTCTTCTTTCTTTCTTTCTTTCTTTCTTTTTTTTTTATTCTTTATAAAAATTATGAAATTTCTGTCTCTTCAGCTTTTGCACATCAAGTGTAATTGAAACGGCGGCGGTGTCTTTACCACATCTTGGTCGTCTCCAGGCCACATCTTTTCTAGCATTCAAAGGATTCGTAAAAGTGAAACCATAAGAGTTAAAAAGAATAAAAAATATTGATATTAAAAAAACTATTTGGTTTTTGCTTTGAATGAAGCGCTGCTTCAGCTGTGCCTCCCAGCGCTGCAAACCATGTGTGCCGGTTTATCATGCAAAACTCTGTGAAATGAGATTTAGCTTTTTTAATTTGCTATTTTTATGTGTTTTTCTTCTTTTTTTTTTAGATGTTTTAATTCTTCAGGCGTTATTGAGCCTGATCTGTTTTTCCCATGCACTCGCGCTGCCGGTCTAACCGGAATTTTTTGCCAGCCTTTGGGGCAGCTCTCCGTCCTGCATGGTCCTGTTTTTTTTTGTTTTTTTTAAGCTTTTTTTTGTTTTGCAGCTTCAAATCATTGCCCGGCGACAAAACCGACCAGTTTCTCCGGATACTGCCTTTTGTTTTTATAAGCCATTCCAGTGGAACGCAAACACGGCAAACATCCATCTGAAAGAACGTCGACCGCAGAATTTAAACGTACAGGCGGAGACAAAGGCTTATTGTTCTCGTGTGAAGACAGTTTATATAGCCCTATTCTACTCTGCGGGATATTATGTTTCATTAGTGCATTACAGTATGGGAATTTCTTATTGTTTTGGTTCTTTTTTTGTTTTGTTTTTTTAGGTGTCGCAGGTTTAGCACATCGTCGCCCCTAGCAACCTGTTAAAGTAGGTGTTCACATTAGTATCAAGGCATCCATTTATAATGCAGCCATGACAGCTGTGCCCGATCCATTTTCAGTCTGGTACCAGCAATGGTGAACGGATCTTATAGCACTGACCTGAATTGGCCTCCATCATCTTTTTGTCTTCCCAGGTAGTCTGGGCCTGTTTTATAATTCATGACCTTTTGGACCAAGTCATCAACTTCTTGTTTACTGACCGTTTCAGTTCCTCTAGGGAGGGGAGTCCTCCACAGGTTCTCTCCGCCCATGCACAAAGGGATAGACCAATCAGAGCTGAGCTCACCATATTAGCTTTATTTCCCTCGAATAAAGACTTTTTTTTTTTTTTGTAATGCCCGCAGCCTCCCCTCATGAATAGAAGATGTCTACTTATCTGCTCTTCACTTCTCCGATCCTCTGCGCTGGCTCCTGCATGTCCTACATGTTCCGGTCTCCGGGCTTTTCTGATTTGACTCTTGTGACCACGTCACCACAGAAGCCAGTTATTGGCTGCAGCAGAGCATGTGACCATGTCCACGTATACCACCAGGACATGGGAGTCAGTGGGGAAGACGGTAGTGTCGAGGAGCTGGTAATTAGAAATCATCTATACATGGAGGCACCCTACGGGCATTACAGAAAATGTCTTTATTCCTGGAGAACCCCTTTAGTTGGGCCCAGTGTGTTCTATGACAAAGAATGTGCTGTTTTTGGTGGCCCAAAAAAATACTAGAAATCCCACTGGAAACCTCGATGGATCTGATCAACATGGTAAACAAAACAACCTTTTGTTGAAAGACTGCGATGGGTAATTGCCAATTTTCTAGGTCCTTGTGTCACATAGTTAAAATTTTTAGGCCTGTCTGCAGGGGTTTGGGGACCCTTCTGTCACTGTGGGCCACACACCTATCCCACCCATAATGCAACAAGTTTACGGTATGTTTGCTCGTGGGCCCCTCGCCCGCATTGGGCCAGTTAGTTATGTCTTTCTGGAAAAGCATGGCGACAGCTTAGATTGCTTTCCTTATTGCACAGACTGAATTCCCCGAATTCCTGAGCTCAGAGGGGACCTCCGCTGCGGGAGCCGCGATGGCGGCCATGTTGGTAGTCCCGGTATGAGCGCACAGGGTGTATATGTAGAATTTGCTGCAGATTTGCAGTGTATTTCATCACGGTGGAGATCCACAGCAGAACTGAAGTTTAGTTTTTTTTTATGCCTCATCCATTTTGCTGGTACCATAAAACATTGTGAATTTGCCACGTGAAAACATGCGACTTCCGATCCGCCGCATATCAACCACGTGTGAACGCATTTCAAAAGGTTGCACTTCAGCTTCACGCATACGGCGCATTTCCTTCCTTGGCCACATGTCCACTGAAATCTGCGACAGACTCTGGAAGGACCTGTTCACATTTCGTTTTCGTGTCCTGTTCGGCCTACGCACTGGCTAAGTCCAGGCAGTGAATGTCTCCGCAGGTCTTTATTCTCCCTATTGGAATATGCTGGGTCGGTACGTGTCTGTGGCTATGCGTGCCTCTCTATGACCTGCGCAGAAGCGAACTTCAGAGGCCTCCCTTAGCTCCGGATGTAAGAGAAAAAAGCGAATTCTTTACCGACTGATTTCAGCGTGAATTTTTAGTCTGTGAACCCAACCTTCTAACTGAAATGGGTCGATGGAGTCTGAGAAGCTCGAGGAGGATGAAAATACTTTGCATTTGTAGTTATTTTTTGTATTTATCTGTACTGTAGGCCGCTGCCTCCCCAGCGATAGGGCCCCGCTGTGTTCGCCTCTCGCCCGCCGTTACCTTTGTAGTTGAGAGAGGCGGCTAAACAACTTGTGATTAATTCATCAAAATAAATAGATGTTTCTGCGCCCGGATTCCTTCTCCTCTTTAAAAATAGATGAACCTGGAGCCTCGCGCACTGACAGCGGCTGCACGGCCCGAGCATCTGACGGTTTTATTAACCGCTTTCTCACTGAGGTCTGGTGTTACCGGGTAAAAGCAAAAAGGTTACAAAAATAAAATAAAGATTTATAGTTCATTTCAGACAGATGCCAGATTATCAGATATTCCGGATTATCGGGCGTTCAGGCCTAGATGAGGGCAGCCTAAAAATGATTACAATTTAGTTTTTCCTGCTGTGATTAAGACTGGGAAGTGTTCCGTTATAACATGACTTCCCGTCCTAGTCTGTGCAAGAAGGAAGCTGGAATCTGCAGGAATCGTGCCCCCCACCCTTTAAATGTCAAGAGGTATTTATTCATCATAGGCCCCCCACCCATTCAGTCTGTCCTAGGCGACCGTGGGAAAGCCATTGCACTAGTGTATATCCTTCTCATTGTGATAGTTGAAGTAAAATGATCTGTTGCTTTAAAGCAGTGTTTACCAACTGGAGTGCCTCCAGCTGGCTGTGCTGGAGGCATGCTGGGAGTTGTAGTTTTGTAACAGCTGGAGGCACACTGGTTGGGAAACACTGCTTTAAAGAGCGCTCATCAGCAGGATCAACTAATTTAAACCAGTTATACTGCTTGGTAGGGTTGATCCTTCTGATGCCTGTCTTGTGAAAATCAGTTGCAGCGTTCCTGAGGGGGGAAAAAAAGGCTTTCTTTCCCTAGGTGAGCGATTAAATACACGAGGGGCGGGGCCATCATTGGAAAGCTGAGGTGCACTGAGAGGCTTGGCCCCACCCCTTGGTGCACTGAGAGGCTTGGCCCCACCCCTTGGTGCACTGAAGCCCTTATTTGCATAAGTAATACCGTAAGTCTTTTTTTCCCCCTTGAGATCACTGCATCCAATATTCACTAAATCTGTGTAATTTTATCAGCAGCACCACCCCTGCCAGGCACCATGGACTTTAATTCTCCCCAAAAATAGAGAAAACAAAAGTATAGAAAACAATAAAAAAAAAAATATTAAAAAAATCCATTAAAATTAAAGAAAAATAAAAATGTTAACAAATTAGTCCATGAGTCATCCTCTTTTTTTTTTTTTTTTTTTTTTTTTGGGGGGGGGGGAACAGTTGGGTGACAACCACCATTATGGCTTTTTCCGAGGGTTGTCGGCTTAGCGGCGTAGTCTCTGTGCAGTTTGGTACATGGAAGAGTTTAGGAATAGGCGAGCTAACCATTCAGGATCCTGGAAAAGCAGGGTTTAAGTCCCTGTGAGTGCTGATACAGCAGACATACTTGCCGTAATTGTTTTTATTTTAAGGAGAAAAATTTTAGAAATTTATTTGAAGTTTACATATAAAAGTTCTATTTTTCCCCCGGTCTAAGGACAGCGAGCGTGTGATAGGAATTTGAAAGCAGGCCGCGTGTGTCAGGCACGGAGTCGGGCGGAGGGATAAATCTACCTCTTGGAAGAAGAAAAAAAATTCTCTGTACAGGATTTGTGCGGGATTAGAATGCATTGCTCGGCCTTTCTGCTGCACGGGGGAGACGGTCTGCGAGACCCTTTGATCAGTGCATCGGAGGCCTCCGTCATGAAGGATTCTGGGTAAAAAGCAGCCGCCTGTATTTAACACAAGTGGCTCAGTTCAATCCTTTTACCCACTTGGAATCAATTTTCGCTATCCTGCGTGCTTTATGATGAATGCCATGGGGCGGTTGGAGCCTGGCGAGTGTACGACCCCCATAATCTGCTGCATAGAGTGGCGGTTATGATGACGAGGATGAAATATGTATTTCCTTTGTACCTCGGTTATCTGGCCTTTAGGCAGCTCTGAGCGGCCAATACTTTGTTCCTCTGGTCTGTCTAATTTTTATGATGCAGTAATGTGGCCCTCCCCCGAGCTGCTATGACAGTATTTCCAGCTCTGCGGAGGCGGTATGTCACTTCTCTTGGTGGCAATTTGGTGCTACATCGGTTTGGGACCCTCCTGCTGGTTTGTATTCTTCTGCTCCCAAGTTTTGGCAATGTAACCTTTCCACGTGGCGGTAGGTTTAACAGCCTAGTCGTAGAGGAAAGAAGGGGCCGTGGGGCTCTGGATGATAACTGTTATGGATGGTCATATGTGTTGTCATCCAGGTTTCCCTTCGAGGGAGAGGATAGTCAAATCCATTTTTGGCACCCCATGCTGGTTCATCTTCTGCTCCCTATTTTCCTTGTCCTTTTCTTCTAGGAGGACCTGGATGACAACTTGATCTTGCTATTTTACCTGCTCCCGTATCACTAGGCTGTTAAACCGACCTTCACTTGGAAAGCTCGGATGCCAACAGAGAGCAGAAGAATATGAACCAGCAGGGGGTGCCCAAATTGATTTAGCAGAGATTGGCACCAGAAAAGTGACATACCGCCCCCCCCCCCCTTCCTCCCGCAGAGAAATCGTCCACCACCTGGAAAGCTAGGTCTGTCGCCCAATTTTTTGTAAAAAAAATAAATAAAAAAAAAGTCTACAATTTCAATATATTTTTTTTAATATTACAATTGCTTATTAACAGCACAGTGACTTTATATAGGCGCCGGCTATAGGTAGCTGTCCCCGTGCATGCTCTCCACTACTGTCAGTAGCTCCGCCGCAGGATCCCGCCTTGTGCTCTCCGACCCCCGAGCCAAAACATATTTACAGTATCGGTAACGAAGTTCTTGTTCGGATCGCTGAACATCTGGGATGTATTAATATCCCTGCAATAAAGCCCCAGCTGTGCGAGCCTCCCCGAATCCTCGTGTCAGCTTTTCCTTCTCCTCTGGGCGCAGCTCCTCATCTCTCATGCAAATACGCCCGGCCCTGCTACTCCGCACACAAAATATTACACAGAAAGCAAAATCTGCAATTATGGGGTCTAGGCAGAAGGGAGACACTTGATCGGATCGTCAAGGCGCCTTGAAAATACCTTGTGTAGTATTACCTTCAGTTTAAAGGGGGTGTCCCCATCTATGAGGAGTGCCTTAAGTAACCTTAAAACAACCTTACTATATCCGTCTCCCATACTTTACACTGCAGCTCTGCTTGCTTGGTCCGTTTTGCAGCATGACCGTTCATGGAGAATAGATTTCGTTTACAGCAAAGATTATCTTTTTAAGTGTGCAGCCTGGTTCTTACATGGGTTACATGGACTATGCCGTCATATAGCTCCCTCTCATTTCTTTTCTATCCTTCCTTTCTGAAATGATGGCTGGCACATGGCGCCATCAGGGACCGGTGATAGCACATTCATATTGACCGAGCATAGCCTGCTGGTTCTTACTTGGGTGACATGGACTATGCCGTCATATAGCGCCCTCTCCTTTCTATCCTTCCTTTCTGAAATGATGGATGGCACATGGCGCCATCAGGGACCTGTGATAGCACATTCATATTGACCGAGCATAGCCTGCTGGTTCTTACATGGGTGACATGGACTATGCCGTCATATAGCGCCCTCTCCTTTCTATCCTTCCTTTCTGCAATGATGGGTGCATATTCCTATTGACCGAGCATAGCCTGCTGGTTCTTACTTGGGTGACATGGACTATGCCGTCATATAGCGCCCTCTCCTTTCTATCCTTCCTTTCTGAAATGATGGATGGCACATGGCGCCATCAGGGACCTGTGATAGCACATTCATATTGACCGAGCATAGCCTGCTGGTTCTTGCATGGGTGACATGGACTATGCCGTCATATAGCGCCCTCTCCTTTCTATCCTTCCTTTCTGAAATGATGGCTGGCACATGGCGCCATCAGGGACCGGTGATAGCACATTCATATTGACCGAGCATAGCCTGCTGGTTCTTACATGGGTGACATGGACTATGCCGTCATAAAGCGCCCTCTCGTTTCTATCCTTCCTTTCTGCAATGATGGGTGCATATTCCTATTGACCGCACATGCATGTTTATTGTCACAGCTGTCGGGCTAATCACGGCACCGCCAATCTTGAACCAGAGTCCGTGGACATTTTTTTTTTGGTCTGTACATTCATAGCAGTTGTGTTCTGTAGTGAAACAGGAATTCGGACAATGCAATTCTTTCCTAGTTCTGCTCTTGACAGTGAAGTTCACGTGGCAAAAATAAAATAAAATCTTGGCAAAATTTAGGAAGTTGCGCGCCCGCCCTCCCGCTCGTCCTTCCTGTGACCCTTGTTCGGGAGCCGTTTCAGCGCCGCGCCTGCAGGGATTGTGTTTACACTGTGTAAGCATAAACCAGCGGCTGCAGTTTCCTCTTATTAGGTGGATATTAACCCCCCCAAATCCCCCTCTTCCCCCAATCTGGGGTACCTAGTGTTGACGGACACCTGTGACCTGAAATGAAAACCACAAAAAACATTCTTATCAGTTTATCCACTATTACTATAATATGTGCCATCCTTAAAGGGCCAGTCACCCCTCTAGTTATCAGCTTGGAATAGTGTTGCAGCGGTTGATATCCGTCTCTCTCTGGTCATAGCGGAAGGGATTTTTGCCGGTCACTGATTCTGCTACAACCCACCACTGCCCCTCCTGAAACGGCTGATAACAGGGAACAACAGATAGAACAATCTATACAACAATAGCATTTTTGAGGTTACTGTCCCTTTAACTGAAAAAAAATTAAAATAAAAAAATCACTTGTCTGGATGGGTCGTATGTTGAATTATGTAATGGGACAAGCTGCGACTGTGGGGAACCTTGGTGCTTTGCATAAATGAGTCGTCTGAGGCAGTGCCAGAGATTGCCAGCTGTCTGGTTCCCAGCAGGAGTAAATGAGCAAATCGTATTGTCAGGATGCAAGTCAATTACAGGAGAGATGAATATTATTGGGGAGGCCCCGGCGACTGGACGCGCGGTCATCGCTACGTGCATGGCGTCACTGGACTTTATACAGGACAGTGATTCCTGGAATATAAGGATTTGGGACGCACACTCAGTCTCTATTAATCTGGGAATAATTGGTGTCTGCCAGATTATCGGATCTTCTGAATTATCAGAAAAAAAAAAAAAGGGGGTAAAGTGGTAGAAGGCCCGGAATAAACTGAATAGGTCTTACGGGTGGGACCCCATGACGGCTAAAATGGAGGCGATAATATCTGATTATGAATGTCGTACTTCAGCCGCCTTAAAGGCCATTTCCTCTTTCACAACCGGATTTTTTTTAATCGCCATTTTGCGGTAATAATTATCGGTTGCTTTCTACACCTCCTCTGCAGACCTATGTGTCTCCATGGTAACAGACTACAGCTAAACACTGTGTAGTCTGATCTGCAGTCCTATTCTGTTCTTTGTAGGGGGTGGGGAGGTTAGTTCTGGCTAGTCTACTAAAGATATGGAGAAATGGAAGTAATCCGACTACACTGGGTTTGTTTGTTGTCTGTTACCATGGAGACACGTGTTCTACATAAGAGCTGTAGAAACAAAACAGCAGGAAAAGATATAATATTTGATTAAGAATTATTGCAAAAATTGCTCCATTTTTCAGTTTAGAATTTAGATGGATTGACGAAATATAAAAAATTGTGTAGATGGGCCTAGGTTTGCACTTGACGCACTCTGACGATTACAGTGTACCAACCCGGGGTGTCCTGCATGAAGATTGGCGCGGATTATCGGAACCAAAAGGGTGTAATATTTGAAAGGGCGCTGCTTGTCCTTCATTCTGGTGGTCTCGCCAATGAGACATTTTTTTCCCCAAAAAAACAAAAAAAACAAAAGAGGTCTTCTGTGAATATTGCGTGGGCACCTCTCTGGTCGAGCTGGTTTCCCATGACACTGGCTTTAATATCTCCGTGCCCTGTGAGAGAAACGGCTCGCATTCCTCTCTGAGGAGTTGCCTGGTTGCCACACAATGCCAGGCAGTCTGAACGGTTTGAAATAAACATTTGTTTTCTCTGGTTTGTGTGGCCGTAACGTGTTTACAGAAAGGGTGGCGCTTGGGCTGCGTCGTGTACTGGGAATGTAGGGTGAGACTTTGCTGAGGGGTGAGAGCCCCCATCGTAGTGTGAGGTACGATGCCAGCTTTATCAAGGCGAGAGGTTGAAGCCTACGTCTCCGGCAGTGGCCATACCTTCTTGGTGCATGAGACCTAGGGACACGTCCTCACTTATGGCGGCATTAGTCATTCTATGGCGCCTACACATGGCCGCATTACTGTCGTCATAGGGGAGCCCATACATGGCCACATTACCGTCATCATATAGCGCCTATAGGCTACTGTACGTTATATACTATACAATTGTGTTCCTGCGATTTCATGACTTCAAGTCCGTTCTCTCCAGCATCCTATAGCATCTCAGAAAACATTGTGTTATGCACCATCTGGCGGTATGTTATGGAGGGAGAATACAGCACCTCACAGAGGGACCATCGGCGCAACCCCCTGGAATGGGAACCTAACCCCTGGAATGGGAACCTAACCCCTGGAATTGGAACCTAACCCCTAGAAATGGGAACCCAACCCCCTAGAAATGGGAACCCAACCCCCTAGAAATGGGAACCCAGCGGTGACTGTAATCTCTACGTACACATAGGTATATGTCTGGGGAACACTCAGATTTGATGTCTGTTTGGTTCTCGTGACTCTCCCCCGAGGGCAGGAAGGATCAGGCATGCTGGATTTTGACATGCATGATCTTTTTGTTTTAAGGAAAATTAGCGACGAGAGGTGTCTGGCAGCGCCTTTCTCACCTCTCCTATTCATAACACATGCATGCTTGGGCTGAGGCCTGGGATGCATGTATTGGGGGAGCTAATGTAAATGTGTAGTGTAGCTAACACCGCCCCAAAAGCAAGAAAAAAAAAATCTATTTAAAAAATTAAAAAATGATCATGATCCCTGAATAAATGTACAAGGTTTTTTTATTTGCTGTTTTGACCCTTTTACCTTTTTGCATATTATGTTTTACATTCTTCCAGATTTTCCATCCTCTGCTCTTCTCCGTCACTCTTTCCCTCCCCTCTCCCCAATGTGTGTTTTTCGTAATTGCAGGTTTTTTGGTTAAGTGGCTTTCGCGGTGTTAAACTTGACTAAGCGCTCACCTCTACCTCATTTCTCGCAGATAAAAACACACACCAGTCAACACCACTAATCTTCTGCTATTTCCTCATTTGAATGGGAGCCGCAGACTTGATTAACGGCGTTGCAAGAGCAAAATTGGGGGTTAGACTCCAGGCAGCCATTTAGCGCTTTCAGAGCTTGGATTGGCGCAGGAGAAGCGGCTCACGCTTTTTCGGCATCTGATTCTTTTTATTTTTTTGTGTGACTTTGTATCGCATGGTTATTATGCTCCATCTTGGCATGCATCAGAGATTCTTGATGCGGATCTTGGAACATGAGAGTTGTAGTTTTACTGCAGAGCCACAGGTTGGAGACGACTGCTCTGGTGTATATAGCCTGATTTAAATCTTCCTTTTAACCATCCTTGTCAGTGGCATTATTGCTTATACTCTACTCACAACCAAAGCTGCATTCAAAATTCAGTCTGCAAGGCCTGCTTCCGCCTCCTCAGGATTGCTGTGATGCATTGTGGGAAATCTAGAGGCCGCTTTGGTTCCCATGCACATCTATTGGAGTGCCGCAGTAACACGTGCCAAAGTTGCTATCAAACGCAACGTTTTTACTGGTGCAGCTCTAGGGGAGTAGAACGTACAGAATGCAGGCAGGAACATTTTGACGCAGATTTGGATGGGACTAGAGTATAAAATAAAATGAATCTGGCATTGTATGTCATGACCTGCGGTCTGCTGCCTTTTGAGATCTCCTGCTGCCAGCACACGGAACGGAAGCCCTGTGACCATAGGAAAAAAAAGATTTCCTCTGCCTAACAGATAGTGGTTTTGTCCATCGCTGATCGCCCTTTACCCCTCATAGGAAAGTGGTGTCTTGTCTGCTTTCCTTGCAACTTTTGCAAATACTCAGCGTCAGTTTTCACTGCAGTTCTAGCATTCTATTCGCAAACCAGGAAGCGATCTGAAAGGGTGTGGTGGGGACTGCAAGAGTTTTTGTGGTGTATAATACAAGATTATCAGGACGGGAGTCTCATCTTGCTTTGGGAAAGTCACTTGGGTGTTGTCCTGTGGTGTGAGCCCCCGCGGGAGCGCCTCTCTGAAGGATGCGAAGCTGCTGGGTTATTGCTAGCACAGCTGTATGCTTTCCACCGGCAGCTTTCATAGCCCCTCCTCGGGCCGTAGCTGGTAATCTCCCCCGGGGGCTGACTCCGATACTTTAAGTGCTCAGCCCTTTTAATAACTCTGGTGGTTTTGAATGTATTTATTTTCTCCTTCAGCCAAGTTTGTTAAGTTGCCGGCAGGCAGATGGCAGGAGTAGTAGTTTCTGAAGGTTTGTTTAACTGTCCGGCTAACGCTGCGTATCCTGAGCCGCAGGTCAATGACAAGTGAACCCGTGGACTCCCAATATTGATGCGTAACCCGGCAGATTACCATTCAGAAGCCTAGGAAAGCTGGGTGATGACCACATTAGGGGCCTGTAGAATTACTTGAAACCCCTAATCCAATTTAAAACAATTGAATAAGTTGTTGTCCAGGCTCCGGATATTGATAACCTATCCTCACGTTGGGACCGACACCCCGGGCCCCCACCGATCAGCTGTTCCCTGCAGCAAAGCTCTGTTCAAAATGTAGCGGCTGCGCTACCATTGAAGTGAGTGGAAGCTGCAGTAACCCAGAACGGCCACTACACTTTGAACGGAGCTGTGCTTCCTATTCCATTCAAAGTGCTAGGTCCAACATCGGAAGCTGCAGGGAACAGATGATCGGTGGAGGTGTCGGATCAATAATATCATGGGATAGGTCATCAGTATCGGCAGCCTGGACAACCACTTGGGTGCAGCTAGTTGTGGGGGTGTGGGGTTTCAGGCCCCCATCGATCAGATATTAATGACCTCTCAATAGCTCATCAATATCAGGAGCCTGGACAACCCTGTAGACCAGTTGTGGCCAACATGAGTAGCTAAACTACTACTCCAAGCATGCCATCACAGCCACCATGTAACTGACCCCTTGATTAGTATCATTACTATAGTAGCATTTAAAGGGGCTCTGTACTGTTAAAAAAAATCCTTAGTGTCTCCGCTCCATAAAGGGGTTGCTCAGTTTGAAAAACTCATCTTTGCACACCTTATTAGTGAGTGAATGGGGTGGGTCGGGTCCTCTGTTCAGGATCCTCATGTCTTGGCCACAGGAGAAAGCGATTGCAAAAAGTGTGCCCGGAGGACCCGTCCTGTCCTGCATTAAACAGATAGGCCATTGATATGAATGGGCAGTATGTAATGCTTTATTTCCCCTGTGGGGGCACTGTAGAGAAATAGAACACTTACTGCCAGGTTTCCTCACAGAAGGCGATCGCTTCATGATCAGCGTATTGCAAGTAGGAATGGTCGAATTTGATTGATGCGGCATCTAATGGACCAAGTGATGTCACAGAACTGGAAAATAATTAGAAGTTTCACGAAACCAGAAGTGGGAAAGTAAGCAGGAAGAGATGGCGATAGAAGCAGACTGGGTGGACTCAGACAGTACTCACGTTCCTCTATCAAATAGCGCAAGTATTACAGTTCAGGTTTGGGGCCGGACCTCTTCAGTCCACCCTCAGTAGCAGATTTTACGGTACTGACTGTTCTGCACTGTTGTGCTCAATCCATTGGGTAATTCTGTACGTATGAGGCCAAATAAAAGGACTTTTTCAAAATGTCATTTTTAATATAAAACTAGTCTTGGCAATCCATTAACCTAAAAATATCTTCAGCGTGGCGAGCGTCTTTCGCCTCAAGCCTGGTGTGGAAAGAGCATTACAAATGGACTGCGCCGGCAGAAGTGTATAATTCATACGATTAGTAGGGGAGGAACAGAACGCATGGCGGTACAATTTCCCCAGCTGTCTTGTGCGAGCGCGGGGATGCTCGGCAGTGGAGGTGAGGAGCGTTTCCCCCCCGTCGTGCGGTTTGATGCATTGCCTGCTCCCCATCTTCCCATCTGCTGTGTGCTCTGCACAATACGGGCAGGTGAGGGGATGAGGAAGAACGTGGCTGGCGAGAAAAAAATGAGGCTGGAGAGAAAAGGAACAGCGAGAGGAATGTGCCACGCTAATTCTTCCCAGAAGCTTCAGGTGCCGCGTGGAGGAGGCACATACATCATCCTGCCTCACAATGCTGCTCCATCAGCACATCCCAGGGGCAGGGGGCATGGGGCTCCTGAGGAAAGGCAGGATGGTGCCCAATATTAATCCTTGAATTCATGTTAATCTTAAAGGAGTCTTCTGAATTTGTGTAAAAAAAAAAAAATATATATATATATAATTTTCTGATATACAATTGTAAATTAATTCATCACCATTTTGAAGATCTCTGCTTGCTTTTGGCAGGTGAGAGCACCGTTAAAGCAAAAAAAAAAAACTGTACCTTTTTTGGCTGCCTATTTGCTGCAATGTTTCCAGCCTAGACTGTCAGTTGTGAACTGCAGAGGCTGACTCATTTTACCTGCACCAATACATTGCAGCGAACTGTCAAGGCAAGAGAGAGAATTTGTGTTTAGATCACAGAGGATTGTCTAGAGTCTAGACCAAATAAATTTGCAGCTTTTGAGAAGTTTCCAGTTGCTACAGTTTTCAGCCTTCTTTTCCTATTCACTGACAGGTAGCAGAGCTCTTGAAAATGGTGAAGAACCTTCAGCTGTTACATAGTTGTTGTCTGGGCTTCTTTCTTTTTGGAATCTGCTTACAACCTCAGAGCATCATGTAATAGACTTGTAATGTCTTCGCTCTCCTTTTTCTGGCCATTGTTGTCGCCTCCTGATCTTGTGGTGGACATCTCTGCAGGTCTCCTTACCACTGGCGGTCTGTAGGTCTTCTGTCAGCCCCCTTGACCCATTCCACAATTACTTTTTTTTCCTAGACATTTGCATGTAGCATCTACATTTTTGAGTATCTTACTGTTGATGCCTATAAGAAGCTGCTGTTAGACCACCAATGTGAAAAGGGGTATCTCCCACTGAAAGAGAACCATCTCACTAGCGCCAACCCGTGGAAGTGGCTTTCTATAAGTCAAAGTCCACATTTTTAACAAGCTTTGGGGCATGACGAGGGAAAGTAGCCAAGCTGTTTTGGCTGCTGGCCCCTCATTAGGCTGAGTACAATGCTTTGGATGCAGTCTAGACAGGGTGCTCTTTACCTGGGAGATACCTCTTTAAATATTCTTTTTCCCATGGAGCTTTGCCAATAAGTCTCCATAAACAGCTGGTCTCTTTCTGGAGAGCCAGTAAGGTGCCTAAGTTAGACCATCAAGAATTTCTTGGTTCTAGAGCGTTTTGTCCATCTCTCTTACTTGGCCATGATGCGGCATCTCTTACTTGTTGCCAGGAGAGCAGGGGTGAGTATGAGTTGGTGCCACCATCCCTCTAACATTGTAGAAGAGCTGACCTTGTTGTAGACCTTGAGCAGGGGCGAGTATGAGTTGGTGCCACCATCCCTCCAACATTGTAGAAGAGCTGACCTTGTTGTAGACCTTGAGCAGGGGTGAGTATGAGATGGTGCCACCATCCCTCCAACATTGTAGAAGTTGCTGAGCTTGGAAGGTCCCAACCACTAGCAGCTCCCTCCTTTTCTGGTCAATGCAGAAAAAAGAAATGAAGCTGAAAAGAATCCCCAGTGAGTAAAGTGCTGAGAAATGCCGGATAGCACTGGCAGAAGATGTGTTTCGACCCGTTTCTGCAGCCTTAGGTGTTAGAGCTTAGCCTACTCCAAACATAGCCCATAGATCAGCTGTTCCGAGCCTGTAGCAGTAGACTGGTCAATGGTGGGTCATTGTTCATGAACTTCTGGAGAATGTTTAGCCTGCAGGCTGTAGAGTAGTGGATATTTGCTCTGCCGGAGACCTGCCATCAATGCACGGGTTATTGCATTCCAGGACTCTGATGTTTTATTGACTAAGAGGCTGGGAATGCAGTTCCTTTCTGCGCACAAGCAGTACGTACTTCATGGAATGGTTCTCCCGGCGCTAAGACTTTCTCAGCTCATGGATTTCTAGGAGGAATACAATGCAACTGGTAGAAACATTGGTAAAAATCTGTTATTTTACGAGAAGTGCTCTGGATCCCAAGTGCATCTATAATTCATTATGTGAATGTCTTACAAAAAGTTAAAAAGTTGAATGTGGTAAAAGTTTTGTAGATCTTCTCATCTATACAAAAATAATATGTGGCCGCAAGGCTGAATGGGTGCAAATACATTTGTAAAATTGTATAGTGCTCCCTACCACCCTTTATTTTAGGGTATCTGCCCCTAATAAATGTCTCCTTGAGCCAACCTAAGCCTTTCATGGTAGAGAAGAGTCCTGGACACCATTTCTTGGGTAGATGTGCATGATAGAGGCAGTCAGTATAGTTGTCCATACACAGATGTATGTCTGCTGTGGCAGTATTGGTTGACCTTCATAAGGAACCAAAAGTAAAGTTCACAAGGCTTGTGTGGTAATGCTCTCACCTCGTTGGGTTGTGGTGAGCCACAACCACTAATAAAGCATTGAGAGGAGGGTAAATAACCCATATGATGATTAGCAGCAGGTGTCCATACGACGCCACAGCAGAACACCGGGCGTGAAGAAGGATGTGCTGTAAGCTCTGGGGGACCTCAATGAACCACACTAGAAAATAAAGACTCCAGCGTTCAACCAGTTGAAGAAAGTCCAAGCTTTATAGATTATAAAACCATAACGCGTTTTGGGGATGTACATTTCCCATCTGAAGTAGGGGCCGCGTCCCTGAAACATGTTATGGTTTTATAATCAATAAAGCTTGGACTTTCTTCACCTCATTGAGGGCTGGAGTCCATATTTTCCACTGTGGTTCCTTGAGGTCCCCCAGAGTTACTACTCAGAAGAGGATTTGGTGTGGATTTCCCTTGTTTATTTAGATTTACAGGGAGTGGCAATCCAAAGAGGGGTTTACCGATTTTAGATTAAGATGTTGAGATGTAATGTGTTGGTGCCATGTATATTATGAATAAGTCTTCCTTCATATTTATATCGAAGGAGTTATGAAGACTTTTATGTAATTTCTTTTGAAGGAGAGCATTTCTGGCTCAGTGATAAAAAAAAAACAGGGTGGTTATTAACGGTACACACTCAGATTGGGTCACTGTCACTAGCGGAGTACCTCAGGGGTCAGTATTGGGCCCTATTCTCCTCAATATATTTATTAATGATCTTCTAGAAGGCTTGCACTGTAAAATATAAATTTTTGCAGATGACACTAAACTGTATAAAGTAATTAACACGGAAGAGGACAGTATACATCACAGAGGACAGTATACTGTATATATACATCAGAGGACAGTATACGGCTACAGATGGATCTGGATAGATTGAAGGCTTGGGCAGAGAAGTGGCAGATAAGGTTTAACATTGACAAATGTAAGGTTCTGCACATGGGAAGGAATAATGCAAGTCACCCGTACATACTAAATGGTACAACACTGGGTAACACTGACATGGAAAAGGACCTAGGAATTTTAGTGAAAAGCAAACTAAGCTGTAGAAACCAGTGTCAGGCAGCTGCTGCCAAGGCCAATCAGATAATGGGTTGCATCAAAAGGGGCATAGATGCCGATAATCACTAGTCAGACCACACATGGAGGACTGTGTACAGTTATGGGCTCCTGTGAACAAGGCAGACATAGCAGAGCTGGAGAGGGTCCAGAGGAGGGCAACTAAAGTAATAACTGGAATGGGGGGGACTACAGTACCCTGAAAGATTATCAGCATTAGGGTTATTCACTTTAGAAAAAAGACGACTGAGAGGAGATCTAATTACTATGTATAAATATATCAGGGGTCAGTACAGAGATCTCTCCCATCATCTATTTATCCCCAGGACTGTGACTGTGACGAGGGGACATCCTCTGCGTCTGGAGGAGAGAAGGTTTGTACACAAACATAGAAGAGGATTCTTTACGGTAAGAGCAGTGAGACTATGGAGCTCTCTGCCTGAGGAGGTGGTGATGGTGAGTACAATAAAGGAGTTCAGGAGGGGCCTGGACGTATCTCTGGAGTGTAATAATATTACAGGCTATAGCTACTAGAGAGGGGTCGTTGATCCAGGGAGTTATTCTGATGCCTGATTGGAGTCAGGAAGGAATTTTTTTTCCCTTAAGTGGGGAAAATTGGCTTCTACCTCAGGTTTTTTTTTGCCTTTCTCTGGATCAACTTGCAGGATGACAGGCCGAACTGGATGGACAAATGTCTTTTTCTCGGCCTTATGTACTATGTTACTATGTTACTTACTGTGTGTATATAAACTCATGAGCCAGGGGGCAATACACGGGAAATATAATTTGTGTAATATCGTCTCCACAGCCTTCATCTGTTCCTGAGTCGTTTTCAACTTCCGCACAAGCTTTGTCCTTGAAGATCGTTCCATTTATTACAGAACCCTAATTTAGTGCCGAGCTTCGCTTCTGTCGTTAGTGCCGCTCGTGATTTTAACTTCCCTTCACCTATTTTATTAGCCCTATTACATTGAGAATGTGCTCTCAATTCTTCAAATCAAAGACTAAGATAAATCAGGTGACCTGTGCACTTCATCATAAGCCGAGATCCCAACGCCATGCAGCTGCCAGTAAAGCCTATTTCCCATAAAAATTTTATACAACATATATAGAAGAAATTAAAATATGGAAAAACTTGCACTAGAAAACCTCAAAAGAACAAAAATACCTCTTCTTTCTGTGTCATAGAAAAATTACGTTCGCCAGTATTTTGAAAAATTGAAAACAGGTGCAAATGACACCAGGGTCTGGATCAACAATGACCTAGTTGTGTGTGAAGTCGTCACCAGGAGAGGGAGAGTCTGAGTGGGTAATAGAGAAAAGAACCTTCACTTCAGTCCGCACTTTCTGCAAGTAGCACCTGTCTGCAAAGAACATTTGGCCTAGCAAGTGTTGTCAGTTGTGGTCAGAAATCTCTAGCATCAAATGTCCTGTCTGGACAGACAGCGGTTACGGCTTGAGCTCTCCCATCCCCCAAGCTACTGGCTTAAAAAGCAAATTACATAATTTCAGCCGCTAACTACTGTAATACTGCCCCCCCCCCTTATGTAAAACTCCAATTCCCAAAAAGTTGGTGCACTGTGCAAAATGTAAATAAAAAACAGGATGCAATGATTTGGAAATCTCATAGACCCATATTATATTCATAATAGATCATAGAACACGTATCAGATGTGGAAAGTGAGACCTTTTTTCTAGTTCATGAAAAAAATCAACTCGCTTAGAACTTGATAGCAGCAACAAATGGCTGAAAAAGTAAGTGGTACTAATAGAAAACAGTTGGAGGAGCGAATATGCTATTTTATTAGTATCCAAAACATGATCACAAAGATATTAAAAACCATTAAAAACAATATTGCATGGGAGGTGTGGAGCAAAAATAATTGATAAACCCATACCACCTACCTTCTACACCAGGCATACTCAACCTGCGGCCCTCCAGCTGTTGCAAAACTACAACTCCCAGCATGCCTGAACAGCTTTACCACAGCTGGAGAGCTGCAGGTTGAGAATGCCTGTTCTACACGCTGCTATCCAAGCCTTATTCTGAGTATTGGGCCATTTTTTCATGTGCCATTAATTATTTTAGGCTGCAGACTAAAGAGGAGAGGGACCATCCAGCTTGCCATCAGTTCAACAGCCTGCATCACTGATGGTATGGGGTAGCATTAGTGCCTATGGCGTGGGCAGCTTACACATCGGGAAAGGCACTATGAATGCTGAACAGTATATGGAGGTTTTAGAACGACCTATCCTCCCTTCCAGACATTTCAGCAAGACAATGCTAAACCACATACTACTTCCATCACAAGAACATGGCTTCACCCACAGTCTGGGTGCTGAATGTTCGAGACCTCTGGAACATGCATCATGAAATGAAAAATCCTGTACAGAAGACCCAGGAATGTTGAGCAGCTAGAATCCTACATCATTGCACTCATTGTATTTATATTTAATTGCAGTTTACACAGCATCCCAACTTTTCTGGGATACAAGAATCTAACTACTATAATACCCTTCTATGTACAAGAATATAACCACTATAATACTGCTCCATATATACACGAATATAACTACTATAATACTGCCCCCTATGTACAAGAATATAACTACTATAATACTGCTTCTATGTACAAGAATATAACTACTATAATACTGCCTACTATGTACAAGAATATAATTACTATAATACTGCTCCTATGTACAAGAATATAATTACTATAATACTGCTCCTATGTATAAGAATATAATTACTATAATACTACTCCTGTGTATAAGAATATAATTACTATAATACTGCTCCTGTGTACAAGAATATAACTACTATAATACTGCTCCTATGTACAAGAATATAACTACTATAATACTGCTCCTATGTACAAGAATATAATTACTATAATACTACTCCTGTGTACAAGAATATAACTACTATAATACTGCTCCTATGTACAAGAATATAACTACTATAATACTGCCTCCTATGTACAAGAATATAACTACTATAATACTGCCCCTATGTACAAGAATATAACTACTATAATACTGCCTCCTATGTACAAGAATATAACTACTATAATACTGCTCCTATGTACAAGAATATAACTACTATAATACTGCTCCTATGTACAGGAATATAACTACTATAATACTGCTCCTGTGTACAAGAATATAACTACTATAATACTGCTCCTATGTACAGGAATATAACTACTATAATACTGCTCCTATGTACAAGAATATAACTACTATAATACTGCTCCTATGTACAAGAATATAACCACTATAATACTGCTCCTATATACAAGAATATAACTACTATAATTCTGCTCCTATGTAGAAGAATATAACTACTATAATACTGCTCCTATGCACAAGAATATAACTACTATAATACTGCCTCCTATGTACAAGAATATAACTACTATAATACTGCCTCCTATGTACAAGAATATAACTGCTATAATACTGCCCCACAGAATTTGGCTTGAATGAGGTGACGGATGTTATTATCTGGCTTGCACCATTTGTTTTACAGAAAAGCGTTATATGGTGCATTCCTCATTCGGTCCAGCATTGCAGATTTGTTCTGGTTTTATGGTTGAATATTTTGGGGAAATTCTTTCCCAGTCCCGGCTGCTGTTTGCGGACTCTGGACGTGTCGGTGGTTCTAGTAATTTAGCTGCAGCCCCTCTTTGTCATGTGCTGCAGGTGCCGGTTTCTGGTGCGCCTTTGTTTTACCACTAAATGTGTTTGTTCGCTCGGCGATTGATGGAAGAGGAGAGGATGAATGATGAGCGGTTTGGGAGCTGCAGACATTACGGAAATCCCAGGCGCTCAGGCCTCTGTGGTTTCTACAGCAACTGAAGGCCTCTGGTACCTCATGTTTTAGCAGTTCAGTCCCAGTAATTAAGACACAGGGAAGATCCAGTCTGATTCAGGAGCCATAGGGAAATGTCAGGAGAAGGCGAGGCTGAGTGATTGGGAGCAGGAGCGATTGTGCTGATAAGTGCGGAGATGTTGGCTGCGAGAAGTTTGAGATCTGACCTCATTTATCTGTTGTGCGGACCATAAAACTGCAGTCATCCATCTGAGCTGCATCCGTCCTGCTCTGCACGAGCGAAGCAAGCAAACTGGAATGTGCGATATAAATTATAAACCTTACAAAGATTGAAAAGTGAAATAACGTATCGTAACGCAAGAAACGTATTACTGTCCTGAATGTGCAGGACCCTTAACGGGGCCAGTTGGTTAGAAAACCCATTTTAAAGTTAGAAATTCTGAGTTCAAGCGGTTTCCCGGTAAAGTGATATTCCGCTGCCATTCCAGCGCCAACGCACCTGTCCTTTCTGCCACTCTGTCTGCAGCGATGATGTACCATATATCCTTGTTACTGCAGCATCTCATCACTGGTATTCGGCACAAGACCCCTGAGTCCAGTAATTGGCTTCAGCAGTCACATCTATAGACGGCTATGTCATTGCAAATGAGATCCGGGGGGAGGACTGGAGCGAAAGGGAATAAACAGATGAGTAATTGCACTTATTTTGTCACATATTTTCCCCTTAAATTTTTTTTATCAACTTGAACAACCCCTTTAATAGAGGGCATCTCTATATAAGACCCTCAGAGAGTGGTTGCGTCCCTGTGTAACATTGATTTACCTTTTTGATTTTGATATTTTTTTCCTGGTGGCATGTGCAAGTCCCAGAGGTGGGACCCACTTCTGTCTGACATTTATGGCATATTCTGTGCGGTACAGCCGGCCGGTGTTACTGCTGGTGCTGTAATTATTCATTCTATTGATACAAAATGGCCACTGAAGCCTAAACCCAGCCCCTTCCTAAACCTCCTGCCTGACGTTCTCTAGCATCAGAGGCGGGAGAGAGAAGGGGTAGAAGCCATGGCTGCAGCCTGAGAGAAGAATACTCTGATTTTCCATTCTATTTCTTCTCTCTTCCATTGTGATATAGGGCAGGAGAGGAGCAAGAACAATAAGGAGTTTGTTACATTTTTTAAATAAAATTTGTTTGGATTCTGGTTTAGTGTCCCTTTAAATGACTTTGATCGAAATACTCGAAGAATTTTTTTTTCTGAAAAGGATCCTTTAACACAACTATTTATTTTCAAAGCCTGAAATTTATCTCATTCCTCTTATGTTTCAACCATAGACATTCAGAAAACTGAGATATGAGGATCTGTTTGCAAAATCCATACACTATCTTAGTATGGGATTTGCTACATTGATGTAAATCTATTAAGCAAAAAGAAAGATTTTTTTTTAAAAATATTTACAAATGAGGCATAAAGGTGATACAAACATGGATGTAGATTAGACATACAAAATATATATATATATATATATATATATATACATATATATATATATATATATATATATATATATATAACATAAAAAATATATAAAAAAATAGGTATGAAAATCAGGTATCAAACAGAAAAATAGATGCCAAAATAGATGTAAAATATAAATCCACAAAAAAGCATAAAATGTAAAAGGAAAAAAATGTATATTGAGAGCAGTGGATGAACATTTTGCCCGTTCTCTATGGTCAAGATTCACATTTAAGAAATGGTCTCAGGCCAATGTGTGTAACGTTCCAGAGCGGCCATGTCGTCTGCCCACGTAGCGTGGATCTCTGCTTGGCCCAGGAGCATACTATCTAGTTTCTGCCTGCCGCAATACGCAATCCTTCTACTCCGAGAAGAAGTGATTTGATTTTCTGCTTGTAGTGCGGAAAAGGGAGCAAGAAAAAAAAAAAAGCTGTTGTTTTAATCTAATTTCCAGACAAACAATAGTCCAGGGACGATGTTAAATTCATGAAACTGATGAAATTTAATGAGGTGATTTGTGTATGGCAGAGCGCTCTGCGGAGTGGCGTCACCGTGCCAATAACCTGCTGCGGGATTACAGAGGAAAGCCCCTATCACCTGCTCACCTCATTACACCCAGGGCTACAGCCTGCCAGAACTGGCCCACGGGGATCCACCGGCCGCTGACGGACAGCCGGACCAAGGATCCTGGTTGTCAGGGAAACCTCACAGTTATCGGAGACGACGACGGCCGCATCTAATACAGGCAATGTGTCTGCTCTCCAGCTCTGCCTCCACCGCAGTAGGTTGTCTAATGCTCTAAATGAGCAAGTGCTTCAGGAGGCATAATGTGATTTATGGGAAAAAAGTGGAAGGAAGATACCGGAGAAAGGAAAAAAAAAAAGTTCATACCAATACGCTGTGTCCTGCAGAGAACTGAAAAACATGGCGGCGTTTAGAGCGCCACGCCTTGTCACTGGTTGTGTGTGGTATGGCAGCTGTTGCACCATTCCCGAGAATAAAAGAAGTTTATTCTTTATGCATCTGAGGGAGCGTGGTCTAGCCTCAGCCTGCCAGACCTTGACGCAACCAATGTCAACAACACGGGATCATTTTAACCAGCAGGATCAACCCTACCAGGCAGACATAGGGTTGTCCGGTGTCATAGGGCTGTGTTGATCCTGCTAACAGATGCTGTTTAATGAGAAATACTGTTACAAGTATCTGTTCTTTACAGAAGGCCCTATGGCACTGCGTATGGCTGTGAAGTTAAAGGAGATCTCCGGAAAAAACTGTATTAATGACCTATTGTCTTTTTTATTTTTTTTATTTAGTTTATTTATTTATTTATTTAGTTTATTTATTTATTTATTTTTTAAAGACTGTGTATACACAAAACATATATACATTTGAAATTAATAAAATGACCTGTCTTTAGCAGCTGCATCAAACAGCTGATCGGCAGAGGAGCTGGAAGTCTGAGTCCTACCGATCAGAGGTTGAATTCCTGGACAACCCCTTTAAATTCTAAGTCAGTGTCTACTTAAAGGGGTATTCCCATCTGGGACACTGAAGGCATATCACTAGGATAGGCTAACAATGTCCAGATGGGTGCGGGTCCCACCTCTGAGACCCGTTCCTCTCTTCTGAAGTGAACAGAGAGCAGCCTCACAAGCATGGCCATCCTCTGTTCACCGCCATGGATGTTCCGAAAATAGTTGAGCACCGGCTCGGTTATTCTCTTGCCTCCCGTAGTGATGTGGAGCGGAGGCTGAGCTTGAGCGTCGTGCTCGCCTTCACTTCAGAGTTGCGTCCTCCTCTGGGACCTGGACCTGTCTGATATTAATGGCATATCCTAGCAATATGCCTTCAATGTCCAAGATGGGAATATCCCTTTAAATAGACATTTTACGTTTGGGTTGGATTTTTAGAAATCAAAATCTCTAAGGCCTGTATTACACCAACAGAATTTTTGACTAATCATTGGTCAGATGGCCTATTACACACTAGCCGTTGGTCTGATTGGACAGATATTGGTCAGATAATCTGTTGGCGTAATACAGGCCTATGCGGTGCCAAAGGTATCTGAGCCCTTTTGTTGTGTCACGGGCTGGACCTGGCAAGATATTCACAGATTAACCAAATAATTGTGATTGTGCTCGGCATTAGTGCCTGTAGTAAGGACGTGACATTTTTGGGGATTTAGTTTTAGGTGTTTTATTTTAGGTCTTTTTTTTTTTATTATAATGTATGGAAAGTCCTGCCTAATATATAGCATTAGAATATTTATCATTTGTAATTTTTTTTTAAAGACATTAGATTTTGGTTTTAGATTTGGGGGCCGTTCCCCCCCCCCCCCCTTCCTACACTAAATGCTGACTAAATGAGCTTTTGCCGCTAGAGCAGGAGCTTTACTATATGAAAGTCGGGGTTACTCTCCCGCTACATGAACCCTTATGATAGGATGTCAGACGGAATGGGATTATGATTGATGATGGGTTTAGAGCGTCTTGTACGTCCTGGGTAATTGAAGTGCCGGCTATTTGTACGACGCGTTTCACTCAGCCCTTCCCATCCAGCCGTTAAGTTGCTAATTGCTCCGGTGTGCGGCGTTTTCTGTTAGCGGAGGGTTTAGCGGATGTGCTGGACAGGCCCTTAATTATTCATGCAGTAGAGTTTTAACAGCCATGTGGTTGGAGACTTACGCGTTTTGAAGCTTTTCCCCCACTTCCTATTATATTTCACTGCCTGTTTTCGGTGCAGAAACGGCTGGTAATGTGGGATTTTTACGAAAACCGAAGCAAAAAAACTGCGCAGAAATAACCGCTTAGGAGACTCCTCTGTATAAAAGATGACTGGTTGATAATCCGGAACGTCTATAATGGAGGCCACTTCTCTCTGCCGGAGCTGATTTATGACTGATATTACAGGAACTCGCTAGTCAGATCCGTCAGGTTCTGTCATTCTTTCCATCATTCTCTTCGTCCTATCTGCCGGGGCAGCTCCAAACAGATGATCGTGTGAACAGAGCCTTACATTTTATATTTTAAAGCTATTTTTGTGTCTTTTTAGCTAGTTGTAGCTATCAGAGTTCTACTGGTTGCCCTTGGAAACAGACAGCGTTTTTGCTCCACCCTGTTGTCAGACATGTGACCTAATAGATACGTTGTAGCCCTGATTACTCTCCATTCAGAATGCAGGGGGATACGCCTGATCAGGTCTTTTCCGGTATTGAGCCCCTGTGACGGAACTCTATGCCGGAAAAGAAAAACGCTAGTGTGAAAGTAGCCTTAGGTATTTTTATTTTTTTTGCTCTTTATATCTGTACTTTCTATCCAAATTCTACTGGTTGCCCTTGGTAACAGACAGCATTTTAGCTCTCTCCTGTTGTCAGACGTATGACATAATGGATACATTGTAGCCCAGTCACTGCCATCTTGGTTCCCACAATGCACTGCTCTTAGAGGACTAGAACCAGGCAAAATGTTAATATCTTTGAGATCGTTAGCCGCGATCCAGTTGTCTGTGAAAAGTGCCAACATGTGACCTGAAAGCTGACCTCTAGCTGTTAAACTTGCCATCTCAATTCCCACAATGCATTGCTCTGTAGTCACAGGAAACCGGCCGATTTTTATGCCTTTTTAGCCGTTCATCTCTACAGTTTCTATCTAAATTCTACTGGTTGCCCATAGTAACAGTCGGCAGCCTGGATCCAGCCGCCGTCAGGCATGTGACCCAACAGCTGAGCTCTAGTTGTAGAACTGCCACCCGAGCTCCCACAATGCACCTCTCTGCGGTCTTGAGGCAGGAATGGAGAGGAAAAATCATGAGTTGCCCATCATTACTTGCAGATTTTAACCGTTCAAGCTTGTAAATTGTGGTTCAAAAGTGGAGTTATCCTTTAAATTTTTTTAGAAATTTTTGGGCCCTGATGTCATGGATACAGAGTGAATAAGCCATGTTCAGAATCGGGTATCGGCTCCTTTAAGATGATGATTTATCGTCTTCAGCATCATCTCCATGCCGGAGCGTCCGTCAGGTTGGCGTGCCACCTCGCGCTACATGGTAACGCTCTTCTGTACAAACTTCCTCGGGGACCTATTATCACCATTAAGAGTTTAAAAGGCCAGCGAGGTGTCGAGATATTCCTTCAGGGTTTACGGCATATGCACAAGGTGCTTCTCAATCCTGTGGAGGATTTGCAGATAAGCAACTTAAAAGTGTGGCTCTAAATGAAGCCCCGGGACAACAGAGCGAGAAAACCGCGGCAGCGTGCGACGCTTCACAGCCGAGGATGGAAATGTTTCACCCCCCCCCCCCAATTAATAAATTGTTGTCCAGAGCCCGAGAAAAATAAAATACAGTCTCGTTTTACACTGAATTCTCCTTCCGAGAGCGAATTTCCTTTCTCCTTCTGCAATCATGGCCTCGCGCTCAGCATGAGGACTGGAACGCCATCATCCTCGCAGCGCGGCCTGACCGTAACGCTGAGCTGGTAAAAACATGACTTGTCCTCGGCCTTCCATCTGTCACAGTATTGATCCACTTCTAAGCGATATTTCACATTTTTAAAAGGCCAGCTTTATTGAAATCTACAGGGGCAATTGACGGACGAGTGCGATTATAATGGTGGTGACGTGCAGAAAAAAAAAAAAATCTGATATTTTTAAGATTGCAACATTTTGCCTTGATTTTCAACAATTTTCCCACAATTCCATGCTGCATTGTCGTTCATGAATAGAAGGCTATATCTGCAGTGACAACTGACATGGGATGAGAATCCAGGCAGAGGAGCTTGGTAGGAAAATATATGTAATTAAACGATGTACGTAACATTAAAGGGGCATTCACAAAAAAGTTTTGGAATCCAAAAAAATAATAAAAAATTCAGCTTTTTTCCCAAAATTGCGTCACACTGGTGGTGTTTTAGGAGGAAAGAAGCCATGTTTTTATAATTCTGTACTATGCTTTTATATTTAAAGGGGTTGTCTCTTGTTAAGAAATTTAAATGAAGGGTACTGCACTGCAATACCGCACACAGTCTGTGCACATACGTGGTGCTGTTTTTTGTTCTTCCGTGCTTTCCTAAGGCTAGGGCTACACGACAATGTTGCGCGACAATTTTCATAATGGTAGTCTATGGTGTTGCACTGCAGCATACTGCGACAGTCGCAAAAAATCCATTCGAGATGGACTTTTCTGCGACTGTCGCGTTGCGACACCATAGACTATCATTATAAAAATTGGTGCGACAAATGTTGCAGTGTAGTTGTGCCCCATCTGTCGCGCGACTTATTGTCGCGCAACACATGTCGTCGTGTAGACCTAGCCTAATCCTGTGCATCTCCTTATGTCAATTCTTAAAGAGATGGTACGCCACACGTTGGGACGAGATTTTTTTATTTTTTTAGATGGGTAGTATGGTTCTTTAGATTTGGTTGGTCCATGAATACCCATCTGTGTCCGGTCTTGAATCCTCAAAATGCTAATCAATTAAACCAACATATTGGTGGGCATCCATCGCTGGATCGGCAGTTCCTTAGTAGGAAGAGATTCAGAGAGAGCCGCGGTCTTGGAAAACAGACATAGATTTCCTCCCTCTATCCTGTGGCCTCATCTGCCAATGCACTCGAGGGTTTAATTAGGGGAAGAGAGATATGCCAGGCAGACCCAGTATGGAGCGATCTGGCACTCGCACGCTTGGCATCGCATCCAATAATAATTTTCAGTCAACAAAAAAACAACTGTTTACATTTGTAAAATGGGGACGGGGACGGGGGGTTATAACCAGGTTTGTGTCCCGAGCCAGGTGGGAGACATTCCCTTTAAATAGGAGTACGAGCAGGAACGTTCGGCAGTGCTGCCAGCATGCTTTTGGCAATGACAAGGTTAAAGATCGGATTGATTGAGTTAAATTCCCATTTGTCAGCTGTCATAGAGCGTATTGATATTGTGCTTCCAGATTCCGGCTGGCTAATGAGGGATCTAAATATATAGGAACGACGCGGAGGATGAGGAGGGTGGGCTACGGTCTCCTGCCGGGTAATGAATATTAAGAAATGATAGACCCTGGTGCAAGCAGTTAGACCGAGCGGTCAATTTAAAGGCCAGCTCCACTCAACGCTCAGTAAATGTAGATAACCTCAATATCTCAACCCCCCTAGTCTTAGAATCACCGGGGTCCAGGAAGCTGAGATATAGGGAGCCGATTTTGGGGCCCCTGTTCCTGGCTTTGTATGGGGGTCACAGAGGCTTTTAGTTAATGTGAGTACTTTAGTTTTCATCCACTGTGGTAGAACAAGATAGAAAAACATGGCTGCTCCCAGGAACAGCGCCACGCCTGCGGATGGGTGGTGTCCGCTATTACCGCTCAGTTCCTTGGATGAGGATGGGGACCGCCTACAGTTCCCTGCACGGCAGGATAGTCTGGAAAACCAGTGAGGGAGCCGCAGTGCTTAATGCATTGTTTAGCATTTTGGGTTGTCCCTCACCTTTTATGAATTCCTTTAAGCAGGGGCGGACTGATGACTTGGGCATTTGGGCGCAGCTCTAGGACCCAGAGTATTACGGTTGGCCCACAGCTAAACTTCAGCTTCACCGTAGAATTCTTATTGCCTGCAGCCACCACTAGGGGGAGCTTATTGTATACAGATCTATACAGCTACTTTTCACTCCGGGGGGTTATTGGGCCCTTGATCCTTCTAGTCTCTGGGCTCAGACAGTTACCGGTAAGCACTTGCCTATAGGACTCCTTCCTAGGAGATATAGGCCTGCTACTTTCCACAGTGGGCACCATCATAAATCGAGGTGACACTGACTTTTACAACAAACTATTGAATAATTAAACACACCCTCCATTGTTTGCAGTTGATTAATAAGCAGCCGGTGCTATCATGTATTGCCAACGCGTTTCACGTCCCTCAGCTGCGGCCATATATCTACAACACAGGAGCCTTCTCCAGGCCCTTCTGTTGAGACTCGTCTTCCATTCATCATTTCTCTTTTGTGGCTGGAAGCTCAGCACCTGTCTGTGAGGCGCGGGGCCTGGCAGTGCCTCTTGCAGCAGAGGTTTGTCAGCTGCACTCTCATCCGGGGTTGTATTTCATTCTTTAAAACCTTCACTTTTCAGTCTCCGCGCTGTAAATAGCGGTGTCAGCGCATGCAGCTCTTCCAGGCCTCAAACTGTCTCCGCAGCGCGATTAAAGAGCCGGCGAGTCATTTGTGCCTGACGCGATGCAGTCTCCACATTATGTGTATATTCGCACCTATCATCATTAAAGGGTTTAGCCTGAAATGGCTTAAAGGGGTTGTCAAAGATTTTACTGTTGATCAATATCTGATCAGCGGGGGTCCGACACCCCCTCACCCCGGCAATGAGCTGTTTCGGCAGTAGCTCCGACGCCAGAACTATGCAGCTTCATTCACTGTGTGGTGGACAGCGCTGGTTGCTGTAGCATCGAGGTGAACGGGGGCTGTGCTGCAGTAACCAGCTCCGACCACTACATAATGGATGGAGCTGTGGAGTTTTGGCGCAGAAGCTAACTCAATGCGTTTGATCGGCAGTGTTGCATGCTATAGGACCCCCGCCGATAAGATATTGATGACCTTTCCGGCGTATAGGCGATCAGTCATAAAATGGACAAGACTACACTCAAGGAAGAACTCACGGTCCATTCACACGTCCGCAAGTGTTTTGCGATCCGCAAATTGTGGATACGCAAAACACGGACACCGGCTGTTCCGCATAGCCGGCCCTGTGATAGAAATGCCTATTCTTGTCCGTGGCTGCAGACAAGAATAGGAAATGCTTTATCTATTTTGCGGGTCCCGCAGAATGGACCTACGGAAATGAATAGATCCGCACCGGTTCCGCAAAATTGCGGAACGGATGCGGACGCATTCATATGGACGTGTGAATGGACCCTTAGGCTTATTGCACACGAATGTGTGCGCTCCGTGGCCGTATTGCGGACCTCATTTGCGGATCCGCAATACACTGTTACCCTTCTGTGTGCATTCCGGATCACGGATGCGGACCCATTCACTTCAATGGGTTCGCAAATCTGGAGATGCGGAATGGTGCGGAACGGAAGCATGGAAGGGAACCCTACAGAAGCACTACGGAGTGCTTCTGTCGGGTTTCGTCCCGTACTTCCGTTCCGCAAAAAGATACATGTCCTATCTTTTTGCAGGACGGCCGGATAGCCGACCCATTAAAGTAAATGGGTCCATGATCCGTTGCGGCTGCCCCACGGGGGGTGTTTGTGCATTGCGGCCCGCAGCACGGGCTTGGGGCGCGCAAGTTCGTGTGCAAGAGGCCTTAGGCCTATTGCACATGACCGTATGGCTTTTTAAGTATTTTGGGGTCCACAAAAAACAGATCCGCAAAAATACGGATGACATCCATGTGCATTCAGTTTTTTGCGGGACGGAACATCTGGCCTTAAATAGAACAGTCCTATCCTTGTCCGTTATGCGGACAATAATAGGACATGTTCTATCTTTGAACGGAAATACGGAAACGGAATGCATACGGAGTACGTTTTTTTGCGGACTCGTTGAAATGTATGGCTCCGTATACGGAACACAAAAGACGTAACGTAAACGGGAAATGAGGCCTTAGACTGTGAAAAGCTCCCAAAAATTACCCCAAAAGAGCACCCCACTGTGAACTAAGATATACCCTATAGACATTGTTTAAACATACCTAAAATCCATGCACCCTTTTTTTATGACCTATTTACTTTAAGTAGTTATTTTTTACTGTCTGTAACGCGTTTCGGGTCCCACTGATATCAGTTATTCCACATTTTTCGAAGGTGTTAACAAACGTTCTTTGACACCTTGAGCGTATTGGCTGATGATTCGGGGTCACTAATCAGGAGAGATCGGATGACACGCGTTTTGTTTACGGGACATTGGTTATTGTTAAATGATCTGAATCGCGACGGATCACTGATCGATTTTTACATCCAGTGATTACGTCAGTGAGTTACAGATGTAGCAGATCTGGTTCAGCTCCTTGGGATTGTACAAGTAACGATGAGGAACATTAAAGGGCGCATTTATTAAGACTGGTCTTTTGGATAGAAACCTAGAATGTGTCGGCAGATAAGAACCATTTGGCCCATCTAGTCTGCCCAATATACTGAATACTATGGATAGCCCCCGGCCCTGTCTTATATGAAGGATGGCCTTATGCCTATCCCATGCATGCTTAACCTCCTCCACTGTATTTGCAGCTACCACTTCTGCATCCACAGCCATGCATGCCGGTCTTTATAAGCCCCTGCGCCAACGTTATGTAGATGTGCCGGCCTCTAAATAACTTTGGCGAATCCACCTCCGATTCTAAATGTAGATTCCAACTAGTCAAAGATGAGCAAGTCTTAATATACCTGAGTACTTGCTATTACTGTGGGCATACATCTATACCTGGTACCAGGCTCCCAAATGGCATCCACCATGTTTCTACAGCTTATTTAAGAACCTTTTCTATTTTGACGCTTTAAGTTGGAGGGAATCTGTCTTCAAAGATGCCACAGACGCCCTTTATCGCGGAGCGTTCACGCCTCTCCATCTCTCTCCAGTCCGTCTTCCTTCGAAACCGCACGCGTTGTACACATGAGCTGTCACAGCATTAAAAGGAAACAAAGCCGTTTGGTTTATTCTGCATCTTCTCATGTGTCTTCAAGCTGTTTTAAATGGGAAGGTGATCCTCCCTGTCGTCGTACGCTTGGCTTGTCCCCGCATTGCTCTCTAGCCCTGTACTTTTCACAGTATGAGTAGGATGTTTGGACATGGTCTTCTGTTCTCCAAGTAGATGTAAGAGGAAGAAGGAGGTCATCCTGACTGTGATGTCGGGTCATACACACTGCAATTATCTCCTTCCCTGGACAAGCAAGCGCTGGCAATAATTGCTTCTCGTAGTTTGCCTCCTGCATGCAGATTGCGTTCCGCATGGTTACGTTGCGCAATTGCTCAGTCCCAGTCTCTGCCATTCTTCGGCAGAAAATCCTGTCTGGCCAGGCGATTGTCCCCCCCCCCCCTCCTCCTTTCTATAGCCAGAGGTCTTGTCCACTAACCACCACCTTGTATAGTCCGGAGACGTTATCGCGCTCTATTCCTATCGTCTTTGCACGTTAAGGAACCTTTTAAGGTTGCACAATTTAGTCCTTTTGTGACTGCTTTGGCTACAGCCGTTCAGCGAGCCACATCCTCCCCTTTTGTCTTGGGGTAATTTGTATCTAGTCTCCAGCCACGCTGATTACAGCCAGCCATCTCCCCATGTGTATGTGTCTGTGTGATTGTGCTCATTGTGATGGCGCAGCTGTGTGCCCCATAGGGGACCTCACCAAATAACAGGGTTATACGTGAAGCGCGGTTATTACTTGCATTTTATGCTCAGATTCTAAATGAGCCGTGGGCTTGGTAAACATGAAGGTATAATGGGTAAATGGTGCAAGTTTTATCCAATTCCCACTTAAGGCTCTTCTGAGGATCTTGCGTCGTCAGGGGGAGAGAAACGCATTGAGCTCTGTTTGTAGACCACCAGAACCACATGAACTGATATCACATTGTTCTCACCTGATTTGTTTCTGGGGATGAATGGAAATGCCAGGGTTACTTTGCCCTGAATACCACTGTAGGAATAAGGGCCCATTATAGTGCATGATATAATCCTATAAAATCCTCTTATCGTGTGGTGTTTTTATTGAAAGCTATACTATAATCATGTTTGTCTTATGTACCTAAAATTAACACTTGATTCACATTACTAAAATATGAAAAGCTGAACTACTATAATACTGCCTCCTATGTACAAGAATATAACTACTATAATACTGCTACTATGTACAAGAATATAACTACTATAATACTGCTCCTATGTACAAGAATATAACTACTATAATACTGCTCCTGTGTACAAGAATATAACTACTATAATACTGCTCCTATGTACAAGAATATAACTACTATAATACTGCTCCTATGTACAAGAATATAACTACTATAATACTGCTCCTATGTACAAGAATATAACTACTATAATACTGCCTCATATGTACAAGAATGTAACTACTATAATACTGCTCCTATGTACAGGAATACTACTACTATAATACTGCCTTCTATGTACAAGAATATAACTACTATAATACTGCTCCTATATACAGGAATATAACTACTATAATACTGCCTCCTATGTACAAGAATATAACTACTATAATACTGCCTCCTATGTACAAGAATATAACTACTATAATACTGCCCCCTATGTACAAGAATATAACTACTATAATACTGCCTCCTATGTACAAGAATATAACTACTATAATACTGCCCCCTATGTACAAGAATATAACTACTATAATACTGCCCCCTATGTACAAGAATATAACTACTATAATACTGCTCCTATGTACAAGAATATAACTACTATAATACTGCTCCTATGTACAAGAATATAACTACTATAATACTGCTCCTATGTACAAGAATATAACTACTATAATACTGCCTCCTATGTACAAGAATATAACTACTATAATACTGCTTCTATGTACAAGAATAAAATATGACTGTTCAGTGGCATAACTATGAGTTATGGGGCCCCCACCGCCTAGTGTAAGAAGGTAGCAGTAATTAAAGGTTATGTATAATGCCATCACTTATCAGAAAACCCACTTTTTAGCAATAAAACAATTGTTCTGACACCCGATTGGGCTCCCCCAACCTCTGGTGCTTTGGCTTTAGGTAAACCCTTGATTCCATTACCTCCCGGCGGCGGCCGCTGTAAGAGGCGGTCACTCTTTTTATAGCCTTTTGTCTCGCTTTCTGCAGCGTGTGGAGTTTGCCGTAAGTCTTAGCTGGAGTTTTTGTTGTTTGCAGCCTGTTTTTGAACAGTACGATCTTGATTTTTTTGAAGCCTGGTTCTGTCATTGCAATTTGATGGTAACTTTCGGCCCCGGCGTCCTCCAGGTAATTAAAATGAATGAGGTAACACATCAGAACGCTTTGAAACCTTTGGGCCCGTCTCAGAGCAGCCTGGTGGAGCGGTTTCCATGGCACCTGTTAGGCCTAAGAGGCGAAAAAGTAGCCCACTGTTCATCTGAAATATTAAAATAATTGAGCGCGCTAACAAGAAAAGGGAAAACACAGAGCAAAGTTGAGATTTTGGCAGCGAGAGAGCAACATTTGGAAATATTTTGCTGTTAAATTTGTTATGAAGTTTTTGAGGTTTTAAAAAGTGTCCAGGGACTCGCTTTAAGCCAAAAGGGAAACCGGCCAAATTTCAGCTAAACATGTTGCTGCGAACAAAAATCGCAGTCAATTAATTTAAAAAGCTGCACGCTTAATCTGCGGCCTGATGGCGAACTCCTAGGGCTACCAGCTGCAGTGCAAATATTTTCTCTAGCGCAGCGACTGATGGAGACCGAAATGCGTTGAAATGCACACGTCAAATAATAGCGGTAAAGGTTATAGTTGTGGTTGTTATCAAGTAGGTGCTGGTGAACTAATATACCCAGCATGCCTTTCAGAACTGTTGCTAGTACAGCCGAAGCTTTATGGGACCGTAGCGTCGCTTACAGCTAGGGAGGAGCGAACTTCGTGTTTTCAAATTCGGCGTCCAAGTTTCGGGTTATCTAAGAATTCCGTTCTGGATTCCGCCACCACGATAACCCGAACCTTGTACACCAAACTTGGAAACACAAGTTCGCTCAACACTACTTATGGCAAATATTGGTTGCACCACAGTTGCGGTAAGATTGGCCAGTTTTCTGTTTATTTATGGGGATAAAATATATAAAACGTACGACTATCAGCCCCTCCCTACAGTGAAACGCTGAGATTGCGCAGTAGTCATAGTAATTCACAATTTTAGCAAATTTTTCAAAGTTTACTGTCCATGCGCCATATATAAAGAACACAATTTATTTATACACTAGACCTGCTATGACTTGTGACTCCGGCCCAGTGCCCCTACCTGTTGGAGACTAAGGGTATGCTTACACAGCGGATTTTTTTTTCTGCAAAATCTGCCGCAGAAGCCGCCCCCTGGTCTTCACTTTGAATGCCCTCGGTTCATCTCCCTTGAATGGAGCTCAAATTGAGAACGAACAACCTCTGCAGCGTCCGGACGGAGACTGCTCCAAAAACGGACATGTCCCTCCTTAGCGTGGTCGTGCCTTTAAACCGCCAGCTGTGCGGAGAGCAGAAAACAATGGGAGGCAGAAGACACCATGCCAAAGTTCCAGCGGCAAAATCTGCAGTGTGAACGTAACCTAAAGGTGGCCATACACGTAAGTGCAAAGTCAGCCGATCCCGCCAATTTCATAGGACTGGTTGAGTTTTTTTATTTTTTATGTTTGTGTTTGGGGCTGGAATTCAGTTTAAATTTCAACATGCCCGTTCCCTTGTTACTATGGGAGAAAATCTGCCCCCAAAGGTATATCTTAAAGGGGTTGTGCCGAGTGATATGAAAATCTACCCAAGTGCCTCTAGATCTCAAAAAAACTAAACAAAACAAAAAAAACGGACATGCCACTTATGCTGCATTACACAGCTCACTTGTCGGGCAGATTATCGGAATTTTTTTTCCTACTAATCTTCATTCCTGATAAACTGGCCGTGTAAAGGCGCCGCAGATCACCGGATGAAAGTGCAAAGCTCTCAACCATTGGGTGAAATCCTCTTTGGCGCGGACACCTCGATCATCTGGGCAGTAAATCGTGCTGTGTGAACAGGGATCTGCTGCCCAGAAACAGTGGCAGTAGCCATCGCCCGCCCCTGTACAGCGGAGGTAATCGCGGCATGTAAAGGCCGCTCTCACCTCCACTGACGAGCAGGCAGTTATCAGGAAAGAATGCTTCCTTCCGGATAATTAGCTGCTAGTTGGCGCAGCTCCACTGACGAGCAGGGAATTCGGCGCTGTGTGAATGCGCCTTTTAGTCCTCGCCACTTACAGCAGTGGTGACGTAGCGGTCTACGGCAGCGATTGGTTTTCCCGTCAATTTAATTTTTTTTATTAAATAGGTACAGTTTTCTTTTTTTACCCATTTGTCCCTGTTCTACCTGTAGGACGGGACTGCTAAGACTTTGTAGGTGCGATCGCAGCGCCGCTTTACTCGTCATTCTGGAGCGTTCTCCTTGTATTTATCGTGCGCCCGCCAAGAACAGCCAGCGTGCCTGTGAGTAATCATCGCGAAACCTAAAAACAATCCTTTCCCCTTCTGTCTGCTGTTGGCAAGCCGCAAGGGTCCCGCTGCCAGTTCCGCGCTCGCTCCACGCCCTCTAAAATGGGGACTTGGGCTCCCCAGCGATTTTCTCGTCTGTGATAAAACGCATTCGCCATCTGCACTTCAGGTTTTCATTCTTAAATGGAGATTGTGAAACCCATTTAACTGAGTAACGGGTACATTAAAACAATTGTAAGAGCCGCGCACACCTCCCCGCTGACTGCAGGCTGCCTTCCATCGGATTCCTGCTCCCCGGTATATAAGTGGCGCTGGAAAGTACCAACCGGCTCCTTTAGAAACTCATTCAGCCGCCGTCTTCCCCCCACTAAGCTGATAAAATTACATTCTCTGATGCGTTTAATCTGCTCATGAATTTATTTGCTTAAAATGTGGAATTCGTCTGCAGCCCTTGTCGCTCTCTGTTGCCGCTAAGCCCGGGAACAATTTATAATTGAACTTTTATATTCTGGCTACATTTTGTAATTTTAAAGGGGTTTTCCAGGATTAAAAAAAACTAAACTTCTTTCTTCCTAAAGTAGCGCCACATCTGTCCACAGGTTGTGTGTGGAGTTTCAGCGAAGCCGCATTAAAGGGGCATCCAGTGTCTCTTTACTGATGGCCTATCCCCTGGATTGGTGGGGATCTGACACCCGGGACCTCCGCCGCACCAGCGCTCTCAGTAGTGCCGCAGCCTTCTCCAGCTTTTTCTAGGCCAGTGACCTCACGAGCAGCTCATTGAGGTAAATTGGGCAGAGCTGTGATACCAAGCTCAGCCACTAGACAATGTACGGCGCTGGTGAGCAAGGAGAAGGCCGCGGTGTTACTTTGAGCGCTGGTGCCTTCTCAAACAGCTGATCGGTAGGGGTCCCAGGCAGGGTTGGACTGGGGATCCTCTGGTGGACCCAAGCTCTGACAATACATCCTACCTACACAGATCATGGGCCCTCACAATAATTTCCTCTAGTGGGCCCAAGGGACTTCAGTCCGATGCTGGTCCCAGGTGTCTTTTTGTTGAAGGAGCAGTGGCAAACTTGTCCACCTGACCAGTCTGGCACTGCTTGTCTCACAGAAAATTCCCAAAAATCCAACTTTGTTCTAAGGCGGATGGTAACCCTTGGCGTTATAAAGAATCGCTGGACTGGCGGGCGTAGCCTTTAGGGGATGCGCTCATGACGTGGGCTTGGTTCAGGGAGACCCCTTGGCGGGCGTAGCCTTTAGGGGATGCGCTCATGACGTGGGCTTGGTTCAGGGAGACCCCTTAGAATGGAGATAGGGCAGTTCATGTTAAGGGGGGCGGGGTATGAGGGGTTAAATAGGTAGGAGAAGGGGTGAAAGGTAGCCATTTTGGTTAAGATTAGCTCCCGCCCACCCTCTCCTTTTGATTTTGGCATTCTGTGTCCGGTGTGAGGGTGGCCTGGGGGGGTTGCGCAGGGAGATTTGGGGGATTGGTGGGGTCAGGTTCCAGGTACTTATGTCACGGCGGCTGTGGCAGGAGGAGGTCCTTGGAATTGGAGATAATATTAAGTGGTGAGGATGGGAGGGCCCCACGGTTGGGGCTGGACTCCCATGGAGGCAAGTCGATTGTGCCTGGAATTGGGGGGCCATCAGTGGTGCCTTCGAGCTGGGATCAATGGCTGGAGGCAAGATGGCCCTTTGCGGCAGGGATCTCAGTTGTTTTGGGGCTCCAAGGATCTCCCTCTGTATTGGGTACATTTAGGTGGTATATGCTGTTGCATATGAATGAAGGGTTTGGGAAAATGGTTATGTTAAAAGTTATATTTTGGTTATTTATTTTATAATAAACTGCTGCTGTGGCCAATTAAATCCAACTTGCTGTCTGAGTCTTACTGGGGGGACTCGGGAGGGGTGGTTAGGGGCCAGGGGCAGGAAGAAGGTTGGGTTGACGCAGCAGACCAGGTAGGTATTGGTTAAGGGGTCGAGTGGTTGGTAACCAATGCCCTCGTCATGCCACTTTTGGCTTCCTCCGCCCAAAATTCAGTTCACACATTAACGACTCACTTTAGTGGTACCCACCAGCTCTGCCTTTTTGGTATAGCTGACCAACCTGGAGGTAATTTCCCATACTTTGTGCAGGAAACGTGGCACCTGTCCCCTCTCTGCTCCCCGCCGAGCATTCTCCCATGTGCCATCCTGAAGAAGGGCTGGAGACGAGAGTCCACCCACAAATCCATATGTTGAGAGCAGCTGATGTGGAGATTGTGTGGAGCAGCTGAGGCTCGGCGCACTGAAGTGTGAAACCTCTCCACCATACATGAGATCCCTGGACCCCACAGTGCTCGGCCGCCATACAATGCTTCCTCTTTGTCAGGCACATGTGGCGGCCAGAGGGGATTATCCAGCGCAGCGCTAACCCCTTAAACCATCCCCAATGAATTATTTATTTCATTTCCATAAGGCTACACTCACACGAACGTGGTGTTTTGCGGATCCGCAAAACACAGATACGGCCCATGTGCATTCTGCAATTTGCGGACCGCACATGCCGTCGCTATCATAGAAAATGCCTATTCTTTTCCGCAATTGCAGACAACAATAGGACATGTTCTATTTTTTTTCCGCGGCACGGAGCAACGGATGCGGACCGCACACAGTGTGATGTCCGCATCTTTTGTGGCCCCATAGAAATTAATGGGTCCACACCCGTTCCACAATTTTGCGGATTCATTCATACGTTCCTGTAGCCTAAAGACCAGAAATTTATTTCGGGAGGCGTAGCTAGTAATCACGGTGGCCATTTGTAAGTTTTGGCACCCCCTTATGCAAATATTATTTGTTAAAGGGCCAGTAACCATAAAGTGTGTAACAGCGGCGGCCTGATATGAGGAGCCGTTGATCTCACTCGGACCTAAGCATTTAGGTGTCCTTGACAGTCCTGACCACTGGATGTGTGGTATACGGTAGTGGCTGTTATAATGGTGGTGGCGGGATTCACCTCGCTTATAAACACTACAATGGGCTTTTCTCACCAGCCTAAAATGGTTGATAACAGGAAACGGGACTTGTATATAGACCAGCAATACAAAGCCGCTCCACGACCTATACTGAGCAGTCCTCTCATAATTCCGTCCCTCCTAAAACTGCAGTAGGTATGTTTGATGCTTTCTGTCATTACAGGTAGTAATTGCTTGTGTCGCCGTCCAAGATAAATAAAGGTGGAAACTTTTTACAGAAAAAACATATTTTCTCGCCTCATAGGAGCCCATTAAGGCCTGAGTCAAACTGCCATAAAGGGGAATTTTGCTTATGTTTAGAGGTGAGAATTTGACCACCTTGTTACATACTTGGCTCATTCACATGAACGTGTGCTGCCCGTTGCCGTATTGCAGACCGCATTTGCGGATCTGTAATACACGGGCACTGTTCCGTGTGCATTACGCATCACGGATGCGGACCCATTCACTTCAATGGGTCTGCAAATTCGGAGATGCTGAATGGTACGGAACACTGCGGAAGCACTACGGAATGCTTCCGGGGGTTCCGTTCTGTGCCTCCGCACCGCAAATAAATAGAACATACTCTATCTTTTTGCGGAACGGCGGGATCGCGGACCCATTCAACTGAATGAGTCCGCGATCCCCATGTGGCTGGGCCACGGTTGGTGCCCATGCATTGCGGACCGGGCTTCACATGGTCGTGTGAACGAGCCCTTACTGCAACTTTGACACAGAGTGATACAAAGTTGTCGATAACAATTATGTTGTTCCAATTAACAGAATTTGTCTTATTAGTAAATATCAGCCCAAATGTAAGGAATCAGCAATACCGTTTGATATTGGTTATCGGATATTATAACCCCAGAGGGGCTGTAATCCAGCTTTCCCAGATCCCGAACGGGCAAATCTGCCTAGTTATAATGCAGCACAGAGGCTGCGGGCGTGTTCCTGCATAGTTAGGCAGATCTGGACCTCAGGGGTCTGAAAACTCAGTGCATGTAATGGCAGACATGTTGGTTGTCTACCAGCTTTTCCAGACTTGGCTAGCTGCAGTGAGGCTGCACACAGAAGATCCTGATTCCCCATTTGTGTGGCACACGCCCAGAATCGGCAGCAGCAACATGGAGGACATTATACAGAAGTGGTGAGCAGTGAAGCTGTGAATCCAATACTGGGGTGAGATGGAAAACTTGAGTCGACAGCAACTTGTTGGGGGCAGCGCCTCTGTCTTCCTCCAGCAGCTCCCATCTCCCCCTTCAGTTTTTATAGATTTTTATCGGCAGCATCTATCACCTAATTCCCCAGTGAGCTCTCAAGATGGATTTGGCCCTGGATTCCGAGTGATAAATGGAGAAAGAGGCGTTTTCTCAGTTAAGATGTATTACGAAGTTCCTTTTCTTATATTCACTTGCACTGTTGATTTGTGCGGTATTTGTTGAAACGACGTCAACCATTTGAGTTTACTGGAGGTTTTTCTATTGTAGATGATGAATGCTGCCGAATGCTAAAAGGCCACAATGTATATAGAAAGCTTTTCAATGATACCGTTCAAGGTTTACGTGATGCATTTTCTTGCCACTTTCTCCGACCCGCGCTGCGCTCTCCATACTCCGTCACCTCGGTCGTTCTCCGCTTTGTGTTCCCGGTGATTACACCTTTATATATTTTTTGTATCGCCGTAATGGAGGTGCCTTTGTCTTACTGTTTTTTTCTCCTGTGCAAGCGCTTCCATTTAAGGCTCAAAATGGGCCCTGGAGGAGCCATAACAGAAGAATTACAGCATTACATGGGCGTCTTTATGTGTTTTTTAAACCTGGTCTCCTAATTATAAATAATGGCGGTGATATGAATTGTAGGGATGATGTACCGCAAACCCGCATTCTCCCGAACGTTCCTTGGTTTTAACCTTGCAGTAGCAATTACGCCTCAATTAGACAGTGACATGGATTTTCTGGATGTGAATAGAGAGGGGTAGAGGGACAGAAAGAAGAACCTTTTGAATGAAAGGAACGATTTGAGTCAAAATGAGAGGGAGAAAAATGACTGCAACTAGAACGACGGCGGTAGAGCATGATGGGGATGATCTTCACCCTGTCTCCACGCTTCTTCTTTCCTGTAATTCTTGACATTTTTTGTTTGCAACCCAAAGGCTGTTCTATCGGAAGTCCAGAGCCTTCTCCACAAGCAACATGTGGCAAATGATAATGAAAGTTTTAATTACTACGGCCAGATGAGCGGCCTAATAAGTATCTGTTACACGCGACTCTAAACCAATCAACGGCCACAAGCGACTCTTGATGTATCTGTTTTGGAGACGTGGGACTCGCTGTGAAGAGACTTTTTGTGGTCGAATACAATGAGGTTACATCTGGTACATGTTATTATTGTCGCATTTAGCTGTGAGAACTTTCTGCGCACCGTTCATGGTTTCTGCACTGGGAGGAAAGCCGGTGACATGATTGAGAGGTTTCCTCTAGAATACACAATCAGAACCGAAGGAGAATTATCCGCTCAGAATTTGTCTCTTCTTTTGTAAGTGTATATTGTGTATGGATGCCGGAAATTTTTTTTGTGCAGCTTCTACAAATGGTTTTAGTCTTCAGATGATCATAGACAGTAGATAATTGACTGGTTTTGGTGGGATCTGCTACGTTCTAGATGTTTGACCCAAGGCAGCCCCCACCAAAAATGGCCGGATGTAGAGACAATTCTTACATGTGTGCCCATGGATATTTTACAGTGGGGCCTGATGAAATCAGCAGGATCGGACAATAATGATGGTCCCCCACCTCGAATCTAAAGGCAGTAGATTGTTGGAAATGGATATGTACATTAGGCAAGTTTGACCTACAGACATTCCTTTCAACTTCACCATAATCATGCAAACTTGGCTCATCCCGAGCGTGTATTTGCTCTTTCAGTGGGGAGATGGAACTAGGTGCTATCATCTGGGAAAGTCGTGAGGCCGATATGCACATTAGGTAGTCTGCTGACCCCGCCAAAATCGTTGGCATCGGCCAACATCAGTTGTACGGCCGGCTTCAGATTCTGTTGCCCTCAAGCAAGGTGGAAAAATTTGGCTGATTGCATACGCTTCTTGTCCCCATATCATTAATCTATAATTGTGAGAGCGTTTTGTGTGGCACCTGCTATACAACAAGGTGTATTGAGATGCAACTGATCCAAGGGTTAAGATGATCAGATGAACTCCAGATGAAACTCTTTGATTTTGGCCACATCAACTCTTCCATGGCAGCAAGTGTTGGTCTATGTTGGAGATAAGCTGCTGCAAGGATGGGTGTGCATGGGTAGGTGTTGAGGAATATAATCATTCGACTGGCGGGTATTTAATGTGTATGGCCCACCTTTGCCTCATGTACAACTCATACCATGACCTACATTGAGACTAGTTACTTCCTGATCTTGCTTATACCTGTACCACCATTGCAATCTGGAAACTCACTCTTGTATTCCCCTCATCCTTCAAGCTCTTCTAATACTTTACATTCTTGATCTCTCCTATTTGACATATGCCGCAATCAATTTAATGATCAATTTTAATAACTGTTAACACTATAGAATCCGTGGAAGCCACCAGAGCTTCCCAAAAACCTCCCCTCCACCATGGCCCTGTGGAGCGAATGGATATCAGGTCACTAAATGCTGTGGGTCTGAGGTCTTATTCTATGAAAGGGTCTCAAGGAATCAATATCCTCATTAAGTTAGAAAAGGTAGGCCAGCTTGCCACAGGGGATTGTGGTGGCATGTAACCGAGTTAGGCTTGTCATCTGCAGTGGACTCCTGTGGAGGAGCTTTCCTCTTGAAGACGAGCTGCGTTCTTCCTCCTTGAGGGATCTCATTGAGTCCTGAGCCTGTTAAGTCAGCAGATAAATAAATAAATTGACCATATTAATAAGACAAACCCACAGCTTCCTGAAGTTCCTGTAAGTCGAGACGTCTGTTCTGTATACAGACGAGAACAATGGAGATGAAAGTTTGTCCAGTCTGGTCACTCAGAAAACCGCTCTCGTCTCTTGGCCAGTCATCATTTTATGGCAATGTTTTTTCTTGTAAGTCGTGAATACCAGTGAGCGCTTCCATTATGGGAACTCTGATTGGGGGGTCTGACAATGAGGGCTGATTTGAGGTCTGATAGGGATCTGAAATAAGGTCTGATGGGGGTCTGAAATAAAGAACTGATATAAGGTCTTATGGGGGTCTCACATTAAATGCTGATATGAGGTCTGATGAGGGTCTGAAATAAAGGGCTGATATAAGGTCTTATGGGGTTCACTTCTGACATGGGGGGGCTGATGGGGTTCTGACATGGGGGGGCTGATATGATGTCCTGATAATTATGGGGGTTTGATCTGAAGGTCTGAGGAAAAATATTTTTTTCTTATTTTCCTTTTCTAAAACATGGGATGCGTCTTATAAAGCGGAAAATACGGTAATTAATTTTTCTAGGAGCTCTAAAAATAGTGAAACCCCTCTAAGACCCTGTGGCAATCTAACCATGGCCATACACACAAGTTACCAGTGGGTCAAACAAGCGGCTAATGCCTATCTCAACCCCCTCACCTGTCTACAAACATGTTCTGAACGGGTAACGTATATAATAAGGCATTGTCAGATCTCCTGTAGAACAAAAGGATTAGGCATGTTGAAATCCAACTGCCTAATCCCCGTCTCATCTGACCTTTTGTGATCAGAGGAGACCAGGGAGGCCCCAAAATCTATTCAATGGTTTCCATTCCTCCCGAATACGCTTTATACATTGAATGTGTAGCCAGAGGCTGCCTTCTCGTTCCCGACATGGTTTTCGCTTTTAATGGAAACCACAACGCAGTGCCATATCCAAAAAGGACACCAACTAATCCTGATGGACCCACTATAATGGGATCCTTCAGGTATATGTTGTTTTAGCAGGATGTACAGTGCTTCATGCTGTGCTATAAGTTATATCTGTTACGGTGGAATCTGTGAGGCCATCGGTGGGATCTGGTCTTTAGTAGAACCATCTGAGTTATCTTGGCCTCTTCACATGTAAGGCTGTGTTCACACTTTCGTCACAGGCTCCGTCAGTGCCCGCTGTCACAGATTCCGTCATATTTGACAGGAAGAATAGCGCAGCATGCAATAATATTCTTCCCGCCAAAACAAATGACGCCACACCCGATCCCAATGGACCCCAATATAAGTGGTCAGAGAGTTTCTGCCGGCGTCCATCGCATGACGCATCCTTCACTATGTTGTAGTTTGTTTATGAAAACGACGATAAAAATATGAACTTTGCCTTTGAGGTTTTAGGTGACCACCAGTTACGCACTACATTACAGTACTGATAAAAGTGGTCACCAGTTTCCATAAGATTCTGAAAGGAAAAAAAAAATTCTCGCACGTTCTTTCTGATTATTTTGGATTTCATATTTTACCTATTGATCGGGGGTTCAGGATGGGCAATCAGTCTGCCCCGATAGCAGAGTATATAAATGATGATCATGAATAGGCAGTATACATAGAGACACCATGTCCAACATGTAAAACATGATGACTAAGCATCGCTGTCCGGGAGGCCCCTCAGTATGGCTCTGTAAATGCTCCAGCAATATTTTCTCACATACATCAGAATTGGTTAGTGACCCCTTACTACTCATCTCTTCCTCTGGAAGCTTTCAAGCCATGCAGCAATAAATTTCAGATCACTGCACAAGCAAAAGGTGATCCGACTATGAGGAGAGGGAAGAGGTCTTCTATGGAGGTTAATGTGGTGTGATGACTGATTGATGGCCACCATGGGAAGTGCCCAACAAAAGGAGCTCTACAGACTCTTGAAGATGAGTGTGTTTTTTTTTTTTGGTTTTTTTTTTAAGGATGAGATAAACGATCTTGAGGGATTGAAATGTAATCAAACGTCCAGATAACAGGCATGTATTACATTGTGGGGGAAGGGAGCTAAAAACTACCTTCTAGGAGCATAAGTAGAACTACTATAATACTGCACTGATGTACAAGAATATAACTACTATAATACTGCTCCTATGTACAAGAATATAACTACTATAATACTGCACTGATGTACAAGAATATAACTACTATAATACTGCACTGATGTACAAGAATATAACTACTATAATACTGCCTCCTGTGTACAAGAATATAACTACTATAATACTGCCTCCTATGTACAAGAATATAACTACTATAATACTGCTCCTATGTACAAGAATATAACTACTATAATACTGCCTCCTATGTGCAAGAATATAACTACTATAATACTGCCTCCTTTGTACAAGAATATAACTACTATAATACTGCTCCTATGTACAAGAATATAACTACTGTAATGCTGCTCCTATGTACAAGAATATAACTACTATAATACTGCTCCTATGTACAAGAATATAACTACTATAATACTGCCTCCTATGTACAAGAATATAACTACTATAATACTGCTCCTATGTACAAGAATATAACTACTGTAATGCTGCTCCTATGTACAAGAATATAACTACTATAATACTGCTCCTATGTACAAGAATATAACTACTATAATACTGCTTCTATGTAGAAGAATATAACTACTATAATACTGCCTCCTGTGTACAAGAATATAACTACTATAATACTGCTCCTATATACAAGAATATAACTACTATAATACTGCTCCTATGTACAAGAATATAACTACTATAATATTGCTCCTATGTACAGGAATATAACTGCTATAATACTGCTCCTATGTACAAGAATATAACTGCTATAATACTGCACCTATGTACAAGAATATAACTGCTATAATACTGCCTCCTATGTACAAGAATATAACTACTATAATACTGCCTCCTATGTACAAGAATATAACTACTATAATACTGCTCCTATGTACAAGAATATAACTACTATAATACTGCTCCTATGTACAGGAATATAACTGCTATAATACTGCTCCTATGTACAGGAATATAACTGCTATAATACTGCTCCTATGTACAAGAATATAACTACTATAATACTGCTCCTAATGTACAAGAATATAACTACTATAATACTGCCTCCTATGTACAAGAATAAAACTACTACCCTGTTTCCCCGAAAATAAGACCGTGTCTTATATTAATTTTTTCTCCCAAAGATGCGCTAGGTCTTATTTTCAGGGATGTCTTATTTTTCCATGACACAGGGGGATCAGTGGGGGGAATTAAAATGACACAGGAGAATCTGAGGGGGGATTACCATTTTAGTACCCCTTTCTTATCCTCCTGTGTCATTTTGATTCCCCCCCTCTGATCCCCCTGTGTCATTTTAAATGATCCCCCTCCCCACCCTGATCACCCTGTGTCATTTTAATTACAGTTTTTAGTCTCCCGCCCCCATCTTCACCAGACATCCCCCACCTTCCATCAGATATTCCCCCCTCCCCACCTGTCACCCCGTCCCCTGTGTGTCCGTGCCAGCCAAGTTGTGAGACTCCATCAGGGCAGAGCGAGCAGCGGGCGGAAGAAGGCGGCAGCTTTTCCTGGCAGCGGCGCGGGCTCTCTGATTTAAAGAGACCTAGCACCGCCTGCCCTGCGGCCAATCAGTGAGCTGTGTGGCGGCGCCTTACGGTACCGTAGCTGCGGGGTCCTTACATTCTGGAGTGGCTTGCTTTATTATTGGGGAGGCATTATGTTCGGGTGATGCTTTAGAATCGGGGAGGCCTTATTTTCAGGGGGATGCCTTATATTACAGCGATAGGCAAAACTAGAGGTAGGTCTTATTTTCGGGGGATGTCTTATTTTCGGGGAAACACAGTATAATACTGCTCCTATGTACACGAATATAACTACTATAATACTGCTCTTATGTACAAGAATATAACTACTATAATACTGCTCCTATGTACACGAATATAACTACTATAATACTGCTCCTATGTACACGAATATAACTACTATAATACTGCTCATATGTACAAGAATATAACTACTATAATACTGCTCTTATGTACACGAATATAACTACTATAATACTGCTCCTATGTACACGAATATAACTACTATAATACTGCTCCTATGTACAAGAATATAACTACTATAATACTGCTCCTATGTACACGAATATAACTACTATAATACTGCTCTTATGTACAAGAATATAACTACTATAATACTGCTCCTAATGTACAAGAATATAACTACTATAATACTGCTCCTATGTACACGAATATAACTACTATAATACTGCTCTTATGTACAAGAATATAACTACTATAATACTGCTCCTATGTACAAGAATATAACTACTATAATACTGCCTCCTATGTACAAGAATATAACTACTATAATACTGCCTCCTATGTACAAGAATATAACTACTATAATACTGCCTCCTATGTACAAGAATATAACTACTATAATACTGCCTCCTATGTACAAGGATATAACTGCTATAATACTGCTCCTATATACAAGAATATAACTACTATAATACTGCTCCTATGTACACGAATATAACTACTATAATACTGCCTCCTATGTACAAGAATATAACTACTATAATACTGCCTCCTATGTACAAGAATATAACTACTATAATACTGCCTCCTATGTACAAGAATATAACTACTATAATACTGCCTCCTATGTACAAGAATATAACTACTATAATACTGCTCCTATGTACAAGGATATAACTGCTATAATACTGCTCCTATATACAAGAATATAACTACTATAATACTACTCCTATGTACAAGAATATATCTACTATAATACTGCACTGATGTACAAGAATATAAATACTATAATACTGCTCCTCTATGAGTAGGGTTGTATAGGTGAGTAAGAGGATTTTTCTGTCTGGTTTATTACATTTTTGCAAGTTTACAGTATTGCTTTTAGCCTCCGTTTGCTTCTGGCTCAGCACTATAGTGCATGCAGGTGGCGGTGCATTTATTTCCACTACCAGGGGCAGCTCAGAATGAATTGGTCTCGGCTCAAGTACTTGTGATTGGGTAATAATTGAAATAATAATTGAGATCTTTTGCTTGTTGTAAGCAGACAGTGTGAAGCAGGAGGCTCGGAGCCAGGAGGAGCTTGAAGGACAGAGAGAAATCAATGGTTGACAATTGAACACAAAGCAATATCGTGAGGAAATGCAGAAGGTGCTGAGAGAAGCATTTCTCAGGCATCGGCCCAGTTTGGATTGCAAGCTCCTTTGGGATGGAATATCATTCCAGACCTGTCTGTCAAGAGCAGCTTTAACCATATTGACTGCGGATAACCCTTTCCTGACTCCCATCTAGTCTTTATCATGGGGGGGGGGGGGGGGGGGGGAGCTGTACTTCCCTGTTATACTGTTAAATTAAAATGCAAATTTAAAGGGGTGTTCTGCAAGCATGACTTTTATATCACATATACATGATATTTTTATGTATCAGTTTGTTCCTAAATACAAATGCTGGGGGGGGGGGGGCTCATCTTGGGACATGATGGTCATTGTTTACATGCACTTTGCAGGATTGATTAGTTGTTTCTGTCCCGTGTGGATAGGATTTTGTAAAATATCCATTGAGACCACTATACAAATCCCACTCGATCAGTACAGAGATGATCAGTCGATCTTGCAGAGACAGATACAGACCCCAGATCAGCCCTTGTGGGATTTCTGCTGGTGCTTCACCTCCAGCTCCTCTTTGAATGGCCGGTGACCGGTCTCCACAAGACCAGGGAGCTCTGCAGTAGTCACCCACTGCCTATCCTTTTTTCTACACAGTCTCTCAAACTTATTTAACATGACACATGAGGCATAAAAATATGCAGTCGGCTGTGTGAAGGACTCCACTAAAGTATCTTTATCATGAGCAGTTTATGGAGTTCCCCTTTAATTTTGATAGCACTAATGTTTCACAGTCAGGCTCTGTTTACACATCGCCATTAAAATCCGATGTGCATTTCTGTGGCGTAAATCCATGGCTGAGCTTCGGATTTCTGCTGCAGGTGCAGATCCGCGCGAGGATTAGCCCCATTCTCCTTCACTGAGGCAGGACCTCGGCTTTTCTGCCTGAAACCAAGAGACATGCTACGTATATTCAGGTTTCTGTGCCGTTGCACATGAATTCCCTTTACGTGTTTTGGATGCGGGGTGCCGTTGCCTTTGACGCTGATTTCAGCATGGGATCGGCTCTGAAATCGTTGCAGGATATAAGTGTGAGCGGTGCCGATTGTTCATGACCAGCAGTATAATCGCAACCGGTATATGAAGGGCCTCGAATCCTCCCGGTGTTTGTGATGAAGTGGCGCTCATCCTGTTAACAAAACAGCGTTTTAGCAGCGTCCGGAGAGCCTCGGAGATGTATGGCGTTATCAGGCCTTTCTTGGCAGGGAAGTGCATACCAGTGCGTGTTACAGTTTAATATCGTCTGTGTACCCAGCATCCAGGAATGTGTCTGCGCCCTTTCATAATGTGAGTAAACAATGGCGCTTCTCATCATACGGCCTCGGGCTCGGAGCGCGTTCCCAGGTCAGAGAGAGCCAGATCCCAGGGTCACATCCCAACTTGGAGGAAGAACAGAGGACAGATGTCTGCTGGACGCCCCGGAGAGGTCCTGCTTATATAACACCTTGACCCCATATGTCCCGTGGAACTCGTACTGCTGGGGTCCAAAATGGAAAAAGTGTCGGGTTGTCGTCAGTCACTCTGCCCAAGTGTCGGGGTGGCGTCGGTCAGTCACCCCAAGTGTCGGGGTGACGTCGGTCAGTCACCCCAAGTGTCGGGGTGGCGTCGGTCAGTCACCCCAAGTGTCGGGGTGGCGTCGGTCAGTCACCCCAAGTGTCGGGGTGGCGTCGGTCAGTCACCCCAAGTGTCGGGGTGACGTCGGTCAGTCACCCCAAGTGTCGGGGTGGCGTCGGTCAGTCACCCCAAGTGTCGGGGTGTTGTCGGTCGGTCACTCTGCCCAAGTGTCGGGGTGTCGTCGGTCACTCTGCCCAAGTGTCGGGGTGTTGTCGGTCGGTCACTCTGCCCAAGTGTCGGGGTGTCGTCGGTCACTCTGCCCAAGTGTCGGGGTGTTGTCGGTCGGTCACTCTGCCCAAGTGTCGGGGTGTTGTCGGTCGGTCACTCTGCCCAAGTGTCGGGGTGTTGTCGGTCGGTCACTCTGCCCAAGTGTCGGGGTGTTGTCGGTCGGTCACTCTGCCCAAGTGTCGGGGTGTCGTCGGTCAGTCACCCCAAGTGTCGGGGTGTCGTCGGTCAGTCACCCCAAGTGTCGGGGTGTCGTCGGTCAGTCACCCCAAGTGTCGGGGTGTCGTCGGTCACTCTGCCCAAGTGTCGGGGTGTCGTCGGTCACTCTGCCCAAGTGTCGGGGTGTCGTCGGTCACTCTGCCCAAGTGTCGGGGTGTCGTCGGTCAGTCTCCCCAAGTGTCGGGGTGTCGTCGGTCACTCTGCCCAAGTGTCGGGGTGTCGTCGGTCACTCTGCCCAAGTGTCGGGGTGTTGTCGGTCGGTCACTCTGCCCAAGTGTCGGGGTGTTGTCGGTCGGTCACTCTGCCCAAGTGTCGGGGTGTCGTCGGTCACTCTGCCCAAGTGTCGGGGTGTTGTCGGTCGGTCACTCTGCCCAAGTGTCGGGGTGTTGTCGGTCGGTCACTCTGCCCAAGTGTCGGGGTGTTGTCGGTCGGTCACTCTGCCCAAGTGTCGGGGTGGCGTCGGTCGGTCACTCTGCCCAAGTGTCGGGGTGGCGTCGGTCACTCTGCCCAAGTGTCGGGGTGGCGTCGGTCACTCTGCCCAAGTGTCGGGGTGGCGTCGGTCACTCTGCCCAAGTGTCGGGGTGTTGTCGGTCAGTCACCCCAAGTGTCGGGGTGGCGTCGGTCGGTCACTCTGCCCAAGTGTCGGGGTGTTGTCGGTCGGTCACTCTGCCCAAGTGTCGGGGTGTTGTCGGTCGGTCACTCTGCCCAAGTGTCGGGGTGTTATCGGTCACTTGTTTGTTTTTTTTGCCTCTGTTTCGGCTCCCCTAAGTGTACATGTCCTACTGGCATCTGAAAAAGCCTCACAATTCCCAGTGATGTCCCTTTATATAATTCCGCTCAGACTTCTGGCCTGTACAGTCCTGGGCCATGTTATGCTGAGGCAGCCTGGCAGGAAGGAGTTAATCCAGCGTGTAACGTCCTAGTGTTTAACGCACTAATTTCTATTTAATAAAGATTAATATAAATAGGATTTCCATTTTTGGACTCGGTGTGGCCGCCAGCGAGAGAATATTGGTATTTTAATTATATCGGCATAATAAAGCGGAAACACGGAGATCCTTAATCTAAATCAATGTTGAAACGTGCAGCATCTCCCGGCCGCTGACAGCTCCCGAGTCTGACACTGTAATGTGAGCGGGGAGAAGTGACTGATATTAATGGTGCCGGCTGTCTGTCACATGCCCTCTTAACCCCATCATGCACTGCCAAAAAGCGCCATTTAACGGCCCCGTCAGTGTAGTGTAAATTTGAGAATGCGGTTTACTGATGTCCTTTGTCGCTGTTACTGATGTCATCCGGTGGCCCTCAGTCCGTAACGCCATGTTCAGCAGCGCTGTCCCATATTTAGCAGTAGCATAAATTTGTACTGTGTGTGAATCCCCCCTAAAGCTTTACTGACGTAGTACATGGAGGTTTGGTTTTGGGCAGGTAGTGGGTTAATATTTCGTAGTTGACGATTCTCTGAGGTGGGACTAGACCTTCGGCATTTGGTCCGCTGGCAGTTCTAATTGATTGTGCCATCAGGCCCAATAGCCTGGAGTGGTGACCGCTAAGTGCTGCTCCGTACATAATCACCGCAGGACATAAGATTTCCTCCATTGCCCCCGTTGTATAACCGCTCATGTCCACGATGTAGTGCGGCCCACTCTTTGGATTGGTGCACCGATAGCAGTGCGTTAGAGTGCATCTCCACTGCCAATAAAATCATGGGCCGGGTACCAGAGCGTCATGGCGTCTCCTCCCTGTGCCTCCATACTCACGCCTCAGAACTTTGCCAAAGAGAACAAAGTAAAAGAAAAAAAACAGCTATACGATTTTTTTTTTTTTTAAAAGGGCCTAAAAGGAGTATAGAATATTATTTTTATTTTAACCACTGCCTGTTAGCAGAACCCACCCTAATATTTAGCCTGGAAGGGCTGATCCTGCTGAATAAAATGTTACTTGTCTTGTGAAAATAAGTTTTGGCCTTCACGAGGGGGGAAAAGTCATAATATATATATTTTTTTATGCAAATAGGGTCTTTGGTGCACTGAGGGGCAGGCCCTAGCCATTTGGTGCACTTCCGTTTTCCAGTGCTTGCCATGCCCCCCTTAATGCACTGGCCTCATTTGCATAACAACAACAAAAAAAATCTTCTTCTTGGGAATGGTGCAAAACAGGTATAATTTTAATCAGCTGGATCAACCCCAGAGTGCAGCATGCCTGGTTTAATAGGGTTAATTCTACTGACTGGTGCTCTTTAAGAAATATTCTGTATTTTGGATTCTTCTGCATCATGCCCAGTGTTCCGTTAAGATGGATCTGTGACCTCCACTCACCCCTCTCATTTTAAGTTTTCGACATATTTACGGCTGCAGGGTGAGAGCCGATCCTCTCCAGCCTCCTGCGTTTTATCTGCCATAAGGAGACATGCTGCTATCCAAATTTTTCTTCTATCCCTGGGGTTGAAATATTTGAAGCCTCGCCATATCTGTTAATGCTCTTTGTTGCAAGTAAACATATTTTATTAGTTTTAGTTTTTTGGGGGGGTGGGGGGGGGGGGGGTTCACATTGTAGCCTCACCCTAGAGGTCAGTTGTCAGCATCTATTAAAGGGAAATTCACTGTTACACCAGGCACGCCGACTTGTAGGGCTAGCTCAGCTGAATGTACTGATACCTTTCACTTGGAGTCCTTTTGATCCGTATTCAGCTAAGCAGGTAAGTGCATTGAGGGCGTGTCCAAGATACTGAGTGCACCTTTGCTCCTCCTGCTTCCTCTGCTAGCCCCTCCCTTTCCTTGATTGAGAGGGCCAGGTCAAATCATTGTGCAGGAATCGTGGAGAGGGAGGGGCCTGGCAGAGGAAGCAGGAGGACCCAAGGGTGCAACGATTGTCCTGAGCCCACCCTCGGTGCACTTACCTGCTCATTTGCATATGGATTGAAAGTAGCAGGAATAATAAAGGAATTGAGTCATAAGAATTGTTGCCCCAGAATAGTTATTACACGGGGAAGGAAAGTAGTTGCTAAAACAGACATGTCAGGAGAAGGGACAGCTCCGCTATATACATGGGTATGCTTTAAGGCTGCTGCTTGACATTGGGTTGCTGCATTGCATTATAGCCACATTTCCTCCTTCATAGCCTGGGTTATAGAAGATTTGGGTCTTGGGAAGAAGGTTATTACTTGCTGCTGATGGTGGCCTTATGCTGAGACTGTACCGTGTCCCTAATGGTCCTGGTTTGAAACGCATGTGGCTAACAGTATTTGCATAGTTTGTATCTGGAGTTCCATCTGCGTAGAGCAGTGTTCTTCAACCTACAGCTGTCCTGAAACCACAACTCTAAGCATGCCACCTTGTGAACTACAACTCCCAGCTGAAGGGAGAGCACTGATGTAGACTGTAAGCCTCGTCAGGTCGGATCGGTCTTGGGCTGCATTTCTTTAGTGCCAAGGCCTCCGTAGATGTTCTATCTAGGCATAATGGACTAAATTTTTTTATTTTTTTTACCCTGAAATCCATTCTCCGAATATTAATCTGATAAATTTAAAAAAAAAAATTTTTTTTTTCAGTAAACAGGTGGAGTGGAAATACCCAGGGCCTGGCACATCTGTTTGGCGCCAGTGTAAAATACCAGCTATTTATATGGGATTTTGCCATGGAGAACAATTACTTTGATTACGGTGGAATCAAGGGCTTCTCATTTCCTTGGACATCTGTCGAGTTAGAGACTTTCCTGGACATTGATCTCTGCCAAGGATGCACTCGGGGAAAGATGTAATTTTTTCCCTCTTTATCCCAGGTGCCGCTCTGATGTTCCACCTGTTGTCCGCTCCATATAACCCAAGGCATTTATATGCAGATTAAAAATGAACATATGTTGCTGAAAGAAGCTGAATGGCAAACACGTATCCAAGGGGTTTTTTTGTTCGTTTTTTTAATTTTCAGATTGCCTAAATGCTATTCTCGGATTAATGAAGCTGCTGATCGTTAACACTGCGTTCTCCGTTTACTTCTAGTCTTAGACCGCCGACATCTCACCACCCAATACCCTGTCAGATGTGATACCTGCCACGCGGTCACCTGCAGTCCGCTTTTTAATTAGTAGCGTCGCCTACTGGATATTAGACCCATTAAAATAATTTTTGGGGTCTGTAGGACACACTCAGGTTGGACTACAGAAAGTGTATCGTGCATTAAAACATCCCGTTTGATGTCACTTGTCCTTATCGTCTACATAGAAGAGGGGGGGGGGGGGGGGGGGGGGTCATATTCTTTTCCCTGGTGTTGTACGAACATGAACTCTCTGATTTGTAAAGTGATTCGGAATATGGTGGCACTGTATAAATCAAGACAATTATCATTATTAAGAGCTTGGATTGATGCTTGGTGGTCTACCATATATGAGAGGGTGTATATTGTATCCCTGGTGGTCTAGAGTGAAATAGATGGTTAATATCTGGTGGTCTAGGACAGTGATAGTGATAGGCAAACTGCGGCACTCCAGCTGTTGCAAAACTACAACTCCCACCATGCCCTGCTGTAGGCTGAAAGCTGTAGGCAGTCTATTCATGCTGGGAGTTGTAGTTCTGCCACAGCTGGAGAGCCGCAGTTTGCCTATCACTGGTCTAGGACATAAGAGGTGGATACATTTTTTCCTTGGTGGTCTAGGGTAAGGCTACTTTCACACTGGCGTCTTGGCTTTCCGTTTGTGAGATCCGTTCAGGGCTCAGCGGTCCAAAACGGATCAGTTTTGCCCTAATGCATTCTGAATGGAAAAGGATCCGCTCAGAATGCGTCAGTTTGCCTCCGATCCGTCTCCATTCCGCTCTGGACGCTGCCTGCAGCGTTTTGGTGTCCATCTGACAAAACTGAGCCAAAACGGATCCGTCCTGACACACAATGTAAGTCAATCGGGACGGATCCGTTTTCTATGACACAATCTGGCACAATAGAAAACTGATTCGTCCCCCATTGACTTTCAATAGTGTTCATGACGGATCCGTCTTGGCTATGTTAAAGCTAATATAAACGGATCCGTTCTGAATGGACGCAGACGGTTGTATTATCTGAACAGATGCGTTTGTGCAGATCCATGACGGATCCGCACCAAACGTGAGTGTGACAGTAGCCTAATGCAACCATCTGCTTCCGTTATGAACGGATCCGGTTGTATTATCTTTAACATAGCCAAGACTGATCAGTCATGAACTCCATTGAAAGTCAATGTGGGACGGATCCGTTTTCTATTGTGGCAGAGAAAACGGATCCGTGCCCGTTGACTTGCATTGGGGGTAATGCCGGATCCGTCTTGCTCCACATCCCAGGACGGAAAGCAAACAAAAACATGTTGCGGTTTGCTCTCCGGTCTGGGAACTAAACGTAACGGAATGAATTTTGGAGCACTCCGTTTCGTTCAGTTCAGTTTTGTCCCCATCGACAATGAATAGAACAAAACTGAAGCGTTTTTTTCCCCCCAGTATTGAGAACCTATGACGGAACTCAATACCGGAAAACTTTAACGCTAGTGTGAAAGTAGCCTAAAATAGGTGATACTGCTGGTGTTCTATGAAGAAGTACTAATATTTTATACCCTTATGGTCTAGAGATGGAATGCTCAACCTGCGGCCCTCCAGCTGTTGCAAAACTACAACTCCCAGCATGCCCTAATAGCTGTAGTCTGTCCAGGGATACTGGGAGTTGTAGTTTTTCAACAGCTTGAGCAGGGGTTGGCAACCTCCGGCACTCCAGCTGTTGTGAAACTACAACTCCCAGCATGCATACTTGCTCTGCTGTTCTCAGAATTCCCACAGTAATAAAGCATGCTGGGAATTGTAGTTTCACAACAGCTGGAGTGCCGGAGGTTGCTGACCCCTGAGCTAGAGGGACACAGGTTGGGCATCCCTGGTCTAGGGTAAAACAAGGTGTTAATATCTGGTGGTCTTGGATATAAGAGGTGTGTATATTTATTCCCCGATGGCCTAGGGTAAAATCGAGGGTCAGTTCCTGGTGGTCTAGAATGTGAGATGTGTATAGATTTAGCTCCCTGCTTTAAAGGGTGAATGGGGCATTGTCACTTAGTGGCTCCATTGACCACCATATTTTTGGTCTGCATCCTAGCCACAATTTTTGCGGATCGCCCAGGGACCAATTCATTTCTGTAGGTCCACAAAACAAATGGCACACTGTGTGCTGTCCGCATCCATATGTCTGTTCCACTTTCCCACAAAAGATGTCATCTGTATTTTTTGTAGATCCATGTTTTGCGGATTGCAAAATACATACTGTAGGTCATGTGAAAGCACCCTTACAGGCTCATGCACACGGCCATAGTTTCTGTCCACATTCATAGTACCTTATTTTTGCAGACCCATTCATTTAAATGGAGCCGCAAAAGACGTGGACAGCACACTGGTCTCATGTCCTCATAAACACTAATTTAAGCCGTATTCTTGAGCTTAAATTGAGCTATAATCAGTGTTTGAGGTCAGACATAAGAGCTACACATGAGCTGTCAGATGACTGGATTCAAAGAAAATGGCAGCCTGCAAAGAGACTGATTTTTAACCCTGTATCCCAGAAACTGCTAAACATTTTGACAAAAATAAACTGAAGCAAAACATTATTTTTTTTTTTGCTCAAAAAAAAAGTTGCCCATAGCCTAAAACAAGTGGTAAATACCTGTTGGTTTACACGTTTCTCTAATGATATGTGTAGTCTTGGGGTTCTTTATGAACAGATGTCTCAGTGGTCAGGCAGACCACCTTTCAAGCACTTCCTAATGTATTGTGATTCTCCATATTGCTTCCTTTGCTGGCTTGATTCATTTTACCATTGCATTATACCCAGCTCGTTTCCATGGTTACAGACCACCCTGCAGTCCATCTGCGATGGCCGTGCTTGCACACTATAGCACCAGCCTATGTGACCCTCCCATAATCCCGACCACCAGAGAGGCCGGCACTTTTTCCTAAAGTGTGCAAGCATGACCACCGCTGATGGATTTGCAGGGTGGTCGTAACCATGGCAACAAGCAGTGTATAATGTGATGGGGGGGGGGAGGCAACATGGAGAATCACAATACATTAGTAAGTGCCTTGTAGTAATTTTCTCTACATGATAAATGCCACTTGCTAGACAACCCCATTAAAGAAGGTCAGGCAGGTTTGGCGCCATCAGGCTCCCCCGATTTTTCACCGTAAGACACGAACACCATCAAATTTGATCTTTCCACCTCCTTTTAAGACAGTGACACCTTTCCTTCTCTGCCGTGGGCGCAGCTGCTGATGGTGGTAGAAGTGCCTTGTGGTGGATTTGACTTTCTCCACCTCCTGCTCCACTTCTGCTGCGACTCCTGGCTCTAGAGCTTAGGGAATCGATACACTACCGCGCTAAGCTCGTCTGACAAGGGCTGATCTCCTGGGATTAATGCACTAGGAGTCCTTTCAGCCGGAGCTTACGTGGATGTACTTATAGCAGTCAGCAGTACGAGACGGTGGGGCCTTGTCTTATGGGACTTTACTTTCACGGCTGGAACTGCGGCACTTCTTAGGCAGGGTGACGTTCTTAAAACCAGAGCTGTCATTCTCCTGACCTTGGGAGATTTTCTTGAGGAGCTCAGTAAAATGTTTGACTTATTTGCTTACTTTAATGAGGTCTTGACTGTAATGTTTATGTGGAACCCATAAAAATGTAGGTCAGGAGGGGCGGTTATCGGCGTTTATCTACTTGGCTGATGACTTCTGAAGGTTCTGTTGGAGTAGAATACAGTGCGGCCTTTGTTTTGGCTATATGATACGTCCAGACCCCGAAGAGACAGACAGCGATCGCCTATCTACCCTATTGATGCAGTCTGTATATTCAAAGCTGAGTCAGTGGAGTGGTTTGAGCTTTTAAGAAAGTCGACTAATTTGCAGGGAATGGTATAAAACGAAAAAACAAACAAAAAAAACCCCAAAAACTAAAATACTTATCCCTTTAAATTCCCCACCGATTCAGCACCTTCTGATCTTGCAGTGATGGCATCACCTACATCAGGCATGCTCAACCTGCGGCCCTCCAGCTGTTGCAAAACTACAACTCCCAGCATGCCTGAACAGCCTACAGCTATCAGCCTACAGCAGGGCATTGTGGGAGTTGTAGTTTTACAACGGCTGGAGGGCCGCAGGTTGAGCATGTCTGACCTACATCATTTACATGACTGTTGCAGCCAATCATTGGCTTCAGCAGTCATGTGTTAGATACAGGGATACCCCTGAGGCCAGTGATTGGCTACAGAGGTCCTATAGGTGATGGCAAGGATCTCCTAAGCGGTTGTGCAGGAGCGGCAGGGGCATTTGAATAAAGTGAATATTGTGGTTTTTTTTTCTCTATTTTATACTTTCCCCTATTAGCTAACGTGCATAAAATCGCAGACAATCTCTTTAAAGGCTGTGAACTCCTCCGGTTAAGATTGCATTTTACTCATTTTGGGCCAAAAATCTTTTTTTCAATTGATCTTTATTAAAACTGATCAGCCGTTTTTGAGATACAAGGGTTAAAAAAATCTGTATATTTGCAAACTGTTGCTCCTGAATTCCATCATAAGGGCTCATGTGACACCTTATCTCTGACCTCCTGACCTGATAAGCACTCATTATAGCTAAACTCTTATAAAAACTTTAAGTGTTTATTAGGTTAGGAGAGCAGAAATAAGGGCTACACAAGAGCCGTCAGCTGAGGGGACTGAGATTTGTTAACCCTTGTATCTCAAAAACGACTGGACATTTTTAAAGATCAATTGCAAAAACATTTTTTTTTAGCTCAAAATTAGTAAAATGCAATCAATAAAAAAAATGATTGCCCTTAGTTGTCCATAGCCTTTAATGTCCCAACCCCAATCTGCCGGTCAAATCACCAGAAAGATAGAGCCCCCCCCCTTATTGCAGCTGCCACCCCATGATGACTGTTTTACCACTTCTTCCCCCAAAAGGGTTCTTTTGGTAACCGTGATGACAGGTTACTTTATGTAACTTTTTAGCCTTGGTTACTTTAATCGCATCTTGTCTCCGTTTTGCGCACCACACACAGCATTTGTATCTCCTCGGCTCCTCAGTCCTGCATGTGAGGAGCAGCTTCAGGCCTCAGCTTTAATTCATGCCTGGAAAGAGTATTAAACTTGGAAGAGAAAAACAAGTGCCCCCCCCCCCCTCCCTCACTCCCCCCCTTCCCCTCCTGCTATGACAGGGCTGTAGCGTCAATAAACGGTTGTCATGAAATCATGGGGTTTACTTATCCCAGCCTTGTGACGGCTAAGGAATGTTGGATATAAATGGCCGCTGTGTGTTTCTTTTGGCCTGGAGGGGGGGGCGGCAGATCAGCCAAATAAAAGCCCCCCCCCCCCTCCAGTGTCAACGCTTCCTCCGCCTGCTCTGACTGGACCTCAAGACCACAGCTGTTCAAAGGAATTCCATCTGTCCTCCAGCTTGTCCTAAGGATTTGCTCAAACAGCTGCCCCACAACTGGTTGTGTGACCTGCGCGGCTGTCACTTTTCCGGCTGATCCTCCGCACCATGTCACCTCCAGCAGCCTTTTAGCAGGGAGCACGCAGCGGCACCTCATAGAGCGAGGGCCGAAGATTGGTGGGTGTCCAGACCTGAACCTATATGGGATGAAGAGATTATTATATATTATTTTTATTAAAGGGGTTGTCCTGTTGGTACAGCAAGAGAGCGCCATAGTAAAGATCAAAATGGTGCCACATTCAACACAAAGGTCTGGTATCCCCTCTCCCCATCCTCCCCTCTTCCAAGACCTTTGGGCCAAATCCCCACCTTCTTGTTCGCTAGCAGTTCAGTTGTGCACAAGTCCTAAGCACCCAGTTGACCCTGGAAGGTACTGGTTTTCCTTGCGGGAATCCAGCTAGTATAGGCAATCTTTCAGGCACGGCCAGTGCTCCCAGGAATTAGCTCTTCCTTTTAGAGGATAGCCAATTTGCATACTTTTTCCCATGGAGCATTGCCTGTAACACTCCCTACACCTGCCGGGTCTCCCCAAGGAGAGCCAACACCTCACATGCGCTACTTCAAAGGCATCTTCTTACCCAGCCGACCAGAACCCGGTCCTGCACAGGTGAGAAGCGGATACTCCTGAGCTGCTCTGTCTGCTGACGGATGTCTCGGGTTTGGCTGACTCCCCTGTTCATGTGTCAAGGCTCCTAATGGGTCAGGCATTGTTTCTCTAGCGCCTCCTATAGGTATCCACCCTGTAAGTCAAATTTCTTGCCACTGGAGGAGAGCTAATTTGCAGCATCCAGTAGCAAAGGCAATGTGACAGAGTCAGGATGAGCCCCCATATAGTCTGCCCTTATGGTATGTACTGTACAGGTGAAACTCGAAAAATTAGAATCTCGTGCAAAAGTTCATTTATTTCAGTAATACAACTGAAAAGGTGAAACTAACATATGAGACTCATTACAGGCAGCGCGAGATATTTCTAGCCTTTATTTGTTATAATTTGGATGATTATGGCTTATAGCTTATGAAAACCCCAAATTCACAATCTCAAAATTAGAATATTACATGAAATCAATAAAAAAAAAAAAAGGATGTTAAATAGAAAAATGTAGGACCTCTGAAAAGTCTATTGATGCCTGAGTGCTCAGTACTTGGTTTGGGCCCCTCAGTGCGGCCTGGCATGGATGCCATCAGCCTGTGGCACTGCTGAGGTGTTATGGAAGACCAGGACGCTCCAGCCTTCAGCTCTTCTGCATTGTTCAGTCTCATGTCTCTCATCTTTCTCTTCTCGATACCCCATAGATTCTCTATGGGGTTCAGGTCAGGCGAGTTTGCAGGCCAATCAAGCACAGTAATCCCATGGTCATTGAACCAGGTGTTGGTACTTTTGGCAGTGTGGGCAGGTGCCAAGTCCTGCTGAAAAATGGTCACCATCTCCATAAAGCTCGTCTGCAGAAGGAATCATGAAGTGCTCCAAAATCTCCTGGTAGACGGCTGCGTTGACTCTGGACTTAATGAAGCGCCAACATCAGCAGATGACATGGCTCCCCAAATCAACACAGACTGTGGAAACTTCACACTGGACTTCAAGCATCTTGCATTGTGTTCCTCTCCATTCTTCCTCCAGACTCTGGGTCCTTGGTTTCCAAATGAGATGCAAAAGTTGCTCTCATCAGAAAAGAGGACTTTGGACACTGAGCAACAGAACAGTTCTTTTTTTCTTTAGCCCAGTAAAGACGCTTCAGACGTTGTTTGTTGTTCAGGAGAGGCTTGACAAGAGGAATACGACATCGGAAGCCCATGTCCAGGATCCGTCTGTGTGTGGTGGCTCTTGATGCACTAACACCAGCCTCAGTCCACTCCTTGTAAAAGTCCCCAACACTTTTGAATGGCCTTTTCCTGACAATCCTCTCCAGGCTGCGGTCGTCCCTGCTGCTTGTGCACCTTTGTCTTCCACACTTGTCCCTTCCACATAGCTTTCTATTAATGTGCTTTGATACAGCACTTTGGGAACATCCAACTTCTTTTGCAATTACCTTTTGAGGCTTTCCCTCCTTATGGAGGTGTCAATGATGGTTTTCTGCACGACCGTCCGGTCAGCAGTCTGTCCCATGATTGTGATTCCTACTGAACCAGACTGAGAGACAACGTAAAGGCTCGGGAACCCTTTGCTCAGGGGGTATGGATTAATTAGCTGACTAGAGGGGGACACTTTGAGCCGAGAATATTGAACCTTTTCACAATATTCTAATTCTCTGAGATTATGAATTTGGGGTTTTCATAAGCTGTAAGCCGTAATCATCCAAATTATTACAAATAAAGGCTTGAGATATCTCACTTTGCATGTAATGAGTCTCGCTTATATATTAGTTTCACCTTTTCAGTTGTATTACTGAAATAAATGAACTTTTGCACGATATTCGAATTTTTCGAGTTTCACCTGTATATCCTTTATTATGTTAATTCGATGTCAGATTTGGGTCCCTTACCCCCCCCCCCCCCCCCATTGGCCAGGATCTAAACTTCCACAAAGTGCCTCTCCCTTATTAAAGGAGTTTTCCAGGATTTTCATTTTGATGGCCTACCCTCAGGATAGCTCAATATTAGATTTTGGGAGTGGGGAGTGGGGGGGGTCGGACTCCTGGAAGGTCTCTTTCTAGGCCACATTCATTGGTCATGTTGCCTAGGCACAGGCCAGCCCCATTTAAGTGAATGAGGCTGATCTGTGATACCAAGCACAGCCGCTATACAATGGATGCCGCAGTGATTGGTAAGCTGCGATGAGACCGTGGCGCTCACCAACGCATCGGTGATCTCTGCAGCTTCCTCAGACAGCTGATCGGCGGGGGTCCCGGTAGTCGGACCGCCCCGATCTCATATTGATGACCTATCCTGAGGATCGGCCATCAGTATGAAAATCCCTTTAAAAACTACATGGTGATTCAGAGGACTGCCATGTAATATAACATTTTTCCAGCACCATTCCTTGGATGAGACCAAGGAATGAGGTGATCTTTTGGGGGGTTCTTGCTTTAGGAAAGAGGATTGACCATTTAAAGTGATACCCTAACTTTTTGTAACCCTTTAGTTAGTACATATAAAATACTACCATTCTATTAGCATTGACTTTAGGGTTAGTGGCCCTTTAAATGTTCAGCCGGCGTCCATCACTGCTGTATGTGAGGACGTCTCGTCTATACGGGCGTTATCTGTTAGACTTTTGTATTCTGAGTTCTTCTCCACATTTGTTCTTTTCCAGTTAGTCATGTAGAAATTTAAGAAGAACCAGCAGCGAGGCCAATGTCCAGTGAAGGGGAGAAAACAAGAATGACACGGGGTGGTGGGGGGGACAGAAGAAATAAGACTTTGGCCCAAGTAGGTGGAACAGAGCTGCGCTGCCGCACACAAGGCCGCGTTCTCTTGTGCGGTTCCCGGTCCGTGGAACGGTGAAGGGTTTTTCTGAAAAGGTTGCCGCATGTGTTTGAGGCAGATAAGCCTCCGGCTTTGAAGTGTGGCCACGACGAGCGCCCGCTCCTGTTACTGCTGCCAGTCACGGGGAATTAATCACTACCGCAGAGAGATAAGAGGCGCAGAGTATCGTCACGAGGGGGGGTGCACAACAATTTTCTTTTATATTTTTGCTTTTTGGTACAATGTCTCCTTTAGACACATTCAGTAGATGTTTGCTGCCTCTTAACCTTTTCAAATCCTACGTTGTCTCTTAAGGCAGACTGGTGATCGGGGGAGAAAAATTAGAACCCAGGGCAATACTAGCCCCCTTATTCTCAGTAGGTCAGACCCCCACCGATTTATAATGTTAGGGTGTATCCTATAGTGAAATGTTCTGCAAAGCACATACACACCTCAGAGCAGAGGGTTTGCTACAGTTATATCCAGTCTAGAGTCAATCCTCTGTGAGCCAAACGCAAATCTGTCTCCTGTCACGACCGTTTTACATTTTACCTGCGCTGATACATTGTAACAGTCTGGGGTCCAAGCTGTTTGGCTCACAGAGGATTGTCTACACTGGATACAAGAGTAACAAATGCGGTGTTGGAAGTATTTGGTCTACGAGGGTTTATTTGTTAAAGGGGTATTCCATCTGGGACATTGATGGCCTATCACTAGGATAAGACATCAATGTCAGATAGGTGCAGGTCCCACCTCTAGGACCTTCTCCTTTCTAGAGAAAGAGGCCCCCCCCGAAGTGAAGGAGAGCGCACCGCGCCTGCACAGCGTGCTCTCCATTTATTGACTTGGGGACTTCCGAAAACAGCCGAGTGCTCCCATAGCGGCGACCACGCATGCGCTGCTGCTCTCCGTTCTGGACATAGGCACGGTACCCACGTCTGGGACCTGCTCCTATCTGACATTGATGGCATATGGTAGCGATATGGGAATACCCCATTAACAATAATTTAATTTACTGATTGCAAGCAGAGGTTTTGAAAAGGGGGAGGACTTGAAACATCAAGTTTGTTAGAAAGTTGCAGAACGCAGTGATTTAAAGGTTTACTCAGGGGCGGATTGGCCATAGACCTTACAGGGAAATTTCCCGGCGGGCTGATGCCCCAGGGGGCCGTCTGAGCCCTCCAGTGGAAGTTTTTGAGGAAGTTTTTTTGTGCTGGACTGTTGGGGTGGTATAATGTATAATACTATAGTATTGCTGGCCCTGCCTTCCATCAATTTGGACCCAACTACAAAACTGGGCCACTGTTAGTATTTTTTCCAGGGCCACTTTAAATTCCCAGTCCGCCCTTGGGTTTACTCCATCAAAAACATGCATCACCTATCAAGTGACCCCCCCCCCCAATCCATTAGATCATTTTTGCCAGAATATACCATTTGCTTGGGAAGAGGTTAAATACTTGGCTTCACAATGTAGCAGGTTCCTTAGAGATTAGTTTCCTACACAAAGTTCTTTTCCTAAATGACCCTTGTACCCGTCACCTATCTCACCCCCTGAGGCATATGCACCTCTTTCATACAAGTGGCAAACCATTCCTGACCGTTCCCCCTTAAAAGATGCGTCACTAATGGGCACGATTCATCTCCGTCATTTCGCTAATCATAATTAAGTAGATGCCAGGAGTTTGCTGCACCTCTAGATACTAATAAACTATGAATTATTACAAGAGCAACCAGCTGAACGGGCATGCCGGGGGCTGGGGATGCTCCAGACCCTCCAAGCAAGGAAGCCCAAAAAGATATAAAAAATATACTGTACATTGCCCCTGTGCTGATGGTCGTAAGTTACCTCAGGTGTGTTTTGGCTAGCCTTGGAGGCACGCAGCCTTAAAGGGGCATTACAGTCTAAACATGTGTTTGAGTGCTCGACAAATGGAGATCAGAACAATCTAGCGTTCAGCCATTTTACTATTAGGTGGGGCTTCTGTGTCCTTGAACTTCCAGATCTCATAAGAGTTGGGGGCACTGCCATCCCTCAGTACCAGGTAGGTCATCAGGGTGTGATGGCCTGCAGGGTCTAGATGACTGAAGATCCCTAGGACATTACTAGTTGACATCAGATTTATTTGCCCACCTACCTGAACTTTTGGCAGGACCTTGCCATGTTGACAAGTTGTTGTTTAACCCCATGTTAACATGTAGAACACTGGATGCTTGGCTCCTGGGAATGGCAATATCCTGGCACATTGACACTTGGTGCTGAGACCTTAGTATGTTGTCACTTGCTGTGCCAGGACCATGGCATTTTAATGTTTATGGTGCACTGGCACTTGGCAGTTATTGGGCCCGGGTTTTGGTGCACAGGAAGCTTTGCACACTGACATTTGGTTCTTGACGCTTTTTGGACTTGAACCTCGGTCGTCCTGGTAACTTGGCAAATTTAAAACGTAGTCCTAGATCTTGAAATGTGGACACTTCTTGGACCTGGATCTTGGTGCACCAGAACAGGGATCATGGAGCACCACAGTTTATGGACCTGGACGTTGGTGCTCAGGAGGCTTGGCACACTAACGCTTGGATCTTGACTCTCCAACTCCCAGTGGACCTGGACCTTGGTGCACACCAACATCTGAGCCTTGAAACACCTGAACACACCAGAAGCTGGCACGCTGAAACTTGAACCTTGCTTCCCTGAGGGTTCTGGTGAGCCACCTTGCTACACTGACGTTGGGTCTTTGACCCAACAATACTTTCAGTTCTTGCACTTGGCCTGTCAGCGCCTATTAGACGTTGACCTTGGTGCACTGACCCTTCCAGTCCTGTAGGGTTAGATTATTGATGTGCACTGATGGCATCCGTAGCCCTGAAGAAGGCCTAGGATACTGCCCCTTGTGGCTACAGCCGCTCTTACAAGTGTGGTTTATTTTTAGACTTCTTCCCCACAATCCGTGTAATTTCTCTTTTATCTCTTCAGCGTAATTTGCCTTCTCACTGTAAATACTTGTGTAATTCTCAGGTTCCCGTTCGCCATCGCCGTCCTCCTCCCATCTCTATTATTACTCCACAATATCCTTTGTTCTGCCGTCCTCAGTCTCCATTGACCCACATTTCAGTCCTCGGCTAAGTTACTTGCATTTAGAAATTTCTTTATTTTCCCTCATTAAAATATGTAATTTGACAGCTGTAGCCAAAGGGTTTCATTAAAGATTTTTTTTTTTTTTAGCTCAGATTTATCCTTTTTTTCCCGTCTCCCTCGACTGCTGCTTGTTACAGCTCAATTATACAATTACCCCAGAATTCTCGTGTACAAAGATCTTGCAGAAAACAAAAATATATTTTAATAGACATTTTATTCTGTTATCAGCTGTGCCGATCCGCACCGTAATTGGGAAAACAAACATGTCTGCGACGGCAGGAGGGGCGAGACGTCACCCGTCCAATCTGCCGCTGAAATCGTGCTCTCCGAATTAAGATGCAGCTCTGTATTCATTTGAGGCTTCATAAGTTTTCTGTGTTTTCGTGCTTCAAAATATGATAGTTTTGTTGCTGCGTATGAAATATTCACACGGCGGGTGTGCAGGAGTGTCACTGCGCATTTTAAAGGGGGGTAACACTAGAATTCTAGCATCTGGCGTCGATATTTCTGGAGAAATGTGAGAAAAAGGGGAGGATTCCTTCTGATTAAAACTACTGATTCAAATTAAAGGGGTTGTTCACCTTTCTGAGCTTTTTATTAACCCCCCCCCCCCAGTGTGGCCGGACCTATGGTGGTGAGGATACTTACCTCAACCCCGCCGCTGTTTTTCAGCTCCATTGCTTTCCCTCGGCCGCTACAGGTCTCGGTTCTACCCACCGCAACATCCTGTTTGACATGGGTCACGTCACTGCCGCAGCCAGTGGTGACGTGTCACCCATGTATTATGTCACTGGGTCACGTGACATGCCATCGGTGCGGCGGTCACATGACCTGCATCAAACAGGAATTTGATGCAGGAAGGAGTGATGGAGACAGAGCCCAGTGGAGGGGATCAGGTAAATATGCTCACCACCGCATGTCCGGCCACGCTGGGGGGTCTAAAACAAAAAAAAAGGTCAGGAAGGGGAACAACTTCTTTAGGGCTCATGCACACAGATGACACCCGTTCAGTATTTTGCTGAACGGAACAGCTGGACCCTAATAGAACAGTCCTATACTTGTCCATAATGTTCTATTTTGTTTTGCGAAACAGACATACGGAAACGAAATGCACACGGACCCATTGAAATTAATGGCTCTGCAAAAAAACGGAACGGACACGGAAAGAAAATACGTTTGTGTGCATGAGCCCTTAATCTAAGATTATATTTTAGGTGTACTGTCACTTTAAATGTAATATAGTGTATCCACCCTGACTTATCTGATAGACTTGGGACCTCATGGCACCCATTAATGACAGCAGGATCTACCAAAGAGCCTCATACTTTCCTCGAAACAGGAAATATAGATCTTTTTGTGACTACAGTCGTCAGAAATGCTCATTATATCCCCCCCCGCCCCGCTCCCGTCACAGCTAATTTCTTGTCTAATCGCCGGTGCAGGACCACCATCAGTCTCCCAGCTTCAGATCCAAATGTTTTTTTTGTTTTTTGTTTTGTACACCGCGTCACCTAATATGCAGTGATTTTATTTTTCCTGATTACTGGACCACTAGGGGGTAGAATTCCACATTAAACATTTCACCCTATATTTATATCCCATAATGAAAAACCTTTCTTCCCCTAATCTGTTGCTGCACTTAGAAGAAACAAGGGTTAAAGGGTTGCATCATCTTGGACATTGGGGGCTCACACCTATCCTTAGAACGGAGCCTGCAAAGTGCAGGAGGGCGCACCGCGCATGTGCACTCGCCCTCCATTCACTGCTATGGGAGCGACGAAAATAGTTGAGCGTTGGCTATTTCCATAAGCCCCACAGAAGTGAACGGAGCGGTGACTGCCCTTACCATTTATTTCAATGGGGCTTTCGCAAAATAGCAGAGCACCACGCAGTCTCATAGAAATAAATCGTGGACGGAAGCGCATGCGCAGTGCGCCCCCTCCTACACTTTATGGGCTCCGTTCTAAGGATAGGTGTGGGTCCCACCACTATCGGGCATTGGCGGCTTAGCCTAATGATTTGCCCAGAATGTCCAAGATGATACAACCCCTTTAAGTGCCCGGAGGGCGGGCCTAAGCCCACACCATGCTCCACTTGATTGACAGGACAAGGAGTCCAGGTAGAGGGGGAGGGCCTAGTGAAGCAGTTTGGAGGTGATGGGGTGCGCCAAATGGCTAAGGCCCACCCTGTGGGCACTTAGTCCTTAATTAACATATTTGTATAAATACCTATTTCTCCTGAACACAGCAACAGAATCAGGAGAAGAAATATATGGGTTTTAATCAGCTGGAGCAGCCCTACCAGGCATTATTGCTAGTTTAACGGGATTGATCCTGCTGGCAGATGCCCTCTAATGTGGACTTCCCCTTTAAATGGACAGGAGATTTCACTGCCTGACTTACTATTAGTGAATCCTGTGCCGTCCTCTTACTCTAAACAATAAGTTTCCTGCTTTTTGATTCCTCCCCCCTCGGAGTTGTCACGCCATGCATGTACTATTGATTTATCTTCCATTAAGGTAGAGTTATTTCTGCTTTTTTGCATTTTTGATCTTGGTCCAGTAGCATCTGACATGACTTCACGCTTACATTGCTTCCTATGTTTACATTACTATTTCTGAAGCCGCCAGTCCAGACTTTGACCTAACGTTACAGGATGGAGACAGTGAAATAAAGGCTTCCCGCTCCTGCAGAGGTGGCGGCGGCCATCTTGTATGTGGGAGAACAATGTATTCTCTATCACCAGCACGTTGTCCACCTAGTGATTAGGTTGTCACCCAGCTTCTCCAGGCTCCTGAATCTTAAAGGGGTATCTCACCCAACATTGAGATATTGATCACGCCACAAAGGCTTGTATGTTTGACCCCGACCGCCTATTCCCTGTCTGTCTCAGCTTAGCGCAGGTTAAGAAATGAAAGCCGAGCTCTGATTGGTTGCTAGAGGCAACCAGGACAGTTTTTCTGGTAGTCTACTCCTTGTCAGATGCTCCCTGTTGAATAACGCAGCTTTATTTAAACCTTGCTTGTTTGCTAACATTGTCCCTGTTTCTTTAAATCTGCTTAGGTTCCTCTCCCTTAATTATGTGCATTTGTTTAGTAAAACTGCCTAAAAATAATCTTCGGAAGATGTTATCGGGCGCTGGCGCTGAATCAAAGCCGTGCCTCTAATTAAACGAGGCCTGTGATTTGTTTGCGTTCTGGCATATATTTCCATCCTAATGAGCGAGCTCTGGGGAGCCGAACTCCCGGCTCTAAACCTCAGGGCGGGTGAACGGCCAAAGGCTTTCTCAGAAGGGATGTCATGGCTTGGAGATGCCCACAGTTCTCAATCTTGACTCTTTCAAGGGTTTTTTCTTGGGCGTTCAATCAGGTTCCTGTTCATGCTCAAGTTCACTTTGCTTCATTGTGACATTTTTCCACATTTTTCCTCACAAACGAGCTCTAAACAACCAAAAATTGTGGCCGATGTGGAATGTGACTTCTAAGGCCTTCAAAATTAGAACTTCCTATTCTTCATTGATACGTTGGAGATTTACTGGAAATGGCAGCTTCTCCATTTATTTATTTTTGGAAAATGTAGGGTCATGATATCTCCCTATGGTCTTACCTGATGGGTAAGTGGCTTTATGATGAGATGTTTTTATAAATTCATCCACTTTTCTGCTACGGTAATACTCTAGCGGTTTCCATCCTCAAATCTGGAGCATCTCCGCTATGTGTGGGTGTAGATTAATGGGTGAATTTAGATGTTGGGTTTGGTTAAAACTAGAGATGAGGAAATCACTCAAAGTTCAATTCGGGGTCGATTTGGCTGAATCGGTTGACTAATTCGATTTCGATCTAAATTGATTCTACCAGAATAAGGTGCTTCAGTTGGCCTGAAAATTTAGGGCTCATATTTTTTTTTTTTCTCTCATTTCTCACAACTTCCTTTAAAAATGTTTTATTTTTTTTCTTACCAAACATTCAGATTTGGATCCACCTTGAATTTTTACTCAATTCAGGTCAAATTTGTTTGGAATCAATTCGCTCATTTGTAATTGCAACTACATCAAAAACAGCGACTGGTGGATTTTCTACGTGGATTTCGGCACTTGTTCCATAATGAAATCCGCTGGAGAGACGTGTGTATTTTAAGTCCCTTCGATCCTCGATGGGAATCCGCACTGCCTTTCGCAACGCTAGGCAAGGACTTTTAAAACGGTGTCAGGAAAGCTTCCTATTTGGCGCGGGTGCCGCATGCGAATTGGCCCTGGTGAATGGGAATAATCCGCGGTCACATCGGCACCACTGCGGAAATTTAAGGGTCAGTCTTGTACACCTTGAATTTTTTACATGTGCATTTTTCACCGTTGCATACCCTTGGGGTTTATGCAAAAAATGTAAAATAAAATTAAAAAAGTACATTATGACCAAGTTTTAAAACATTTGAAAATCTAATCAAAATTAATTTTAATTTTTTTAAATCCCTAGAATAGGTGACTATCGGCGGTGTCTGTCAGATTGTGTGACCCCGTTGCAGTCCTTCTCCCACTCGTCTTGTCATCCTCCCAGAGACCTTTCTAGAGCGATGAGCATAATGTCACCCTGACACGCCGTGCCCAGAGCCCTCTTCTGCCGAGCACCCGAGCGCGGCCTTCGCAGTCTATTGTGTTAATATTTGCTTTTTCCTCTGGTGCTGGCCAATCCGCCATCCATGTTTAATCATTGTAAAGCCACTCGCATTGGCTTCCTCCGCGCCCGCACAATCACTCACGCCGCAGCGATACGCACTTCACGAATGTCAAGTTGCTGCAGCGATTGTAATGTTGTGTTTGCCTAATACTCCATGTGTTTGCCCGCGTCCGTCTAATCTTTTTAATAGCGTTGGGACTTTATCTGAAGGGCTCAATAGTCTGTTTATCAGCCGCTGCCGCCTCCATTGCAATAGACACGACTGAGGCCCTACAGTGATTTGGATTAGCGCTGAGTATTGACCGAGAAACGATGAGCCATGCTCTGGGACCTCGCAATCTGTAATTAAACAGCACTGTTCAGAGAATCTCCAAACTAATTAAAACGTGTTTTTTTTTTTTACTCGTTCCGGGCTGTGATTTGCTATTGTTTGATTTGCCCCCCCCCCCCCCCCCCCAACAATTAAATAACAAAATAAACTAATTCTGTATTTTTTTCTGTTTCTGTACAGATTCTGGTCGACTTGTCTGGACCGTCCTCTCACAACACACAGCAGTACGAAAATGTCCTGGTCCACGAGGGAAATGCAATCCTACGGGATTTGGTGCTGAGCCCTGATCGGCAGTTCATCTATGTGGTGACGGAGAAACAGGTACTTCCCGGCTCCATCCATGTGTCTGTCACTTGTTGTACTTTTAAACTTTTGGTACTGGCCTTCCATTGAGAATGAAGGTATGTTCATGGATATGCTCATTTGCATATTAAAAAAAACATCATTTCTCAGCAATGCGGGCACATATGAACATGGGACCAACACAGATGCCTTCAGCTGCCAAGCGCACATGGAACAGGTCAGCCAGTGTCATAGGTGTAAATCTGCTGACAGACGCCCCTTGAAGACTCTTTTTGAGTTATTTTAGGTCTCGTGCACTTATTTTAGACAGAAAGGTTTTGAGGGCGTACCCCCTGCAAAATTAATACTGTGTCTTCAAGGAACTCTCATGCAACTGAAGAGCAATTTTGATAAATAGTAGCTTTTCTTGGGTTTCTGTACATACTTGAGGTTGACTTCAGTGATCCTCAAGTCTTGTAGGCTCTGCACAAACTTTCTCAGAAGTTCTTCCCATCCTTAGTGTGGTTTAGTGCAGATCTGCTGAAGCTGTTTCCTTCCCAAGCCTTGTATGCTAGAAGATAAGAGGCCTCTTCAAGTGTCATCCACTTCTCCATAGCCAGCCGAGCAAACCGTGAGGCTGCCAAGTCTTCCCACCACATTGCTCCTCTTCTTGAGTTTGCTCTGTTGATTAAGGAGACTTACAGCTGCCACCTTCCTTCCCAAGGAGCTGTCTCCTGAAAATTAAATATTGTTTGGAGAAAAGTAAGCAAACTGTCAAGGAATTGTCAAGCCTGGGTTAGTGTCATTAAGACGCGAGATGTGGTGTCCTCGTTGGGTGCTGCTTCTTCATGGTGGGAGGAAGTAGGATAAGATAAGGTAAGGAAAGGGTATGGTGATAGGGGTTCCTTCAGGAAACTTTTTCATCATTATCCATGTATGTTTGTCTCTTGGTTGAAGACTAGATGGGTGACAGCAACGCTTTCCACCTCCGTTCTTCTTTTGATGGCAAATGAAGCATTGAGGAGTTTCGGAGCTGGAAGACGTTCAAGGTCTTCCTTCACCTTTGGTATGACAGCTGATGTTCCTCCAATGCCTGGTTCCTTCATTCTCTACTCTGTGTGCAAGGAAGACATTTTACAATCTACAAGACAATACCGATGACAGCTGTGTGGGTGTTCACACCTCGCGTGAAACCCCCCTGAGGGATTTTTTTCATTGCTTAGTAGGGTGTCATATAAATAGCCACTAAAGACGGTGCAGATCGGCACCTGAAATCTCATTCCTCACATCTTCTCTACTATCTATTACTTGAGAATGTGACAATATTTCAGGCGTAAACTCCTACACAAAATAATATAGGACAAAACAGGCTTAAAATGCAAATCTCCACATAATAACCATATGCCGCGTTCTTGGATCTCCGTTGATTTCTCACCAACTTTTTGTTTCTTAGTGGTCACAATGGAAACCATACTTAAATGTACCGACACCTACAATGTCCTACAGATAACAGCTGCTGGTGTTGATTTTTTTTTTTTGACTTTTGACTCTAGCATCTGCCAAAAAAGCTGTGCAGTCTAAGTTTATGCTGCCTATAAATTGGTGCAGCTTTACCCCAAAAACGCACCAAAATTAAGGTGCACTTAGGTCACGTCCCCTTTCGAGCAAAGCCGCACTTGTTGGGCGAGGAGTAAGGGTCCATTCACACGTCCGCATGTGTTTTGCAGTCAGCAAATTGCGGATCCGCAAAACGCAGACACCGGCAATGTGCGTTCCGCATTTTCGCAGACCGCACATCGCTGGCACTATAATAGAAAATGCCTTTTCTTGTCCGCAGTTGCAGACAAGAATAGGGCATGTTCTATTCTTTTTTGGGAACGGAATTGCAGATCCGGAAGTGCGGATGCAGACAGCACATAGTGTGCTGTCTGCATTCGTTCCAGCCCCATTGAAAATGAATGGGTCCTCACCCGTCCCGCAAAATTGGGGAACGGATCCGGACCCAACTTGCAGACGTGTGAATGGACCCTACAAAGCTTTGAAAAATGTAATGCAAAGCAGATTGCACCAAAAACGTCCATAATTTCTATAGTAAATCTACACCATTGACTGTGAGAATATTCTCCAAAAGAGGAGCCCCGGCAGAACCAAATACCGCAGTTCACCGTAATATACCGCCCCATCAAAAGCAAATATCACTGTGTGGCACAATATACTGCCCCAGCAAAACCAAATGCCACAGTGCAGCACAATATACTGCCCCAGCAGAACCAGATACCACAGTGCAGCACAATATACTGCCCCAGCAGAACCAAATACCACAATGCAGCACAATATACTGCCCCAGCAGAACCAGATACCACAGTGCAGCACAATATACTGCCCCAGCAGAACCAAATACCACAGTGCAGCACAATATACTGCCCCAGCAGAACCAAATACCACAATGCAGCACAATATACTGCCCCAGCAGAACCAGATACCACAGTGTAGCACAATATACTGCCCCAGCAGAACCAAATGCCACAGTGCAGCACAATATACTGCCCCAGCAAAACCAAATACCACAGTGCAGCACAATATACCGCCCCAGCAGAACCAGATACCACAGTGTAGCACAATATACTGCCCCAACAGAACCATATACCACAGTGCAGCAAAATATACTGCCCCAGCACAACCAGATGCATCAGTGTAGCACAATATACTGCCCCAGCAGAACCAGATACCACAGTGCAGCACAATATACTGCCCCAGCAGAACCGGATACCACAGTGCAGCACAATATACTGCCCCAGCAGAACCAGATACCACAGTGCAGCACAATATACTGCCCCAGCACAACCAGATACCACAGTGTAGCACAATATACTGCCCCAGCAGAACCAGATACCACAGTGCAGCACAATATACTGCCCCAGCACAACCAGATACCACAGTGTAGCACAATATACTGCCCCAGCAGAACCAGATACCACAGTGCAGCACAATATACTGCCCCAGCAGAACCAGATACCACAGTGCAGCACAATATACTGCCCCAGCAGAACCAGATACCACAGTGCAACACAATATACTGCCCCAGCCGAACCAGATACCACAGTGCAACACAATATACCGCCCCAGCAGAACCAGTTATCAGTTTAGTGCAGCACTAAATAGCTCATCTTATAAGAGCATAAATCAATAAAATATTCCTGACAATTCAAAAATATCCAAACACAAGATGTCTACTACCAGGAGTAATTCTTTAAGGTTCAGCCTCTGCTAATTTGAGCTTCGCTTTTGTATTATGCAAAGGAAAAAAAAAATTGTCTAAAAATAGAACTTTAATCCAATAAAAAGCGTCCCTTAATAATGCAGAGCTTTTATTTCCCATTTTTTTTGGAGCTTTATGATTTATTTTAATTTTTTTTTATCTGCTCCTGCTTGAACTCCGCCATGCTGTGCCACTATCCCCCTTTGTTAATAAAGTGAAATATTTGATCGGGGGTTACAGTTATCTGGGCAGCGGAGAATGTAATTAAATGCACAGTTGTAAGTGAGCTTGAAGGGCCAGGAAGGAATGAAGGATTTTAATCAAACGTAGAGGAGCAATTAATGAAATGCCTGTAACCCTTCCAAGCTGGCTGCTGCTCTCTGGGTCTCCAGCGGCATCCTGTGCCCAGGGTACAGTCGGGGGGGGAATAGGAGAGATTCTTTCATCTCCCAGGATTCCCTGTGGAATAAGACAATAGGATTGCTTCTTGGAAGAGGTATTGATCCGGCTATACAGATTTCTTAGATCGTTGCTAATACATCTTTAGTTCACTCTGTGCATTAAATAGAACCACACACGGGAGCGGGAGCCCGAGTCTAGTACCTCCAAATTAAATGAGGTTTGTAACAAGTGCCGTGTGATTAAACTACAACCTGACGCCTGGCGAGGTGCCTTTCTGGCCGTCAAATGGTTAAACTAAGTTGTGCGATACTTTATTTATTTTTATTATTTTTTTCTTATTTAAATAGCTTTTTTTTATATTTTTTAAATTGTTTTATATTTTTTATTCTAAAATATTTTACTGCTAGCATGTAGCATGAAATACTGTGTGTGTGTAATATATATATATATATATATATATATATAATTACATTTTATTCCTTTTATTTTTTAGATTTCACTTAAGATATTTTTACATTTAAAATTTTATATTTTGTGTTCTAATATTATAATATTTTTGTAAATATATTTTTCAGTCTAAAAGTTGAAAAAGCAATTTTTTTTTAAAGGGAACCTGTCATCCTTTATGCTGAACCGAGGACATCATAAAGTAATGACAAATGAGTTGATTTCCGCAGTGTGTGTCACTCACAAGCGAAGAGTAAGCGGTGGCCGGGAACCAGCATCATAATCACTGCAGCCCAGGCCTTGAGAAGAGTCCGATCTACCTGAGAAGAGTCCTGGTTATTATAATCTCCTGCTCTCCGCCATCTGCTGATGATTGGCAGTTCTCTCCTAGGGAGAAAAGTAAGGGGAAGACTGTCAATCATCAGTAGATGGGCGTGGAGAGCAGAGCTTATGAATAAGGGCCCATTCACACGTCCGCAAGTGTTTTGCGGATCCGCAAAACACGGACACCGGCCATGAGCGTTCCACATTTTGCAGACAGCACATGGCCGGCACAATAATGGAAATGCCTTTTCTTGTCCGTATCTGCGGACAAGAATAGGACATATTCTATTTTTTTGACGGGCTGCGGAACACTGTGTGCTGTTGCCCCGTTGAAAATGAATGGGTCCGCGCTTTGATGCAGACCCATTTTGTGTATGTGTGAATGGACCCTAACTCTGACTCTTCTCAGGTAGATTTGACTCTTTTCAGGGCCTGGGCTGCAATGATTATGATATTGGTTCTCGACACCCACTTACTCTTAGCTCATGAGACAGCGCTAAAATCAACGCGCCTGTCGCTGCTTGATGACAGGTTCCCTTTAAAGGGGTTGTGAAAGAATGGGGCAGGGGTTTGGCAAACCCCTCCAGTCGGCTGGACCTCCCTGCTTCCCGACACCGGCTCCCTGCTCCTTCTCCTCCAGGTCTGCGTTGCTCTGCTGGATTCCTTCTATGTCAACATCCAGTTTGACATTGCCAAAGCCAATCACTGGTGGTGGCGGCGACCAGATCCCCTTGCGTCATGTGACCGTTTGTCATGATGTAAGGGGATCCGGTCCGATGATTAAACCGGATGTTGAGATTGAGGGAGCCCAGGGGAGCATTGCAAGCCTGGAGGAGGAGGAGGAGTGGGAAGCCGACACTCGGAAGCAGGTAAGTCATCTTTCCTTTAACAGGTCTGGCCAAAAATCCCCCCCCCCCCCCCCCCCATTCTTGCACGTCCTCTTTAAAAGGGTTGTTTAGTTTCATGAAGAAACTGAACATCATGAGATCCACCTACGATGCTGAATAGATCATTACTTAACTCACAGCTCGCGCGCTGCTGCTCCGTTTACCTGGATTTTTATTTATATTACATTTTTTGGAGTTGGATTTGCTACTTCTGTTTGTTTCTGCTGTAGAATAAATTGCATTTCCCTCCGCCGTTCCTTTAAATGGCTTTGTAATTGTTTTCTGTTAAATATACATTTATTACACGTACATATTGCTTTTGAGAAGCCACTTTTGCATAATTACCCCTTTTTGTTTGTAGTTTTGATTTGCTGTGAAAGGCCATTAACAGCACGGAGAGTGGAAAAACATCTAGCAAATAAATCCTTCCCCTCCCCCACCCCCAAAAATTTACATTCACTATGACCAGATAATGTTTTTATGAGGAGGGGGCGACGGCGCGTTAATCACTTCAAACAATTTCTGCGAATCCCCTGTGCTTATTCCCGTACTCCTCTGAATATCAATTCATGCTTTTTTTGGCAACCCGTTTTTCCTTTTTAAGGTTTTGCCGTCTGGCCCGGACCTGAAGAGACTGTGACCGTTCTGTCTGACGTAATACACTAATGCAGTCCATAAGTGATGTCACTACTACCTCTATCCTCCGCTTCCTATGTGTATTCATTCCCACGCTTAAATGGAAATGATCCCTTGAAATTTTACTTTGCTGAGATCAGCGGCCAGGGAGGTGTCTGACAGCCGCTTATCTAGGTCCCTCCTTCTTATGGTGTCGGGAAAGATGTTTTTTAAACATTTAGGTGGTGCTACCTTAAGATGTTTCCCTCTGATTCCAGTCTCTTGCCCCATCAAGGAGAGCTGCTAGTGTTTGCTGGGCACCTGCCATACAATGCCCGGAGAGTATCGGGCACAGGTCCTATTGATTAGAACAGGACCTATGTTAGATATTTTCCAGGCTTTGGACAGTTAGGACCCATGTACGGTGCTCTACGGCTGTCGTGGGGATTGCTTGGCATGCTGTCGGAAATCAAACCCCCACCAGATAGATTTTTCTCTATCCTGGTTTTTCGAGAGTATATAACTTCTGGAAAACCACTTTAAGGCCAGTCTAAAATGTCCACTAAACCTACAACTAAGCTTATGGAGAGAAGATCCAAAGTCTGTGCTCCTGGTGCCCCTGGTTGTATTTGACCCCAGTATCCACCAGCGCCTGGTGCAATCATTTAGCTTTTTACTTCTCACAGAATTTTACATCCTCTTCTCCCTTAAACTTGAAGAAAGCCGCCAGGTTCTCGCATCGATCTTAATCTCACAAATAAACTCCTCTAAAATTCCTTATCTCCCTCCGAGAGCTGCTTGGAAGGGGACCAAATCTGTCGGATGAAGAAAGGGATGCTCTTGGAATGGTCCCAACAGCGAACCTGCTCATTGTGGTCGCCTCGCATTGTTCAGATGCCTCTCATATCTTGGATTTTCAACCTCTGGACCAAAATACAGAATCGTTTCTATATATATATTTTTCTATTGTGGACTTCACTTGACGGCTGCTTTGTGACAAGTACGAAACCTGACCTTTCCTGAGTACTGTCTTTTGGTTTGGAGATTCCTTGGCCAAAACAAAAATTTAGGTCATTAGCCTTGTCTGAATGAACACATACTGAGCCTCTGAAGTGACTACCACCATGGCCTTTAGGTCAGAGGGCAGCAGTGATGGTCTCCTTACTTCAACCTAGGAAAGGGTAAGTATAAAATCATGTGGGCTGAAAAATCAAACCTCACCTCGAGAACATACGCTCCAATGTTTGAAGAACGCAACACCTCCTTTTCCTACGAGCATGTTGACGTTGAAGGGGTCTAAGGATTGACCATAGACCTGACTTGTCTATGGCTGCCTTTTTTTTTTCCAAATGCTTGAATCCTTTTCCATATCCTCTCAGTCCTAAGGCTTATCCTGCTCTCCTGATGGAAGAAAAACTGTCCCAAGTACTGCTGTCCTCCTGTTTGGCGGAAGGACCTTCGAGTCTCCTTGGACACCGTGCACCTGCAAATTCTGCACCCCCTGTTCTTCTTCTACTTGCGTAGTTAGCAAAACGCCCAAAGCATAATGTATGCTCTTCAACCCTACCCTTGATAAGTAGGCCATAGCTTGGACACCATTCGTTCCTTCCCAGTTGCCCCCCCGTGGATAATGACTTCTAAGTGGAATTAAATATATCATCTGTTCTGTTGTCACCCGCATTATTGATAGGCTGCCTTATAATCTCCGCTTAACACTCATCGTGTCCAAATCACCAGCTCCATCTTCCTGTTCGGCTGGTAAGTAGGAGCTCAGGTGATACAATCCCAAACCGGGTGGTTCCAGCGGTGGGGAGTCATGTCCTTCACATGATAGATTATTTAGCCTACTTTTGTGGACCAGTGATGCATTGAAGTTGCTTTATCTTGCAAGGTTTGGCTTCCAGCTGTGCGTCCTTATTCTTGTCCTATTCTTGTCTCTCGCTCTGTGAAATCGTCCTTCTAATGCCCCCGCTATTAATGACATCATATTTCATTTTCCTATGGGTCCATCTTCCGCTAATGCCCTGACATGTACAGGAGTTTTGAGGGATTGCGTCGTCGTATCTACCCTTCTCTTACACTATTTGATGCGTCATTCTCAATTAGTGCGTTGGTTTCTGGCTACGTGAGACATGTTTCATTCAGGGCGACCTCCTATGGTGGGCCGCTCCAATGTTTTCATTCCAAAAAAAAATCTTGCCTGGAGCTTCATATTTAAGAGGAACCAACTAAATTAACAAGCCAGCCCATGTGGAATCTAATTACCTAGCAGCCGGAGGGCAGATATTAATACATTTCATAAGTACCGTTGACTATTGGGACATTGGAGGAACGCTGCTTCTGCTCAACCTTCTTGGTTCATTAGGAGTTACGGGGAGGAACTGAGCCTCAAAAGGGAAAGGAAAAAAATAAATGAAAGCGGCGTTTGGGTCCTGTGTGTCGTGGATTTATTGATGGAGCCAGAAGGACTCTTCCTCTGTCTCATTGATGCATTCCATATATAGTGTAGCGTCAGATCTGAAGGAGCTGTGTGTGCGGGTGTTGTTTAGGTGGTTTTGTGTATTTTTGTTTTTGTTCTGCTTTGGTTTTCTGAGCGTTTTATGGAACAAGTCCTTGGTTTGCATGAAGATATTCAGCTGTTGTCATGGGTTTTGTGGGAGATTTTTGTTCTATTTTCAGAAGCCTTTTAAGCTTCTGAATCCGCGGTGTTGAGGAACTTGGCTTCCTGTTTTTGTTTTATACTTTATTTCCATCTCTTAAAGTGATGGCATCTCACTAGAATAGGTCCTCACTGTGGTTCCAACCTCCACCGATCCCAATATTGAAGGCCTCACCGTGCTGGTTTAGCTATGCGGCCAGTCTTTCCCCGCATGGCGCACGCTCATGCCAAGGAGCGGTGCTGTCTAGGAAAAACGATGGACGCTACATCAGTGCTGTGGCCCCTTTCATTCTCGGGATCTATGGGGGTCCCAGAGATCAGACCTCCACTGTTAGCAAAGTGATGGAGAATACTACCTATATTCCATGATTTTGGGAATACCTCTGTAGGGTAGAGCACATGTGGGGGGAAACTCTGCAGATTTGCCGCAATGGTTTTCTGTGCAGCATTTTAAAGTAACAGCAAAGTGAAGGAGATTTCAGCAAACGCATCTGGAAATTAACCTGCAGAAAGTGAAACCCGCTGCAGATTCTGTGTCAAAATCCACCTGTAACGCACACAGATATTAATGCGAATTCATTGTGAAACTTGCCACACGTCTGCATCGTTTTTTTTCTGCCGCAAAATGCATCCTGCCTGTGTGGGTGTGCCGTTACAGAGAATCGGTTTGTTGGAGGCGGCTTTCCAATGAATGCAATTTAATATATTATCTAAGTTGCAGTACCGCTTTTCTCCACTGACATTTTCCATAGACCTCTATGCAACAGCGCCCTCCCATCAAATTCTGTAAAAAAATAAAATAATAATAAAAATTTGGAAACGCTTTTCCAGAAAGGGCAGATCCTTGTGCTAATGAACTTGCCAACCTCTACAGTGTAAATGAGTGCTACAGTGCCTTGGGGTACCTCTACTGCTTCTTTTTGTAGGTTCCAGACCCACAGTGCACAAGGGCAAAAGAAGGAACATGAGCAAAATAAAATAATGGAAAAAAAGTAGTCTGATCTGTACAGAAAGTCTACCTTAAATGTCAGCCTCAGGATTTAATGCCACTGCTTCTGAAGAGCAAACGTTCAGGCGAGACACCTAAGACATTGCGTTGCTTGTGAAATTTCCTAGTCTCCATGCAAATGTAATCAGGGAGCGTTCCTGATCACGGCGTTGAGTGGGGCACGGATCTGCGATCTTAGTAATGTTTGGCTGAGTATCTTCTTTCCTTTCTTCTTCAGGCTCCTGAACGAGGCCTATTTGGAGCTTCAGGTTGGCAGAATTGTCTGGCAGATATTTGATTTTAACCCATGAGGAGCATTAAAGGGTATATCTCATGTTAACGGCACAATTTGCAGCCTTTCTAGCATCAAAAAAGATCATTTTCATCATTTTTTTTTTCATGCGTTCCCCTTGGTGCTCCTGGAGCAGTCTCTGGACAATATCGGTCTCCTTCCCCCTCTGGGATAGCATAGTCCCTTCTTACTCCCCGTGCAGAAGCCGTCTTCTCATCTATACTGCCATCTACTGCCAAGGTTCTGCTCCTTCTTGACTAGCAGGGGAGAAAGTTATTTCTATTGGCTGCCCTGCAGTAACCAGAGGGTTTCTATACAGAGGCCTGACTGCTGGGGGGGAGAGTGACTGAGCATGTGTGACCAGCACCACTTACCTCATTAGGTGGATGTGCACACCGCTATACACTGTAAACAAAACCAGGTAGCCCCATGCTGTGTCACTGAACATCAGATGGTGCCATGCTAAGTGAATGAACTCCAGGTGGCGCCATACTAATGGTGAACATCAGGTGGCGCCATACTAAGTAAATGAACGCCAGGTGGCGCCATACTAATGGTGAACATCAGGTGGCGCTATACTAAGTAAATGAACGCCAGGTGGCGCCATACTAATGGTGTACATCAGGTGGGGCTATACTAATGGTGAACATCAGGTGGCGCCATACTAAGTGAATGAACACCAGGTGACACCATACTAAGTGAATGAACGACAGGTGGCGCCATACTAATGGTGAACATCAGGTGGCGCTTTACCAAGTGAATGAACGCCATGTGGCGCCATACTAATGGTGAACATCAGATGGTGCCATGCTAAGTGAATGAACTCCAGGTGGCGCCATACTAAGTAAATGAACGCCAGGTGGAGCCATACTAATGGTGAACATCAGATGGTGCCATGCTAAGTGAATGAACTCCAGGTGGCGCCATACTAAGTAAATGAACGCCAGGTGGAGCCATACTAATGGTGAACATCAGGTGGCGCTATACTAAGTGAATGAACGACAGGTGGCGCCATGCTAATGGTGAACATCAGATGGTGCCATACTAAGTGAATGAACGCCAGGTGGCGCCATGCTAATGGTGAACATCAGATGGTGCCATGCTAAGTGAATGAACTCCAGGTGGCGCCATACTAAGTAAATGAACGCCAGGTGGCGCCATACTAATGGTGAACATCAGGTGGTATGTATATGTAAGTAAATCTACTCACTGGATCATCTCTAGCCACAAGTGAATGGCAGACATACTCATTATGATCTGGAGGATGAATATGATATTCCATGGTGGGAGACCCCCTTTAAAAGCATCAACAAGATTTTTAAGGAGCGCTTGTTGCCTCTTATTCTCCTGTAGGACGGTATACAGTTCATTCAAGCAACCCTAGGGTTGTCGTCAGTTTTTAAAATTGCTCTATAGGGGTGAGTTTACCCTTGCCCCTACTCATTGCTCACGTGGTAGTCCCTGGCAGAGAGGAGTCTGACGCTTCTGGTCATGTGCTGCTTTAGCCAATCACATGATAGGTTATCTTGTCATGTGACTGGCTGAGAAGCTGCCATTGGCTACGAATGGATTGTTTTACAAATATCTCTGAACGACGGGAGACGAGAAATCCTGTCTGTGAAGTCCATACGGCTGCAGTGATGGTCCCCAGCAGGGTGGTCACACATCTTTCACAGTCTCCTGAATGGCAGATCTCCCTGCGTGTGCAGTTAAAGGAACAGTCCATGCAGGGCTAGAGGCTGCAGAGCTCAACTGCCCCTTCAAGTTTAACCTAGAGTCTCCCTTTAAATATTACCCTTTCGCTAAGTATGGAAATATGACGTTCAGGAGCCAAGAAAAGATGGGTGACTATCTTGAATAGCAGATCCACCCAGTTATACAGTGAAAACCACCCATCTCTGTAGCTGAGTGCCAGTCCGGCAGCCATATTGGTGGTCACCCATCTTTTCCAGGCTCCTGAATGGCAGATCTTTATAGTTATTTGTGAGACCTCCTCTTAAACAATGGAGATTTTCCAACCCCTGTGGGAGCTTTAATAGCAATGGTAATGAGTGTCACCCAGCTTTCCCAGCCTCCTTCAGTCATGCAGTGAAACATACCCCCTTCAGGGTCTTGTAAAGCTGGGTTACACCCACCGATCACCCCGCTGCCTGAAGTAAAGGTGGCGTTTCCCTTTAATTCTGCATGGTGTCAGAATGACAGGTTGTGGTTTATAGAAGTTATCCTCGAAGCCGCTAGAATATTTTAGTGCAGGATGCTGGCGCCGCTGATCTCCTGTAGAGCTGCCTTCGTCTTATGCAGATCTGATGCGCTAATTGCAGAAAGCCTAATGAATGACAAAGCAAAATATCTGGATAGATGGAAATGACCTGGTATCTGAAAGCCCATAAACCGCGCAATATTCATAAATCGTCTCTCCCTCGTCGGCGCCGTCCATTACCCGGCAGCCCTGGCAGAGCGGCAGGTTTCCACCAGCGTCCTGATCAATCACATCCTGACAGTGCCCCCATCCGGACCTGCCCTGCAGCCCCCCTCAGAGCAGTCCTAGAAAAGCTGGCTGCCAATGATCAGGACTCTCACTTAGCCTCTTGGATAGTCACCCAGCTTTCCCAGACTCCTCACTAATAGATCCGCCTAGTAATGCAGCCATATTGGACTATTCCTTCAAAGGTAGGAACTTTGGCTCTTCAGGACTCTGGAAAAGCTGGATGACGAATCTACTCCTTTGGATTTATAGGGCGTCAAAGGAAAAGTATGACTGATTATGGGATAATATTCCCTGGGACTATATTTCTGTATCACTAGGCAGGTTTAGCATTCAGGAATCTAGGAAAGCTGGGTGGCAACCTACCTAGGTCTTTCAGAATCCTGATTAGAACATGAAGCTTTTTCCCGTTCAGGAGACTCGGAAAGCTTAGTGTCCAGCTTTGTTAGAACTGCAGTGGTCACTGTAATTAGAAGTGACCCAGCTTTTCCAGATACGGATGAAAGCGGATTTTTAATCCAAAAGTTTCAGTGCTTATCTGCTTTCATATGACTGCGTATACCATTCCGGAGCCTGGGAAAGTCTGATAACTGGCAGCTCGTCCCTCCCCAGGCTGCCCCCTACTCCATTACTAGCTACATTTGCCATTCAGGACACTGGCAAAGCGGGGTATGGCTTGTACTGTAGCTCATATAAGGGGTTGTCAACCCTCTTTTCCAGACTTTTGGATTTCCAATCTTTATATTTAGGAAAATGAGGGATATCTCTGGCTATTACTATATAGATCTGCCATTCAGGAGCCTGGGAAAGCTGGGTGGCCACCATTATGGCTGCTGTACTAGCTCATTTTTCTCACTTTCTTTAATGGAAGCCATCCTTACTGTAGACCCTTCACTTTGTAACGTGCCGTTCAGGACACTGGGGAAGCTGGGTGACATCCCTGCCGGGTTTTATCCATCTCTTCCAGTCTTCTGCCGGGTAGATCAGGAATTGGGGGAGGCGTTGACGTGTAGATCTAAGTAGATCTGTCGCTCAGGACCCTGCCAGCAGCAGCGGCCATGGTGGCGGCTCTCCATAGGAATGCATTGCTGGTGTCTTTGTCGCCTTCTGCAGTTTTCTATGATGTTGATTTATCTGCTTTTTTTCCTCCTCTTCTGTCTCAGGTCTCCCGTGTGCCGGTTGAGAGTTGTGAGCAGTACCAGAGCTGTGACACCTGCCTGGGCTCCCGGGACCCCCACTGCGGATGGTGTGTGCTCCACAACACGTAAGTCTGACTTCTCCAGGCTGCGGAGGTCCTGGGGGACTTGTGAGAAGCCTCGGTGCCCTGCTGCCGCATGACAGCCCCTCTCAGTCTTCTGCTTTAAATAGCTCACGTCTATTCCCCCCTGAGCAGCCGCGGGCCGGGCCCGCACCCAGGAGTCTGGCAGAGCGAGGAGCGCTAATTTAGGCCAGGTGCAGGAAGGACAGCGCTGGCATCCTTCACAGATAGCGATTTCTGCTGGAGGACATCTCTGAGCTCGATAAAACAGTGCAGGGAATTCAAGGAGGTCGGGCGGTGACTTAAAGGGATTGTCCAGAATTTGGAAAAGAAACAGCACGACACTTGTAAATGTGCTTTTTTTTTCTTCTGATATTGCAGCTCAGCTCCATTAGATTTAGTAAGGCTTAACTGCAATACCATGCACAACCTGGAGATCGGTGTGGCAGTATTTCTGGGAGCAGGCAGCCAAAAGGCTAGGGGGCACATCGCTGCATTTTAAAGATCTGGAGCCTTGGGTATTTTCCTTGGGCCCAATGCAAAGTACTCCTGTGGATTTCTGGGTAAAAAGGAGTCGCCCTCTGCTGGTCACGTAATGGTACATTGGTTGGAATTAGGTAGGTGCATGTGGGCTCACTGACTTTGACAGGCCAAAGAGGTCACCCAAGATTAGGAAAAACCCGGCTGCGTTCTTCCATAAACAGTGCCACAGGGTGTGTCTGTATTGCCGTTCAGCCACATTCAATTGAATAAAGCTGAGTTGCAATACCTGACACAACCCCTAGACAGGTGTGGCGCTATTTCTGGAAGAAAGCAACCATTTAGGTTTTTTAAAGTACTGAACAATCCCTTTAAATCAGGCATGCTCAACCTGCGGCCCTCCAGCTGTTGCAAAACTACAACTCCCAGCATGCCCGAACAGCCTACAGCAGGGCACTGTGGGAGTTGTAGTTTTACAACAGCTGGAGGGCCGCAGGTTGAGCATGCCTGATTTAAGTAGTCTGCTGTCTTTGGCTCTCCAGTTGTTATGAGACTACAACTCTCAGCATGGCTTAAGGAGTAGTTTCACAGCAGTTACAAGTCGCTGACCACTGCCCTACGATGAGCGAGCTCTTCTGCCAATCTATCGTTGTGCCAATTCTCCATGACTTTATTTATTTAAAGGGGCAGTACACCAGAAATCAGCAGCTTATAATAGTGTTGGTGCGTTATAAGGGGAGAGGCCGATATTAGTCATCTGTATGTGAATGTAGATGGCTCTAGGGGGTCTCAACGCTGCAGAGAAGTAGTCATCATGGGGGGCCGGGGTGGGGAGAGTTCTGCACTTCTGTCACTCCTCCCGTTATATGGCTGAGGATAAGAGAAGCTTTCGCTGTAATGTCTCCTAGTAAATCAAGTGGACAGAATGGTTCTCGCTGCAGCGCTTCTGCTGGGGGTTGTAGTTCAGCCCTGATACAGTGCGTCAGTCCAGTTTTGTATTCCGTAGATCTCCCTGTCGCCCTTTATCCGGTGGGATTTCATCTGAACGCTGACACAATGTCATTACGCTCAGGTTAGGAGTTGGCGGCGAGTTTTGTTTTCCCATCGACCCTGCCAAGTACACATGACAGGTGGAGCATTACAGGCAGCCGGAGCTGTAATCCCTCTCTGCAGCCTACATGTGAGGCTGGGATTACTGGCCGCCATGCATCAGGACTGGAGCTGTACACCTGCTGGGAGGTTATATGAAGATTAATCCATGTATAAGATGGAGCTCTGCAGCTTTCTGATAGACTTCCTGTTCCCGTTCCTCACCATTTTCAAGATCTCTGCTTGCTGTTCATGGCTATAACATTCCTGTTTAAATCCAGAGGGTCAAAACCGACACAGAGCTGCAGGGCTCGTTACAGCATATCCTGGCGCTGTCTGTAATAATCCGCATCCGTCTGTGTCACGGGATAAATGGCTACATTTCCATTTCGTTCTAGAAAAACGTTTTTACTAAGATTTCATAGCTTAAATTGACATCCTGTCTTCTCCTCTAGTCACACCCTGAGCTGCAGATGAAATTCTGAGAGAGAAAAGTGCAGGGTGGGAGCCAGGTGATAGCTGATCTGGTAGATCACACGTCTCATGTAGGAGTGAGGAGAAACGGGCTGAATTTTGAATGCAGCTCTGGATGTGAATGGAGTAAATAAGTTTTAAAGAAGTCAGGTTTTTGCAGAATTACTCTGGAATTGTTAAGTGAGGTTCTGTTTGCTCCAAATGTGTACAATTGAATGGAACAGAAGTGATTGTCTTTGCTGCCATCCTTATGTTTCCGTTGGGGGTTGTCATCCTTCCTCAGCTCTGAGTGACGGGCAAGCAGGTTTGGCAGCTTACTGGACTTCTAATTCCTTAGTGTATTGAGCTGCCAGTCTCTCCAGCTTCACGTGTCCAGCCTGGCAGGGAGCGGATGTTGCAGCCGCCGAATGCCCGGGACAGGAGAGCTGTCAGTCGGCGGCGTCCACTGCGCCACGTTCTCAGCTGTCACGGCTCCCGCAGTTTGATGGAAGAGATTCTCACCTCTAAGTCCCCGTCCATGGAACCAATTAAGTTGATGCGCAGTCACTGATTACGGGGAGATGGCGGTTTATTCCAGAACTTTTATATTTATGTAGATAGGATGCATTAAGCCCCATTATCCTGTCAGCTGCCGGGGGCGACCTCTGACCTATAGATAATCTCGTCCTATACATTGTAGATGTTCTCGAAAAGACAAGTGCGAGCGCGCCGACGAGCTGCACCGCTTCACGACTGACCAGCACCAGTGTGTCCAGCTGACCGTCCACCCCAAGAACATTTCTGTCACCATGTCTGAAGTTCCAGTGAGTTATAGAAATATCTATCTAATATCTGAGTATCTAATATCTATCTATCTGTAATATCTATGTATCTAATATCTATCTGTAATATCTATGTATCTAATATCTATCTATCTGTAATATCTATGTATCTAATATCTATCTATCTAATATCTCTCTCATATCTATCTAATATCTATCTAATATCTAATATCTATGTATCTAATATCTATCTAATATCTATCTATCTGTAATATCTATGTATCTAATATCTATCTATCTAATATCTCTCTCATATCTATCTATCTAATATCTATCTATCTTCTATCTATCTAATATCTATCTATCTAATATCTATCTAATATCTAATATCTATCTATCTGTAATATCTATGTATCTAATATCTATCTATCTAATATCTCTCTCATATCTATCTATCTTCTATCTATCTATCTAATATCTATCTAATATCAATCTGTAATATCTATGTATCTAATATCTATCTATCTAATATCTCTCTCATATCTATCTATCTATCTATCTATCTATCTATCTATCTATCTATCATATTTGCAGTTATTTTATTGCCTTCTTCTTGCAGATGGTTCTCCAGGCCTGGAATGTCCCTGACCTTTCTGCTGGGGTGAACTGCTCCTTCGAGGATTTCACAGAGATGGAAGGACACATAGAAGGAGACAAGATTTACTGCACGTCTCCCTCTGCCAAGGACATCATCCCCATCACACGGGGCCAGGGTGAGCTTCATGGTCCTGCAGGGTGGTCACTCGGATGAATTCCTGAAGCTCTAACACACTGACAGTGACAGTGGACGGGCTGCGCAGGTGTGGGGGCTGCGCAGGTGTGGGGGCTGCGCACCTGACACTGCTGTGTGCAGACATCCTGCTGGGAGGGCAGTTAACCCATCAGATACCATGACCCAGCAGACTTACAAACCTGAGGAACATCTGTACATAGCACTCTCTGCTGTGAAACATGTGGTTTTTCTACCAAGAAATAAATAAATAATAATAATCAACCCTTCATCTCCTACAATGCAGAGCCACAAAATGCTGAATGTTTTAGAATCTCAGCACGGTTTTAAGTGCAGCTTTGGCTGTGACTGGAGTATATAAAAAAATCTGAAATATTCTGCTGCTGAGATTTCTTCCATCTTTGAGCTCTGTTGATGGCCGGTCCTCGTGAGGGGGCGGCCTTGTGGTGAGTGGGTGTTTGTAAAAACTGCAGCACCCCTCAGAGAGGGGTCATAAGACCCAGCGTGAGCAGCCACGGGCGTCAGAGCCTCTTGGCTGAGGGACAGGAGGGAGCGATGTTTTCACGGCCTTCATAAATAGCACAAACAAAAGGCCCTAGTCTGGCAGAAAACGCCTCCTCAGCTCTTACGACTTTTCCCTAATTCTGCCTTAAAGAGCCGGCTTTTGTCGGAGAACAGAAGCCGCCTTTGTTTGTCAATATGTATTCACCCCCCCCCCCCTCCCAATCTCCAATCCTTCTACGAAGTCTCCAGTTTCACCGTCACGCTGCAGTTCTTTGTACAGCAAAGTCACAATAGGGCAAATACGTCAGGAGAAATGGCGCTCAAAATACTCCTAAAATCATGCAATCGACAAGCCTCATAACATGAGGGCAGTCCTTTTTCTGTAGTCATCTCATTATCATAGCAGGCAGGATTACATTGACAGGTAACATCGACATAAAGGTGACACAGGATCCGCCATTCACAGTAGGCAATGTCACAGCTCTGCCTCTCTGCACAGGGGCCACCTAGCCTCATTGTAGTCCGACACTTCATGTTCTGTGGAGATCATTTCTCAGCAGTCATCCCATTAACATCACAAACAGAACTGCAATGACGGCTATTACCTATGTATAGATGATACAGGATCCAACATTCACAATTGGTGATGTCAAATCTCACCATCTTCATCTTCCAGCGCCTAGCCTCCTTATAGTCTGACACTTATTGTTCGGTGGAAATCACTTCTCAGCAGTCATCTCATTATCACCACATGCAAATTACAGTGACAGGTAATACCTACATACATATATATATATATATATATATATATATATATATATATATGTATTAAAGATCCACCTTTTACATTTGATGATGGACACCGCTTAAGCTCCCCGTCCCTGTGCAATGACCACCGAGTCTCATAATAGACTGACACTTCGTGTTCTGTGAATATCACTTCTCAGCAGTCATCGCATTATCATAACAGGCAGGATTACAGTGACAGAAATCACCTATATAGATGGGTAACTCATGATCCACTATTCACAATAGATGATGGACACAGCTTATTCTTTCCCCTTTCCTGCCCAATGACCACCGAGCCTCATAATAGACTGACACTTTGTGGAGATCACTTCTTAGCATTCATCTCATAATCATCACAGGCAAGATTACAATGACAAGGTATCTCCTATATATGGGTAAAACAGGGATACATCATTCACAATAGGTGATGGCCACAGCTCATGTCCTCCCCTTCTCTTCTGTACAGGTCACGGAGCATGCCCACAACACTCTCCCATAGAAGTCAATGAGTTATCTCAGGGCCACAGGTTCCTATGGTCCATGTGGCTGCTGTAAGACAAATCTGTGAAGGTTAATAGCTGCTCAGGCAGGATGGTCATCTTTATGTGCCCCCCACTACAGCACTGCCCCCTTATCTTCTACCTTGGGACATCTTGAGCCCACTTGTAAGGTACGGTCGATGTTGCTCATCTTTTCTTTTCTCTTTTCCAGGGGACAAGAGAGTCGTTAATCTTTACCTAAAGTCCAAAGAAACGGGGAAGAAGTTTGCAAGTGTCGACTTCGTCTTTTACAACTGCAGCGTCCACCAATCGTAAGCGATTCCTTCACATTACAAATCGTTGTCTAATCATGTGCCCATTTAAATCCAGGCAGCTCCCTGGACGCAATACCAGTCTCAAAGGGGTGTGTATACTTTTGCAACCATTTCCTTTTATTGCTCCAGCGCTTAAAAAAATAATAGTTAAGCAAAGCAATAATTTGAATTTTAAAATGCTAGTAGTTTAATGTATGCAGCCCCTGTGCAGACCTATGTGTCTCCATGGTTACAGACCACAAACAAACCCTGTGTAGTCGGATCCTATTACGCAATTTTGCGACTCCCTCTTCTACTGACAGGAGGGGGTTTCGGGGGGGACGACGACGACAATTGAAGTTGCCGATCACTGCAGAAACAGATTACAACCAGGGGTATTTTGGGGACTGGGGAAATCTGTTGCAAAAGTATACACACCCTTCAATTTTAAAGGGATTGTGTCTGATATTGCTCAGCCCTATTGCAATGAATGGGGCTGAGATGCAATACCTCACATAACCTGTGGACTGGTGTGGTGCTGTTTTTTGTAATAAAAAAATAATAATATTTATATTTTCCGAACCCTTGACAGCTTTTTTTAAGGATTGTCCTTTCACTCCAGGGTTTCAGCCTGTGAGTCAGATGGATCTGTCAGGGCATGCTGGGAGTTGTAGTAGTACAACAGTGTAGCCGTCATATCTCTTATCAGGCCGTGTGATGTACTGTATGTGAATGGAAGGCGGCTGCTCGTGTCTCTGTGCTTTAGGGCGAGAGGGGGGCACGCTCATGTCCTTTTTATGCCTCCTGTGCCCGGGAGGCTGGGACCTCGTGTCCATTTATGGTGTAATGAAACGTGCCAGGGTGATGTTTAGAGAAGGAGCCGGAGGAGGCTCGGGGGCCCGGGCGAGCCGCCGCTCCTTTATAAACACCTACGTTCCGTCGGCCTCTCTTTTCCCTTTATTAGGGATTCACTAATGGAAACTTTTCTGCGCTCGCCGCCTTTGGACGCCGCTTGTAAAGGAAATGCTCGCTGCAGGCGTATCTGCTCCGCGGGAATCGGCGGGGGTTTTGTAGCGCAGCTTTTGATAGAAACGATACAGAAAGTAGACCTGACATCCTAGCTTCCTTTTAAGCAGGGATCTGTCTCAGCGTGGCCCCGGGGGAGTCTGCAAAGTGGCCCCGTCTACCTTCTGCTAACACTTTCTATCTGGCTGTGCTTTGCCGCCGCTTCTCCTGCTGCAGTCGCTGCTGTGGGTGGATTTTTATTTATTTATTTATTTTTTCCAACCTTTTCATGTTGAGAAGAGCGGCTAGACGACGTCGGCGCCGCTTATCGTCGGCAGCTTTCAGCGACGTGTTTATGGTGGAGATACCGGTAATCATTCGGCCCACAGCTTTTGCACGTTTATCGGCAGCACGGGGACCGATCCTGACTTCTGCCACTCCATAGCCATTAGAGAATACCTTTTAGAGAACAGCAAGGGGTACGGTGGTCAATGCCGGGGGTCCATGGGTGGGCCGATGCCTGACCCACATCCAAAACCGACCCAAATAGAATATACTAAATTTAAAGGGACAGCCTGAAGACTGTACTCTCTCCGTTCCCTGGTGTCGGCCGCCCATGACTCCAGCTCAGCGGCAGTGTCTGATGTAAAGCCTCTTTCACACGGTCCGTATTTGTAACCCAAACGGAGGGGTGGGTCCAAAACACAGATGAGATGCAAATAATTCCATTCCATCTTATCTCTGTTTTGGACCCACTCCTGTTTTCAGCTTACAAATACTGACCGTGTGAAAGAGGCCTAATATGACTCTTCAGAGGCCCGTGTGCTGCCCATCCCCCATGCTTTACACTGCAGCTCTGCTTGAGAAATGGCGTCTGTCTAGAAGCGCCTTATGATTATAAATTGCAAGCAGCTAAATCAATAGCAAGATAACAGTACGTTCACACGTGTTAACGAGGTTGTCCGAGCGTTTAATACTGATGGCCTTTCCTCAGGATAGGTCCTCCGTATCTGATCGGTGGGGTTCTGACTCCTGGCACCCCCCGCCGATGAATTGTTTGGCGAGCCCCGCAGTCCCTTCCTAGGTCATGTGACGTCTCGTCCTACGATCACATGGCCTAGGTGCAGTTCAGTCCTTGCAATGCCAAGCACAGCCACTATAGAATGGATGGCGCTGTGCTCGGTGAGCTGCAAGGAGGCCACAGCATCTTCAAAGCACAGGGGGTGCCACCGATCACATAATGAGGGTAGGTCATCAGCATTAAACACTCAGAGAACCCCTTTAATTTATGCTGCAAGGCGGTTGGTGCTGAATTCCGGCAGATAGGCCGCGCGTTAATCCGCAGCGGACGCATCCTGTTTGGACTTACCTGAACAGGACCTACCCAAGATCTGCATAAAAGGTGGGTCTGTGTGGCTCCTGACCTGTGGCGGTGCTGCCCCTCAAGCAGAAGAGTTCATCCGCCGAGTCCTCCCTGACTCACCAGAGAGCGGCGGCGCTGCGCAGTCTTTAAATTAATATCCGCCGCTGAAATCAAACTGCATAAATTTGCATAAAGAGCGCGCCAATTAACATGTTTGTAGGTAAAGCTAAAGGCTCCTCGTTTCCAAAACGAGGGGAGAGATGTTGCCGGAGACGTTGGGAATGAATTTCTTCTCTTTTGCGAGCAGCTTAATTAAATATTTCCTCAATGTTGTCGTGTTTGTGTAGGGTTATTTTTGTATTTTTTTTCTTCACATTTTGCGTAGCGCAGATTTATATTTAATGGCGGCGGCGCATCTCGCTGGGAGGAGATCTTGGGGCTGTGGAAGCGCTTCTCCGCTGAGACGACCCCACCTTGACATATTAAAGTGTAACTCCGAGGGGAGAGGATCCCGTGCATTTTAAATGCGGATCTGTGCCGCGCATATTCCCTCTTTAAATATTCTCCGGCTGTTTACAAAAACTGCGGCCGCTCTGGAGGATACGGTGAATTTTTTCATTTTTTTTTTCTCTTTTTGCACAGTCTGGATGGGTTTTTAGATGAAGGCATTTCCTTTCTGATTAAAGGAGCGCTGGCGGATTTGACTTGATAGTTCTGCTCGTGGATCTGCATTTTTTATGGGTTCTTTGAGATGCGACGATCACTTGAGATGTAGTGCGGAGGATGGGAAAGTTTCCTTCTAACTCTGTCTAATATTTCTAGTAAAATTCAATGGAAGCAGTCACAGGGTCGCTGGGTGATCGGCGTCTCGCCGCTCACTGATATTGTCAATTTGTACCTAAGACCCTTAAAGGGGAACTTCACTTTTACAGTTTAATTCTCAGTAAATGTTTGCTTTTCCTATTTTGCACTGATTTGGATTTATACTCTAATCACATCCAAAGTAGAATCCAAAATGTCAGCTTTGAAGACTGCAGAAATGTGAGTGCAGCTCTGGAGTATAATACAGGATGTTACTCCGGATCAATACAGGATAAGTAATGTATGTACACGGTGACTCCACCAGCAGAATAGTGAGTGCAGCTCTGGAGTATAATACAGGATGTAACTCGGGATCAGTACAGGATAAGTAATGTATGTACACAGTGACTGCACCAGCAGAATAGTGAGTGCAGCTCTGGAGTATAATGCAGGATGTAACTCAGGATCAGTACAGGATAAGTAATGTATGTACACAGTGACTGCACCAGCAGAATAGTGAGTGCAGCTCTGGAGTATAATACAGGATGTAACTGAGGATCAGTACAGGATAAGTAATGTATGTACACAGTGACTGCACCAGCAGAATAGTGAGTGCAGCTCTGGAGTATAATACAGGATGTAACTCAGGATAAGTAATGTATGTGCACAGTGACTGCACCAGCAGAATAGTGAGTGCAGCTCTGGAGTATAATACAGGATGTAACTGAGGATCAGTACAGGATAAGTAATGTATGTACACAGTGACTGCACCAGCAGAATAGTGAGTGCAGCTCTGGAGTATAATACAGGATGTAACTCCGGATCAGTACAGGATAAGTAATGTCTGTACACAGGGACTGCACCAGCAGAATAGTGAGTGCAGCTCTGGAGTATAATACAGGATGTAACTCGGGATCAGTACAGGATAAGTAATGTATGTACACAGTGACTGCACCAGCAGAATAGTGAGTGCAGCTCTGGAGTATAATACAAGATGTAACTCAGGATCAGTACAGGATAAGTAATGTATGTACACAGTGACTGCACCAGCAGAATAGTGAGTGCAGCTCTGGAGTATAATACAGGATGTAACTCGGGATCAGTACAGGATAAGTAATGTATGTACACAGTGACTGCACCAGCAGAATAGTGAGTGCAGCTCTGGAGTATAATACAGGATGTAACTCAGGATCAGTACAGGATAAGTAATGTATGTACACAGTGACTGCACCAGCAGAATAGTGAGTGCAGCTCTGGAGTAAGTAATGTATGTACACAGTGACTCCACCAGCAGAATAGTGAGTGCAGCTCTGGAGTATAATACAGGATGTAATACAGGATCAGTACAGGATAAGTAATGTATGTACACAGTGACTGCACCAGCAGAATAGTGAGTGCAGCTCTGGAGTAAGTAATGTATGTACACAGTGACTCCACCAGCAGAATAGTGAGTGCAGCTCTGGAGTATAATACAGGATGTAATACAGGATCAGTACAGGATAAGTATTGTATGTACACAGTGACGTCACCAGCAGATTAGTGAGTGCAGCTCTGGAGTATAATACAGGATGTAACTCAGGACCAGTACAGTGTAATGCGTGTACACAGTGACATTTACGGAGATGAATTCTGTGTGTAATATGTTAATGCTCTTACTATGGTTGACTTCACCGCTGCACAAGGATCGTCTGTTCCAAATGGGCCCCCGGACCCCGTGACGATGTGCATGACTCAGTATGTAAATTGCCTTGGTGAAGTGATTATCCTATATTATCCACAAGCGCAGAGAAGAATATAGAGACGGTCTTGTGCGGGGTGAGGATGACTCCCTTTTATACTGGCGCAGTTGGGCCAGAGGTCAAAGGTCAGGGTGGCAGAAAGTCCTGAAGCGGCTGATAATTAGCATAAATCCTAAGCCCCCTGCAGCTTTTGTACAATACTTGCGCCCTGATCTTATCTTTCTTGGACGGGGGGTTTGACCCCCACGCACTGAAGAGATGAATGGTGGATATTATGACATCACGGCGTGTGAAATCCTCCGATGCGATCTGCTAAGAGGCTGACCATCTCCGTGAATGGTTATGCTGATTTTCTCTAATCTCTTACGGCCTCAGAGTAAAAGATCAATATAGAATTTTATTTCAGCGTTTAATAGTCATAGAGGAAAGCCTATTATAGATATGATGGTTTTGGCACGTATCGCCACGCGTTTCACAGTGTGCGGCTTGAAACGAGGATGATGCCACTGGCTGCGGTTTTTAGGTGGGCTTTGGGTTGGTGGAACCAATTTCTTTGCTATAATGATCCCTTTATCATCTGGGTACTGTCCCTTTAAGTATGGGCATCGGTAAACGGTGACCACCGATTCCTTACACAATCAACTTCCTGTTTCTCAGTAATCTAGGCTACATGGACGTGTCATGTGATCCTTATTAGCTCTTGTGATTGGTGAGTAGCTTTGGAAAAGAGGAGGAGCTTACGGGACATGCTATGTACCAGCTCCTGGATTGGCTCCTCCATTTTGGCATTTTTAATATTTGGCTGCACCAGCATGTTGGGAGTTGTAGTTCCAAAATATCTTGAGTAAACCGGTAGCAGATGAAGCTGCTGGTGCCCCCAGAGCAGCGCAGAGTATCGAGGTCACTAATTCTCTATAAATGAGTGTCACCCCTGAGGCACCGAGAACCTCGAGCCTCGCTAAAGAGAACCACTGATTACTGGGAATTATTTTAGAATTCAATTCTGTAACAGTACATGATGGGACAGGTAGTATGGTTTGCTTCTCTGAGGCTGTATCGCACATAATAGGGTTAGATACATCAGCTCAACATAGGGTATCACATGCTCGATACAAGGGCTCAGCAGACAGTATCACATGTGGTAGGATTAGATACACGGCTCAACAGGCAGCATCACACGATAGGATGAGATACACGGATCAGCAGAGAGTATCACACAATAGGATGAGATACACGGATCAGCAGAGCGTATCACACAATAGGATGAGATACACGGATCAGCAGAGCGTATCACACATGATGGGACTATATTCAGTAGCTCAGCAGACAGTATCACAGTCACACAATAGGATTAGATACACATCACAGCAGACAGTATCACACGATAGGATTAGATACACATCACAGCAGACAGTATCACACGATAGGATTAGATACACATCACAGCAGACAGTATCACAGTCACACAATAGGATTAGATACACAGTCAGCAGACAGTATCACACAGGATAGGATTAGATACACAGCTGAGCAGACAGTATCACACAGGATAGGATTAGATACACATCACAGCAGACAGTATCACAGTCACACAATAGGATTAGATACACAGCTCAGCAGACAGTATCACACAGGATAGGATTAGATACACAGCTCAGCAGACAGTATCACACAAGATGGGCCTAGATATACAACTCAGCAGACAGTATCACACAGAATAGGCTTAGATACAGCAGCTTTCTTTTCTCTTCATTTATAAAGCTATAATTTGCTTTTTCCCGACTACATGTGAATTAATTACCCGCCACGTTGGATTATGACCTGTGAGATTCGCGCTCACTATGGGCGGGGGATGTATTATTTACCTGTCTGTTGTAGTCTTTTTGTGGTTTATTAGCTAGCGGTACAGTAAATTTCCATTTTGCCGCTGCTGCGCTAATATTTCGCAAAGGTGTGGGGGGGTAGGTTGTCAGGGAGGTTGTCAGATGCCCCTCTGCTGTGTCGGCTTCACTGAGCATCCACAGATTACGCCGTGCGCTGGAAATATCCCCGGCTCTAAATGCGTCTCCTTATTAACTCTCCATTTACTTTGCCTAATAGCTACAACGTATTCGTTAAACGAACGCATTTACCAAATGTCAAGGCCGTTCATGTAAGGAGCCTCCAGTGTAAATAAAATTATATCCGCTTCTATTAAAATGACTAATGACATCTACATATCCAAATACCGGAACAGACGTCGCGCGGCTTAACTTAAGGAAATCAACTGCACTGCTTAATACCTGGCAGATCCCCGGCTACGATTCCCATAGGCTCCGATGAGCGGAGGGGAACGCGGATCTTGTATCTTACAGGAGGGTCGATCCTTTCCACGCAGAGACGTCCATCGCTTCTCTGCACTGATGTCAGAACCAGTTTAATCAGTGTTATCTGTTTCTGGGAAAGCTGGGTGACAACCAGTACGGCCCCAAGTACAGCTGCTGCAGTGGTGGTCACCAAATGAGAAGTGGGGCTCAGGATTAGAGATGAGCGAGTTTCATATTTTGAAATTCGTTACTGGTAAAAGGTGAATTGTGTTATGGATTCCGTTACCACGGACCATAACGCAATTCTATGAAGGAATACATAACGGAATGCCTGCATTATTCATTCTGTCGTAATAGAAGTCTATGGGCTGCATAACGGATCCGTCCGGTTTCCGATTTGCAGGAGAGGACGCCCCTGCATAACGGAAACGGAATGGATCCGTTTTGCAGCCCATAGACTTATATTGTGACGGAATGAATAACGGAAATCGCAAACGAATTTCATAACCGGAAATTCGCTAATCTCTACTCGGGATGAACCAGTATGGGCACAAAGCTTTTTTTTGTGTCCTAAATGGCCAATTTACCAAATTGTATTCCATTGCTGCACAACCTTGTAGTATTACAACTCCCATCATTCCTACTTACAATGACTTGTGTACTGTTTCTCCAAATCTGTTCACACACTGCAGTTTCGGGGCAGAAATTTCTGTCCCTTTCCTGTTCATCTGAATAGGGCTTGCAGAAATCCATGTGCCCACCTTGCCTCATGCCCATAGTGCCCAAGTGCCTCGGCACAGACTGACCTCATACGTTTTTTCTTCTTTTCTCAGCTGCCTTTCCTGTGTGAATGGATCCTACCCGTGCCACTGGTGCAAGTACCGCCACGTGTGCACCCACAACGCGGCCGACTGCTCCTTCCAGGAAGGCAGAGTGAACATGTCAGAGGTAAGAAAGCAAAATACATCTCCGCCATCCCACGTTCTGTGCGTTATAATAGGCCATGATATAAATCGGCGCTGCACCCTTGTATACCCCCTCCTGGGCCGGGAGTCAGCTGCAGGGGGACGGGATATTGAAGGAACATGTTCTAGGCCCCTGTAACCCCCCCCCCCCCCCCCCATATTGAAGCCAGTGTCCCTCGTCGCCGCTCTTCTTCCCATCTGCAGAATATATAGGTCAGCTGTGTCCCGGGGGTTGTGGTTACATATATGGTGACTGACAGCTCCAAGGAGAGGACCCTCAGAAGGGACCCGCAGCTGTCCTTGCGCACTACGCATTTTTAACCTTTGCTCGGCTAGGAAGATGCAGCTGAGAAAGGGTCTAACCAATAACCTACTTGTGTTGCACCACCTCTAATGTGTAGAGCGGGGCGTAGGCGCAGAGATAATTCTTTTTTACAAATAATCAAGTAATTTAATAGGAAAAAATGATTTAGTAGACTGTTTTCCTTTATAAAAACTCATCAGACCCCCTGTGCTCATGAGCCCAAGTGCATCAGTAGTTCCCCCAGTGCCATCAGCTCCACTATCCCCCAGTGCCATCAGCTCCCCCCCCACCCCAGTGCCATCGGCCCCCCCCACCCCAGTGCCATCAGCCCCCCCCACCCCAGTGCCATCAGCTCCCCCCCACCACAGTGCCATCAGCTCCATTCCCCCAGTGCCTTCAGCTGCACTGCTAGTGCCATCAGCCTCCCCATGCCATGTCCCCCACTCCCCCAGTGCCATCAGATCAGCCCCTCCGTGTCCCCCAGTGCCATCAGATCAGCCCCTCCGTGTCCCCCAGTGCCATCAGATCAGCCCCTCCGTGTCCCCCAGTGCCATCAGATCAGCCCCTCCGTGTCCCCCAGTGCCATCAGATCAGCCTCTCCGTGTCCCCCAGTGCCATCAGATCAGCCCCTCCGTGTCCCCCAGTGCCATCAGATCAGCCCCTCCGTGTCCCCCAGTGCCATCAGCAGTGGCGTACACACAATCCACGGGGCCCCGGTGCGAAACTGATCCATGGGGCCCCCTTCCGTCGAGGCCCCCCCCCAACCCGCTGCCGTGCGTGTATGCATGTGTGTGTATATATATATATATATATATACTGTATATTACTATATACAACAGGATGATATTCTGAGCTACTAGCAATGATTTAAGATCATTAGGCTACAGAAATATAGCAGAGTTAGTTATAAAGCCATTGATAGGCCAATGAAGTATTTTACCATATGAAGGCAAAAGAAATGCATGACAAAACCAGCTCTGCTACATCCAAGCATATACTAGAAGCTCAATAGAAGTGCCTACACAAAAGAGCTGCATCCCAAGACAACAAAAAACCCATTACTTCATAGCACAAGTCACCAGTCATAACTTTACATACATTGCCCAACTCTCAGCCCCCATCAGACCTCACTCTGAAAGCCGGACCGGCTTCTTTGCGCAGCGCTCTCCCTCTCCCTTTCTTTTCCGGCACCTTCTCCCTGTCCCTGCATCTCAACGTCATGTCCGGCACACCGCACTGCCGGCCGGGGAGGAGACTCAGGGGCAGGAGCGTACATAAAAATCACTGGGCCCCATAGCAGGAATCTAAATTGGGCCCCCATTCCCCTTTTATAGCCCCTCCCTTTGTTCCATGAACTATTCTTGCTGCTGCGTTTTATAATTTATGCCATCAGTGTACTGATATGTGAGGTACGGGGTATAATATATGCAGTGTATACAGTATATACAGTAGTGTAATATGTGAGGTATAATAGATGCAGTGTGTACAGGTATATAATAAATACAGCAGTGTATTGACACCTCATACCTCACATATCAGTACACTGCTGTATATACTATATATCTGTACACACTGCATCTATTATACCTTGTACCTCACATATACAGTATATACAGTAGTGTAATATGTGAGGTATAATAGATGCAGTGTGTACAGGTATATAGTAAATACAGCAGTGTATTGACACCTCATACCTCACATATCAGTACACTGCTGTATATACTATAGATCTGTACACACTGCATCTATTATACCTCGTACCTCACATATATAGTATATACAGCAGTGTACTGATATCTGTACACACAGCATCTATTATACCTTGTACCTCACATATCAGTGCACTGCGGTATATACTATATATCTGTACATATTGCATGTATAATACTGTGTAATATATGCAGTGTGTGTGTGTGTATGTGTGTGTATATATATATATATATATATATATATATATACACACACACACACACACACAGAGCAGTGTATTGATGTGAGACATAGAAGGTATAATACTGTAGCTGCAGTGTTTACAGATATATGTGGTCAGTTACACATTATGGTCACTGTGTGTGTGAGGTACATGAGGTAGTGGTCACTGTAACTGTCTGAAGTATTATATATGAGTGAGCAATGAGTAAAAACAGGGCATGGAGGGGGGGTAAATGATGAAAAGTGGAGGACCTCCTCTTACCACTCCAGTCCAGTCTGTATGAATTAACGCAGAGCTGATTGTGAACTGCTAATACTTGCTGTTAGGGGTTGAAGGACCTGGGATGATGTCATCACAGGTCCTGGCAGATATACCTTTGAAACCTAGGAACTACACCAATTTTGGTGCAGTTCCTTTGCTAGATTCTGCAGGACCTGTGATGTTGAATATGATGTCATCACAGGTCCTGGCAGATGCACTGTTCTAACCTGGGAACTACACTTTACACTGTGCAGTTCCCTTACAGGACCTCTGATGACATCATCAAAGGTCCTTTAGCTTTAGAAAGATAAATAGGAGCAATTAGGGGGCGGGGCCTCTCCTCCACTTCGGGGCCCCGTCTGCCTTTATGGTAGGTAGCCACTGCTCAGGGGGAGGAGACTCAAGGGAGGGTAGGGCTGGCAGCAAGGAAACTCAACACTGGGGGGGCGGGCCCCGGGCCGGCCGCCCGGGTTATACAGGCACGGCACTACTGCAGGGAGGAGACTTAGGGGGAGGAGACTCAAGGGAGGGTAGGGCTGGCAGCAGAGAAACTCAACACTGGGGGGCGGGCCCCGGGCCGGCCGCCCGGGTTATACAGGCACAGTACTACTGCAGGGAGGGTCCACAGGCGGCCGGGCCCCCTGGAGTGCCGGGCCCGGTCGCAAGTGCGACCCCTGCGACCCCTGTATGTACGCCACTGGCCATCAGATCAGCCCCTCCGTGTCCCCCAGTGCCATCAGATCAGCCCCTCCGTGTCCCCCAGTGCCATCAGATCAGCCCCTCCGTGTCCCCCAGTGCCATCAGATCAGCCCCTCCATGCCATCCATTGCCCGCTGTCCCCCTTCAGTGCCATGTCCCCAGCGCCAGTGAAATAAAATACTTACCTCTCCTGTAGGTGGCGCCGCTCCACAGCTCCTTCCTCTTCTTCTCCGCGCGCTGCACTGGATCCTGACGTCAGACAGCGTCGGATCATAGTGCGCGCTTATGTGCACTATGACCTGACGATGTGTCAGGATCCAGTGCAGCGCGGTACGGGCCGGCGGGTGACCACGGAGCGGTAAGTAATAGCAAGCGCTTCACTCCCGCTCCGTCGTCACATGACGCAAACAAATCCTCGATGCAGAATCGTTTCATCCCTAATACAGATACATTTATTGAACAGCTCAGTGGCTATGCTAGATGTTTACCTGCATGAAATTATATGTGTTCAGATCCATTTTCTGGATTGAATCATTTAGAATACTTTTCGTAGGAGAACCCCTTTAAGCTCGCCGTACGCATTAGATGTGTAACAGCCAAACCCACTGATTTCGGAGGGATCAGCTGACCATGTAATGCATATAGTGGCTTCTTTCTGGGGAGAGAAGGGTTGTACATGTTGGATTTCAGCATGTCTGATCCTTCTGTTCTTGGGGCGATATGCTGATCCTGGAGGAATCCCCCCCAGTGTCTTTCCCATTTACAACACATGCATGCTTAGCCAAGCATGCATGTACGTGGCAGTGGGACAGCTGGTAATCTTATGTGTGTGCCCAGCTTTACTGTGTACGGACGTTTTATGCCCGACTCTTCTTTTGCTTGTAGGACCTTCTGTATCTAGGACAGGGATCAGCAACCTGCGGCACTCCAGCTGTGGTGAAACTACAACTCCCAACATACACACCTGCTTGGCTGTTTTCAGTGAATGCATCATGCTGGGAGTTGTGGTTTCACAACAGCTGGGGTGCCGGAGGTTGCCGACACCTGATCTAGGATGTAGCGGTCTGACAGTTAGCGGTGTCGGCCATCTTGGCTGTCACCTGGTCACTCAACAGCTCCCGCTTCATGTTCTCGGGTCTCTTTGGCGCCCCCTTGTCTTCCTGTAGGGCATAAAAAAATGATTTACTGTCGGTGACGGAATGTCTTTGTTGGTCATGGATGTGTCGGGCAGACCAGAGCCTTCACCGTCTGTAGCAGTGGGTCCACCTTAACGCTTGCAGTGCCAGGTCCTAGCATGGATGGGGTTAAGGCCACCTCTCTGCATCCAGCCCCTGCTGGCCGCGCAGGACTCCACGTTATCTCTGTGGCACATACAAGGGGCGTCTGAGCTGCCGGGAGAAGAGGCTGCAGTTCCGCAATGATTAATGATGTGTCCAGAGCCAGTCCGGGGAAATATTTCCTGGTTGTATTCTCCGCCATTATCCCTCTCGTCTCGCTGACAGCCTCTAGCCGCGTCCGCAGATGACCGAATGTGCCGGTAATAAAGGATTCAGCAAGCTGGCGATGAGCTGAAGAGGCGGCCGGGTCTGATCCTCTGCAGTGAGGGGCGGGCTGTGGAGACGCCATTGTGTATGGGCTGTATGGGGTCTGGATTCTGATCCCTGCACACTATGGGGGGGGGGGCAACTGGAGGTCTCGTCAAGCCGTAGGGTCATCCTGCAGCTCCACCGCTGCCCCTGCATAGTGATGGCCGTCAGGAGTGCTGCCACCTCTCAGTGCAATCAAACTCCCATTTTGTCTGGCATCTGGTCCAAGATGTGATCATCTAACCCAGTGGTCTCCAACCTGGGGCTGTCCATCTATTGATGAACTACAACTCCCAGCATGCCCTGACACCACAGTTGGAGACCACTAATCTACCAGTTCTGCTCGGATTAGCAGTGATTTTACTATTTGTCACCCCATTTTTAACTTCTCTTCACCCAGGAGCTCCAGAGAGGGGGAGCAGCAACTTGGCCATTATCTGTTGGATAATCCAGTCATTGGCGTCCTGCATACTCGCCCTCCATGTTTCTCCAGGTGCCAGGAAGGAGTGTGAATATATTTAGGGTGCTTGGTCTGAGATCTGATCTTAGTACAGGGGTCTAGTCTAGGTCCGATAATATAGAGGCCAAGCACCGATGTCCAGCGGCCAACAGTTTCACCTACCGGTGAGTGATGACAGGGGCCTGAGCTGAAGACTGCACTTAATTTCGGGGTCTTGGATCCGATATTAATATAGTGGTCTGAAATTAAAGGGCTATTCCCATCTGAGACAATGGGGGCATATCTCTAGGATATGCTCCATTGTCTGTGAGGGTGAAGATGGTGGTCAAAAGGACCACTGGTTTCACCGGGTCCGGCCATCACCAATCAGGGTGCCCTCCACAACTTTCGGGCCTCCGTTCTCAGAGTAGGTGTGGGACCCGCACCAATGAGACAATGTGGGCATAGCCTAGCAATATGCCCCCATTGTCTGAGATGGGAAAACCCCTTTAACCTCCCTGGCGGTATGATTATGTCAGGAATTTTGTTCCAAAAGCGGTACCATTTTTTTGCTTAGAAAAAACAGCTAAAAGGGCAGCCAGGGCAGTGTAGAATGATCAGATGTCAAATCTGTCAAATCTGAGGTGATACAGTGTAATCTGACAGGATTCCACTGTATCACCTAACTTTGTGTGTGTTTGACTTTTATACAATGTATCTTTTTTGAATCTCCCGCCCAGTTCCGCCTCTGTGAGGCGCTGCGGCTCACAGAGACGGAACCAGGAAGAGAGATGAGACATCCGCCGGGGCTCTCACCGGCGATCACAGCGGGGAACATAGCTGGATCGCTGGGATTAGGTAAGGACACCGGCTGCTCCCTCTGCAATGTACCCCGAGCGTGACTCGGGGTTACCGCTTCTGGCAGCGAAAATTAACCCCGAGTCACGCTCGGGGATACCGCTAGGCAGGTTAATTTAGGGGTCTGATATAAATATAGGCTTCCAATTTTAAAGGCCATCTGTCAGCAGTTTTGTACCTATGACACTGGCTGACCTGTTAGGCTACTTTCACACTAGCGTACGATCGGATCCGTTCTAAACGGATCCGATCATATTAATGCAGACGGAGGCTCCGTTCAGTACGGATCCGTCTGCATTAATAACTTAGAAAAAATTCTAAGTGTGAAAGTAGCCTGAGCGGATCCGTTCAGACTTTCAATGTAAAGTCAATGGGGGACGGATCCGCTTGAAGATTGAGCCATATGGTGACATCTTCAAGCGGATCCGTTCCCATTGACTTAGGCTACTTTCACACTAGCGTTCGATCGGATCCGTCTGCATTATATTGGCAAAAAAAAGCTAAGTGTGAAATTAGCCTGAGCGGATCCGTCCAGACTTTTACATTGAAAGTCAATGGGGGACGGATCCGTTTGAAGATTGAGCCATATTGTGTCATCTTCAAACGGATCCGTCCCCATTGACTTACATTGTAAGTCTGGACGGATCCGCACGCCTCCGCACGGCCAGGCGGACACCCGAACGCTGCAAGCAGCGTTCAAGTGTCCGCCTGCTGAGCGGAGCGGAGGCTGAACGCCGCCAGACTGATGCAGTCTGAGCGGATCCGCATCCATTCAGACTGCATCAGGGCTGGACGGAAGCGTTCGGGTCCGCTCGTGAGCCCCTTCAAACGGAGCGGACCGACGAACGCTAGTGTGAAAGTAGCCTTACATGTGCACTCGGCAGTGCAAGGCATCTGTGTCGGTCCCATGTTCATATCTGCCCGCATTGCTGAGAAAAATTATGCTTTAATATATGCAAATAAGCCTCTAGGAGCAACGGGGGCGTTACCATTACACCTAGAGGGTTTGCTCTCTCTGCCACTGCCGCGCCCTCTGCACTTTGAAAGGGACAAGCAGTGAAAACATCATCACACCTGGTCCTGTCAATCAAAGTGAAGAGGACGCAGCAGTTGCAGAGAGAGCAGAGCCTCTAGGTGTAATGGTAACGCCCCCGTTGCTCCTAGAGGCTCATTTGCATATATTCAAACATCATTTTCTCAGCAATGCGGGCACATATGAACATGGGACCAACACAGATGCCTTCAGCTGCCGAGTGCACATGTAACAGGTCAGCCAGTGTCATAGGTACAAAACTGCTGACAGATGCCCTTTAAGGGTGAAATTAATGTAATTTTTCTACTTGGTCTGAATATATTAAGAGGGCCTGGTCTTAGGCATGAAATTAATCTAGGGCTCTCCTTTTAAGACCTTGATACATTTAGGGAGTCTGTTCTGAGGTCTGATATTAATATAGGGGGGGTCTGAATATACGTAGCGACGCCCTTTGATATAAACCCCATCTCCACCGCGGCCCCTTCTTGAATATTCCCCTGCACAGGGCTCTCCCCGGTCGACACCTCTGCCTGTTGATTCCTTGCCTGCTGATGGCGGTTCGGTGTCTGATTATGACGGGTTGTCCGGAGAGCACAGTAATAATACCGCCAGCATGTGACGCTGATAAACAAATGAACCCGTGCGTCACTGTCTTCATCTTAATTACACGGCCCACCGTTATCCTGCAGACATCATCTCCCCAGTGCGGAGAGCAGGAGCGAGGGCCGGGGGAGGAAGGTGAGCGCCGACTTCTGTCTCGGTGACTCCGCGGCCTTCTCTGGTGCCTGCAATTAAAAATGAATTATCGTTTAATAAAAGGCCTGATCTCGGCGGATTAGATGACTGCCCCCGACTGCAGCAAGTGAAGGTTAGCCTGAGAATTGAGGCCGAGTTCAGTCAAAGGTGAGAAGTTATATTAAGTGAAGGTGCTTACTACACAGATGTCTTCTGCCGATCACTCGTTATACTTCTTCACCTCTGTTTACCCCGCACCGCTCCGCCCTCAAATCTGCTCACTCCTTTAAGAAGTTACTGCAGTTACAGCAAAGGAAACTTATATCAATTTCCATTATACTTTCTGTATTCAATGCGTTTAATGAATGAATTTATTTTAGTTTACCTAGACTCCACCAGCAGAATAGTGAGTGCAGCTCTGGAGTATAATACAGGATGTAACTGAGGATCAGTACAGGATAAGTAATGTATGTACACAGTGACTGCACCAGCAGAATAGTGAGTGCAGCTCTGGAGTATAATACAGGATGTAACTCAGGATCAGTACAGGATAAGTAATGTAATGTATGTACACAGTGACTGCACCAGCAGAATAGTGAGTGCAGCTCTGGAGTATAATACAGGATGTAACTCGGGATCAGTACAGGATAAGTAATGTATGTACACAGTGACTGCACCAGCAGAATAGTGAGTGCAGCTCTGGAGTATAATACAGGATGTAACTCGGGATCAGTACAGGATAAGTAATGTATGTACACAGTGACTGCACCAGCAGAATAGTGAGTGCAGCTCTGGAGTATAATACAGGATGTAACTCGGGATCAGTACAGGATAAGTAATGTATGTACACAGTGACTGCACCAGCAGAATAGTGAGTGCAGCTCTGGAGTATAATACAGGATGTAACTCGGGATCAGTACAGGATAAGTAATGTATGTACACAGTGACTGCACCAGCAGAATAGTGAGTGCAGCTCTGGAGTATAGTACAGGATGTAACTCAGGATCAGTACAGGATAAGTCATGTAATGTACACAGTGACTGCACCAGCAGAATAGTGAGTGCAGCTCTGGAGTATAATACAGGATGTAACGCAGGATCCTGATTTCTAGAGTAGGGCAGGAGATGCGTCTATCATGATTCAGAGTCAGTTCTGTGGCGCTCAGAACATAAATGTCTTGTACAGATTGCATTCTCTTTGGATGTTATTGAGTGAGGACCTGAAATCAGTCTCCTGGACTAAAGCCGCCATTTGATTGTAAAACCGCTGCTCGTATTTGTGTCCATCTATCCTTGGAATGCCAATGAAGACTTGAGCGACACGGATCCTCCAAAATGACAGAGTAGGCAGCGTCCGCGGCGCTCTTCCCGTCAGTCTGCCGAGCGCTCCGGCTCTCTGGAGTATATTTATTGCGACTCTTGACAGACAGTAAAACACGCAGAGATTTGCATAGATCTGAGTAATTGCGCGATGTTCTCGGCCTCTGATTGGTCTCCGCCTTTCCATTTCTGCGCTATTTCCATGAAGCATCTTTTGAACCGTTCTTTGTGCTGTGAGTGACTCGGAGATATTTCTTCAGATGGCGCGGTGCCCGTCTGTTTATCATGTCGCAGCAAGTGAAAGATCTGTACCGCTTCCTTAGTAGACACAAGGGGGAGCTATTAATGGGCGCTCTGGGTGCAGAGAACCAGATTTCACTGACCTTTCCAATGTAAATCTTAGAAGGGTTGTCCGAGATTTGAAAAAACGGGGCACAGGCCGGGAATGATGTAAAATATGCGTTACTAACCGGTTGAATCGACTACTGCTGTAACGCTACCGCCGTATCTTGTTTACCAGGCTGAAGCGTTGACAACACGTGACCACTGCAGCCAATCACCGGCCTCAGAGGTACACAGGAATCACTGAATCAGCGGGGAGGTCAGGGAGACTGAGAATTTCAACTGCAGCTTTAGATGTGAATGGAGAGTAAGGCATGCTGTATACTGTAGATTATGTATAATTTAAATAATAAAACCCAGGTGTGTGTATATATAGGGGGGGGGGGATGATATTCTGTGACCACATATGTATATCAGGGAGATATTCTAGACCCAGGTGTTTATATATTATATGGGGGATAATCCAGGCCTGGGTGCGTATATATGGGGGGGTATTCTGTGACCGCATATGTATATCAGCGAGATATTCCAGGACCGGGTGTGAATATTAGGGAAGAGATAATCCAGGGCTGGGTATATATTTGAGGGGTTTATTCTAGGCCGAGGTGTGTATACAGGAGGGGGGGGGGGAGGGGGGGGGGGATAATCCAGGGTTGGATGTGGATATATTATAGGGGATATTCTAGACCCAGGTGTTTATATATTGGAGGGGGATAATATAGGTCTAGATATGTATATACGAGGGGGTTGTCTAGACCCAGGTGTGTGTGTGTGCGTGTATATATATATGAAGGGGGGGGGGGGATAATCCTAGTCTGGATGTGTATATTATAAGGATATTCTAGTCCCAGATCTGTATATATAATGAGGGATATTCGAGGCCCAGTGTGTATATATTGGGGGGGGGACAATGTAGGTCTGGATGTGTATATACAATGGGGTATGTATATATGGAGGGGGAATACCTGTGTGTATATATAAGGATATTCTAGGCGCAGGGCCCGGGTGACCTGACGTGTTCGCCGCCGTCGCTCTGTTTATTTAGAAGTTTAAACAGATTCCTGGATTGTCCGTGGAATGACGGAAACGCTTCGCTTTACAGTCCTGCCAAGTCCACGCGGACGAGGCTGCTCAGGAAGCCGGAGCACAAGCCGCAGGCGCTGCGGCCAGAAACGTACCCCTTTCCTGGAGGTCGATGTAATGCTGTGTATTCTGTGTCCCATCCTCCTAAAGGGGTTCTCCACTTATAATGAGAAGTTCTTCCACTTTCCAATATACTTATTTCAATTCTGAACCAAAATCTCTGCTTGCTTGTAGTGAAAGAGGACAATCTTGTGTGTATTGCAGAGGCTGAAAACCTGTACAGAGCTAACACTTCAGATATCTCCACCGGGCGGCCTGATAACCGCGCTGCCAGATGTGGTTTGCACTAAAAATATTCTGGAAAGTTAAACAACGGCCGATCCGCGGTAAAACCACGCGTGGCGCCGTTTTTTGGCTATTTGGAAGCCGCTTCATGGTTGCGACATGGAGTGCAGACTGTTAGGGTGGTGTAGACCGGATGCAACTGTACCAAACCCTTAGGTGTGAGAAGGAATCAAGCCTCTACATGTAAATAAGAATGCTAGCTGTCAGTGAATGGAAACAGAAGCCTTGAAAAGGGCAAAGAATAGAAACTCAACACATATTAGAAAGTTACAAGGGGTTGCACCTGCCAGGATGCTGTATGTGATCACAGACTGGGGGCCGGTGCCTGCACGGACTGCTGCGTTTGCCCCAAAACCTCATGGATATAACCCTCATTCTCCCTCATGTGCAGTGAACCACACACGCGTCATGTAAAGCGAATTCCCGAGGATGCGTCTCCGCTCTGCATGTCGCCGGGTGTGCTGCTCTCCAGGTGTTTCCTGTTTTGCATGGCTGATGCATATTTTCGGGATGACGCGGGCCCTCAGACCCATGGGCATTGCTGTGTGACCTTTACGGGGACGATAAAAGACTGAGCTGACCTATGCAACGCCATTGCTTTTATCTGTTTCAGGGAAAGCTGGGTGGCAAGAGATATCACCAAGCGTTCCTGAGCTGCTGAATGACATATCTGCCGACGTATGCGTTAAGTAGGTAGGAGCCCGGGAAAGCTGGGTGACAGCTGCTGTGGCAGCAGTGCACGGGGTCACACCGGTTGGCGCGCAGCCGTTTTCGGATGCATTGAGTCTGTCACGTCCTTGGCACCTGGTTCCTTTTTTTGTATCTCAATCGTCCGCCCGGCTGTGATCGCATGATGCCTGTAACATGTTCATTCGCTGTGCCAGGGCCACAGATGCCGCGGCTCAGGTGCTGCGGCTGCCTCAGCTTGTGCTCCGTCAGCAGATTCTGTCTGGTCCCCAGGTAGCTGCTCCATCTTCTAACCAGTCCCCTCCACAGACGCAGGTGCGAGGCCCTGGCACACTCTCCGGCTCTTCCACTATATTGCGTTAGAAACGCCTTCCCGTTCATTCTCGCCCAAATCCATCAGTGGCACAAAATCTCGCCCCTCTCCTGATAGTTTGTTACAATGTATCAGGGCTGCTTAGCCCACAGGTGATCGTCTAGACTGAATACAATTGTAACAAATCCTCTGCTGTGAGAAGTATTCGGACTGCAGCATCAAGGAGAATGTTCCCATTTGTTGACAGCAAGCAGATCTTGAAAAGGTGAGAAACGGAAGATAAGAAAGCTGCAGAATATTAAATTGTACCATGAATTAAAGGGGTATTCTGTTTGTTACAAGATAGGGCATTACAATTAGACCGGTGGGGGTCCTCCTGCTGCGATCCCCACTGAGAACAGGGGCCCCATACCCCTTGGAGCCCTCCTGAAATGAACGGAGCATCAGGCACTAAATAGCGGAGCGCTCCTGGCGGTCTCAAAAACTCTCAAGCTCGACTTGACGCTTCATTTCAGGGGCTCCCGAGGGGTACGGGGTCCCTGAGCTCATGATCGGGTGTTCCCAGCGGTACGACCCTCACCAATTTAATAGTTATAGCAAGTTGTAACAGCCGGAATGCCCCTTTAACTTTGCAAAATTAGCTCTTCCTGGCACCCTTTGGTGCCAGTGTAGCAGAAATCGGGAGCATGTGTCTGTTCAGAGGCATGCTGGGAGTTGTAGTCTAAAGAGCCACAGGTGACAGATCAGGCAGTATGATGCAGCAGCGTCTACGACCCTTTGGTTGGCATTGAGCCCAGGTGTCCACAGTTCCCGGTGACCATAGCAGGCTGTGCCCCATGCCCGCCGGGTGGTCAGCATTGCTTTACCTTCCAGTTACACTCCCTTGTCTTTATCACCAAACATGAGTTAATCAAGCAAATGCAGCATAAATCCAACAGTTTTGTCACCCACTTAATATCGCCCCGTGTGGCCTCGGCCCTCCAGAGAGGGTCCCCTCCGGTGCCACTTTGCAGCTCTTGAAAATTGCATTTTCCTTTGTTTGGTGCAATGAGCTGGATTTATGTTGCCGTCCATCGCGAAGAATATTAATGTGCCCGCTCGTGCAAAATGAAGCCTACATCCCGCTCAGGCTTAAGTGACAAATGAATTGGGCCTGATGGAGAGAGAAGCCGTCCAGGACCTGTGGGGGCAAGTCGGGGGCTGCCCAATGTGTCATGAATATCATTAGCTTGACAGACGTGCATTAGTTGACATGGGCTTGTGAACCCATTCAGTGCCAAGAGGATCTGTCTGCTTATTACAGCCTTAAAGGGACAGT